>NC_133548.1:3050303-3353333 GCF_048773025.1 Camelus bactrianus
CGGCCCCAGGTGTGGGCAGACTGTCCTCGTCCCCCACCCCCGCCTGGGCCGGCCCTCCTTTCTCTCTGCCATTGGAAAAGAACTCAAAGTGCGTCCAATTTTTATTTCCTCTTTAAAAACACAAGCTGCAGTTTGAACCTTGGGACCAGGAGGCAACTTTTGAAGTGGGTGTTCATTCGTCAACGTCTTTGGCATCTGCGGGACTTCATTTTTCCTACTTGGACTTTGTTGGAATGCCGGCAAGAAGGGTTTCCTCTGTGCGGGCATCCTGGTTGTTTAAGAGACGCGTATCTCTGCCTTAACTTTTGGGAGGAGTTTGTTCGTTTGTTGTTGGTTTCTCTGCTGACCACGCCCCTCTCTCCTGCCAAAGACCCAAAGCTTTGCGTGAAGTTCCGTAGAAGAGGCTTCCTTCCAGTCAGGAATGCCAGTGACATAGGTGGGGCTTAGTGTGCTGCTGGGTTGTCATGAAAGCCCATCTCAGAGGTGGAGGAGAGGAAGTGGGTGCCCCGTGAGTGGGGACAGTGGAACGTGGTGGCTCTAGACCGTGTATGTTCACCACTTGCAGACCAGCTTGGTGGGCAACACTGAAGATTCCCCGGAGAGCTGTAGGGGCAGTGGGAGTGGGCAGGGCGGTGGGAGCTCAGTGCCCCTGTGGGGACCTGCGGGGCCGGGGGAGTGATGCTCGTAGAGAGGTGGGCGGGGGCAGTGACAGCCCAGGGGACAGAAGCAAGCAAGGGAGTCAGGGTAAATGTGAGGCTGGGGCCCCCGTCCCTTTTGGCTACCACCCGAAACCCAGTTCAGACTGGTTTAAATGACGGCTAGGCTTGCCGGGGAGTGGAAAGCAAAGAGTTCAGAGGCAGAGGCAGCCTTCAGGCACAGCGTGTCGAGTGCTTTGTGAGTGTCTTCTTCCAGGTCATCTTGGTTAAGGCTCCTCACCCCCAGGAGGCGGGGCAGGAGAGGCCGCTGGGTAAGGAGAACGGCACTGGCTCACGGGTGACCGTTTGCATCGAGTCATTACGGAGACGTGGAGGTCAGGATGTCACTGATTCCTGCAGGCACTTGACAAACTGGGTGCCCGTTGGCCTCGTCCAGTGAAACCTGGCTGGACACCAGGCTGACCTGCAGACATTTCAGAGACACTGAGACCTGGTCCCAGCCCACATCCACGGAATCGGAGCCACAAGGCGGGAGCTTGGGAATCGGTGCTTTTAGAGCGATTTGATGGCGCTGCCTCTTCCAGTGGGCAGACAGGATGGTGACCAGCTGCCTCATCATGCTGGCTCTTTGAGCCTCTTAGTTTAGCATTCTAGCTGAAGATTAGAAGCAGGCACTGCTCTGATCTCCTTGCCTCCAGACCAGGACTGTCTGTCTTCCAGAAACCTCCCCATCTGGAAACCTAAGTTTTGTTCCTTGCGTTACTTTAATAAACTAAAACATCCTGTGTCTCAAGAATTGCTCATAATACAAGTAAACCATAATTATCAAAAGGACAGACATTTACAGCAAATACGACCAAAAGCCCAGGTCCTCACACCAATCGAGGGTGTATCTGCAGGCACTGCACTGTCCCCGCCTCCGACCCTCACAATAGTCCTGTGAAACAGCATCCGCGTTATCCCTGTTTTACAGATGAGGAAACTGAGGCTCGGAGAGGTTAAGTCACTTGTCCACAGTCTTGCAGCGGGTGAGCGGAGAAGCTGGGCTTCCAACCCAGGCCGTCTGACTCAGTAACGCCGTAGCTCAGAGACTCTGGGAGACGCTCGGACGCACTGGATGTGTCCAGGGGCGTACTGTAAGAAGAATAACAAACGATGAGATACCAGTTTTTGTTTTCAAATTAGCAAACACTTTTTTTTATTACTATACCCATCTCTGGTGACAGCACTTCTGCAGTGCTCTGTGAAAGAATAAATTGCCATGAACTTTTTAGAAACTGATATGACGATATGTATTATGAACCATAAAGCTGAACCAGGAATTTTACATCTAGGAATCCATCCTAAGGGAATGATCTAAACCAAAAACAGGAAAGAAGGGGGAGGGTACAGCTCAGTGGTAGAGGGCGTGTCTAGCAAGTGCCAGTCCTGGGTTCAATCCCCAGTGCCTGCATTAAAGGTCAGTAAGTAAATAAAAACCTAATTCTACCCCTCCGCCAAAATAAAAACACATTTTTTAAGAAAGGAAAGAAACAGGCAGAGACCACGGGGCAGCAAAAAGAAAGGGCAGGACTGGCTAAGGGGACACCATGCATCTGTGTAGATTCGTGAGAAAGCATTAAAAATCATGCTTGCAAGGAGTTCTTAATACTAATGGGAAGTGGTTACCTTACATTAGGTGAAAAGGGCAGAATTAAAATTATCTGCACAATATCATCTAAATTATACCACCACCCCCCAATAAGCATAGGAAAAAGAAAGGAAAGGAGGCATTGACCCCTAGGTGGTGGAACCGTGTGTGATTATTTTCTCTTTTTTCAGACATTTCTCAATTTCTCAGATTTTCTAGAATGACAGGTGTTAATTTCAGAAACGGCAAGTTATTCCTTAGAAGCGGCCATCTCTTGCAGGTGAGCGATGTCTCCGCCTCATGGCCAGGGAGTTACTGTTTGCTTCCAGGACAACAGCGCTTTCCTGGGCATCAATTATTTTCCTGGGGCCGTCGCTCCCCACCCTGATGCTGTGCTGAGGACTCCTATGGTTTTTGTGATTGTTTTCGTATTCCTGAAGTGGCCCATCTCGTTTTTGTGTTAATTTCCGTAAATAGGTTTTCCCTTGCAATTAAAGCAGACAGCAACATCCTTCATCCTTGAAAAGTGATGCTTGAGTTTGCTAATTCCTTTTTCCATGTATTAAATACTCGCACTAGAGATGGCCTGGAACTGTTTTATCATCTCGGTTTGCGCTGAAGGGAGGACGCTAAGAGGAGTGCACTGGTGTTTTCCTTAGAGTCCATTTGAGCACCTTATAAAGTGTCAAGCTGCTGCTTGGAAGATACAGCGCGGACTCTAGCACACGTTTGCCCAGACCGTTACTTTTAACCCAGCTGGGAGTATGAACAATTGTTACAACCTGGTGGTAATCGGTCTGCCTCCCCAGCTCCCAAATTAAGTATTACACGGAGGAGAATAAGTGAAGCCCAGGTTATTCCTGATCCGTGGTCATTCTTGGGTCTCAGCGTTCCCACCAGCAAAATGGTTGGTTGTGTGAGTTAAGTCACTGGAGATTAGCTGCAGCTGTCCCTTGATGCCCACAGGGCGTTGGTTCCAGTACCCACCCCAGATACCAAACTACGCGGATGCTCAAGTCCCATAGTCAGCCCTCCACATCCGAGGATTCCGTATCCATGGTTGTGGAACCTGCAGATACCCAACTTTATATTTAACGAAAAAATCCATGTAGAAGTGGACCCACCCACACGGTTCAAACACATGTTGTCCAAGGGTCCACTGTACATGCCGTGCAAGCCCTGGGCACGCGGGCTGCCGTGGCCTGTCTCGTTGGTTAGGAGATTGTGCGGGGCTGCTGGGGCTGGACCAGTGTTGCACCCCATTGGGATTTGCTGTTGGTCATCTTGTCGTTCATCATCACTGATGATGCCTGACTCAGGAGCGGAAACCAGTGACGAGCAGCTGAGCACAGAATACGTTATAAGGTTACAGTAATGACAGGTGACAGGTGATCATTACCGCCATCATTTCGAGCTGGAGGCCGTTACAGAGCACACCCGCCGTGGGCCAAGCACAGGCAGTCGGGCATTTCCAGCCAAGAGTGTCCTGGCTGTAGCTTCCTGGTGCCTCTCTGCGGGGAAGATACCAGCTAGTGCAGGCACCTGCCCCGCCCCACCCCAGGCCCCAAATATCCCTGGCAGGCTTGCCTCCAGATTTGGCCTGAACCTCTGCTCCCAGGGCACTCACTGCCTTGCTCAGTTCTGTTTTGGCACTGGCCTGGCTTTTAGGTAATCTTGGAATTTCTGTTCATGATTCCCATTTTACCCTCTAGCGACAAATCCCAGGGCTGAGGCCAGAGCCCTTTGTGGTGCCAGAATCCTTGCTCAGCCACACCGCACGGCTCCCACTTCTCTACCTTGCTTTTCAGGATGTGGAGAGAGGTTTCGTCACATGTCCTGCTGGTGCCTGTGTGGCCAGTCCAGGAACTCTACCCATTCCCCTCCCCCACCCCCATTCTTAATATCTTATTTAAATCGTTTTAAATGGGGGTTTAATTCAATAACTAAGTTAGAAAGCAAATGCCAGCTGCTATTAGCAGGAAGCTAGGGTGACTGGCGAATTCTTGACCTTGAATCACATTGGTACTTTGGTTGTCAAGTTTTGTTAGTTTCATGTTAAAGACAAGTGAGGCCCAGGGGCTGTCCTGGGTCCCTCCAGATATGGAACGTTTCTGTTCTGAAGCTCCATGGCTTCTTGCTGTGCTGGTTTTGGAAAAGGCCTGGGCCCCCAACTAGCTTCCCGCTCTACCTCCTCTGCTTCTAGGCTGCCAGCAACAAGGCCACTGCAGGAGCGGAGACTGTGGCCAGCTTAAGGTCTAAGTTTCCAGCCACCTTCTCAGTGAGGATTGAAAAACATTCCTTTAGTGGCAAATAAAAGTCAGCACACAGGAGTTTGGCTGCTTTTTTTTGTTTGCCTTCAGAAGATGCCAGCGCACAGGGCAAACTGTTGTCATTACAGTCTTTGCTCTCCAAGGCTCCTAGCACTGGGGTCTGTGCTCTCCAAGGCTTTAAAGAGGCCACTGCTCTGGGAGGGGAGCCTCTGGAAGGCTGGGAGGCCGGACCTCTTTCCTGCACATAGATGTAGCCCCTCCTGTGCCTAGAAAATAGTTCACTTTGTCCTCCATATTGACCGAGAACAGGTGGTCCAGGCTGAGGAGCATCCCAGAATCCTGCTGAGAAGGTGGATGCAGGCGGCGTAGCTCTTACGGATCTGAAGTCTTGGCTCGTTCATTTTGGGGTTCTAATTTGAAGCATCAGTGATTTCAATTTCAGGCTAAAAAAAGATTCAGTATCACTTCAGGGGACCACGGCTGCTGTGCTCAAGGCTCTGTGGGACTGGCAGATGGCAGTGCCCTGGGTTGGACAGAGACGGAAAGGAGCCTCAGTCAAGGGCACAGGCTGTGCAGTGTGATCTGGGTTTGAATCCAAGCTCTGTCACCTCTTCACTATGTGAACTTGGGCAAATCCTTCATCTCTTGGCCTCAGTTTAAGCTAAATAAAAATGTGTGTGAAGCATGCAGTTTCTGGCAGAGTGAGCTCTCAGCAATTGTACAGATCACTTTTGCAACTTCATTCATTCACTTCTGCAGCACACATTGGGGTGGCCACCAGGAGCTGGGCTGGCATGTGCTATAGGGAGAAAAGACGTGAATCCGACACAGTTCCTCCAAGAATTCACAGTCTGGAAGGAGGGCAAAAAGTAGCGTATGGTGAAGGCCTCAGTTTAAATCAGGAAAAGGTCTGCATGAAGAGATGGTGTTGGCACAACCCACTGATAAGTAAGTGTGGGGTTTCTGTGGGCAAAAACTGAAGGCTCCAGGGAAAGCTCAGGGGGTCAGGGAGATTCAGGATGGATCTGGGGAGTGGTCAGTTGCTGTGGAGCTGAGAGTGACGGGCTGGTCCAGGGAGGGCCCCGCTTACCAGTTTAAGTAGGCGTGAATGTATGGCTGGTCAGTGGCTGGGAGCAGCAGAAGGAAGGATGGAGCGGCTGGCCCTCTCCAGGGTGCTGAATCTCTCGGGTTTGGACTTCTCCGTGGTGCTGAATCGCCACAGGATTGGGACCTCTCCAGGGTACTGAACCTGGGAGCTGGAGGATGGAGACTCCCACCTAGAGGTGCCTGGTGGGAGACCTCAGCACTTCCCTACCATCGCTGTGTCCTGTGTCCTTGGCCTTTCTGGACACAGAGGTTTATGATTCAGTGAGTGTGCTTGTCTGCTTCGTGGAGAAATCTCTTCTGTGAGGAGGGGTGAAGGGATCGACGTGGTTAAGCGTCTGTGCGCTAAGCCCACCTTCACTTCACCACTGAAGTCTCAGCTCACATGTCACTTTCTCGGAGGTGCCTTCCCAGCTCCCTATAACACTCACTCTGTGTGCTTCCTTTGCCATCAGAATCGTTTCATGTGCCAGGTGGTTGACTTATGTCTGTCTCCCTCCCAAGAACTCCTGCTCCTTCTAGGCTGGAGAGTTTGATGACCTGCTCTCTATGGTGTGTCCAGCACAGTGCGTGATGCATCCAAGGGGCCCTGGGGGGAGGCTATAGCTCAAGATCTAGAGCACATGCTTAGCATGCACGAGGCCCTGGGTTCAATCCCCAGTACCCCCTCTAAAAATAAATAAATAAACCTAATTACCTCCCCCCTCCAAAAAAATGCAACCAAAAAGAGGCCCTAAAACGTGTTAATGACAGAAACTCCTAGGAAATAGGTGTCCTGTGCCCGTTTTGCTGGTGATGAAGCTGAGAGATGAAGTAGCCTGCCAGGGCCCCTCCAGGAGATCTGAGTCTAGGGTGACTCCAAAGCCAGGGCCTGGCTAATGCCCTGGGTAAGTCCTGAGTCACTGAAATGTAATCTAATAATGATCTTCCTTAACCCAGGAAGCTTGCTGTAGACCCAGCCCCAGTCTACACAGGATGAGGTCTACAGGAAGCGTGGGGAGCTGAGAGCCCCACATTGGAGGCTTCCGGTTCAGGGTTCTCTGATGGGCCTCTTGATTTGCCTGTTAGGGGCCCTCTCGGGTCTTCCCCACCTGCCCTCACTCTCTCCTCCCACTCACCTGCCTCCCAGTGAGCTCTGCAGGCTCTCGTTAGCATTGATTTGTCTCTGTCTGCTGTGCCCTTTGGTGGGGAGTTTCATGATACAAGTGGTTAGGTTGGCAAATGAACTGAAGGAAGGCCTTGTGCTAAATGCCCTGTAGGATCTTCTAATTGATGGAGTTTGTCAGTCTTGGGAACTGGAGTGTGTGTGCGCTAACAGTAAGTGGAATTGAAATGAGAAGGGATGGTGAAGGGGATGTGGAAGGCCACCATTATCATCCGAGGCTGTAAAATCCTGAGAACGGTGTCCTTGCTTCAGTGCCATGAGCCCAACCACCCACTGGCCAATTTTCCACTTCCCTCTACCCGGGGCCTTCAGTTTCATTTAACGAAGTTTTCAGCATGCCTCCTCTGTGCTTAGCCCTCTGTAGGCAGGGCTGGAGGTCATGGAGATGAAAGGAGGCCATCTCTGCCTCGAGGGGCAAAGCGCTGGGGTGGAGGGAGGCCCGTAAACCTGGCTGGGGTGCAGAGGGAGGAACAGGTTATTTGGAGGAGCGGGGGAGGTGGCAGATCAGCGTTGACCAAGGTCCTCTCTCCCTGATCTCTCGAACGCGCCCTACCCCTTCCCACCTCTGGCACTTGCCCACGCTTCTCTCCCTCTCCCTCTGTCTCTCTGATGGTCATCCCTGTCCCACCTCCACTTCCTCTACCTGAGCAGCTCCAGCTCACCCTCAGATCTCTGCCCGGCGGCCCCTCCTCAGTGAAACCTCGCTAACATTCCCTGAGACACTCACTCACAGCACCTGTCACTGTCCCTGCCTGGCCCAAAGGCTCCATGAGATAAGGGGCCAGCCAGAGCCGAACACTCAGTATCTGTCATGAGGGGAGGGCACAGCCTGGATAAAGGCTCGGAGGCAAGACCGTGTAGGAAAGTGTGGGAAGTGTGAGGAGGAGGGGCCTCGAGATCAGGGAGGCCTTGAGTACCGATCTGAGTGGTGCAGCCTCTCTCAGTCACTGGAGGCAAGTGGCCTCTGATGTTTCAGCATGAACGTCTGTGGCCTGCAGATCACCGGGCTGGGGCCTTGTGAAGAAGGGAGGTGGAGGCAGAGAGACCAGATTGGAGGCCACTGTTCTGAGAGGCAGGAGGGAGGTAGAGCCTTCCCAACCAGGCCTGGCCCCCCTTTCCCCTGAGGCAGCCTCTCACCACCTGGGAACCTCTTCCCATAGTACCCACCATGGTGAGGTCAGGTGTGAGCCCCAGGACCCCCAGTGCCCAACCGTGGGCCTTGGAGAGATGGGTTGGGGCTGAGAGAAGGAAGCCGGGAGATGGAGGCTCTGACCGTGAGCTGACCAGAAACCAGCCGCCATCTGTGGCCGCCCCGGGCTGCAGGCTGCTGGGAGCCAGGCCAGCACTCCATGGCATGGCTCCTGATATGGTGACTCGAGTTCCTGGATTTCTCCCAGCGTTGGACTGGGTATCCTTCCCCACCCAGGCCTGCTGAGTTTCCAGCCTCGGCCGCCACAGCTGATACATATCTCTAAGCATTCTGTGTATTCTGACTCATTTAGGCTTCATCAGAACCCCAGAAGGTGGGTTCTCGCACTGTCCCCATTTCTCAGATGAGGAAGCTGAGGCACAGAAAGGTCAGAGTGGCAGGCTCAGGGTCACAGAGCTCCTCGGTGGTGAGCTGGGTTTCCAAGGCACTCTCAGGCCTTCACGCTCATAATAGGATGTCAGCCGCAAGTGTAGTCCCTGCCTGGGAGTTGTCCTGGGTTCCCCTCCTGCTGCTACAGCCTCTGCTCCATTCTCAGCTCCAGGGAGAGCTTCCTGTTGTCACTTTTCAGTAAAATCCAGGCTTTACTGTTGTCTGCAGGACCCTGAGGCTCCCGGCCTCCTTGCTGAGCCAGGCTGACCGCTGCCTCCAGCCCTCTGCTTGTTTCTTCTCTCCCCCTTCTGCTCCCAGTGGCTCCCTTATGTCAGGTCTCTGCTCCTGTTTCCCTTTCCAGAGCCTTCCCTGGCCAGCCTTCACTATCTAACTGGCGGAAACCTCCCCAGATCACGTGGCTCTACTGAAGGACACGTCTCTTCTCAGCATTGCCACTTGTTGAGTCTGTGTGACAAGGACTGGTTGGTTGAGCATCTCCCATTCCAGAACCTGAGTTCCTTCAGATGGCAGGGCCCTCGTCTGGTGCCCCAGGTCATCCCAGCTCCCAGGAGAACAGCCTGGCACCAGCTGTATGTCTCTTGATGGAATGGACGAGCCAGGCTCCGGGGTCTGGCCCAGAGGCCAGCGGGATTTAGCGAGGACGTCAAGAGGCCCAGAGAGCACGTGCCAGAACCTTCTGTCTGGAGAGGCAGCTCCCCTCCCTCGCCCCCTCAAGCCCCAGCAGGGCCAGGCACGGGAAAAGCAGACGGAGATGGAGGGGTTGACTGACTCACTCCAGAGAGAACCAGAATAAGCCAGCCCTTCCCTGTGCAGGTCCAGAACTCTCTCCTGACATCCACTCGAACCCCGTGGACTTTGTGGGGTAGATGTGTGCCCCAGCTCCAGGGAAGCTGCAGGGGCTGAGGGCGAAGCCTGCCCCCGCCTGTGCCTGGCGATCAGTTTTCACACCCGAGGGAAGAGTCAGGTGATGGGGTCACTGTAATGAGGTTTATCTTCCTGGATTCTCATTTCTTTACGTGTGTCTACGAGAGATACATTTTGTCACATGTGTGTACACGTGTACTTTCTTCCTTGTGTGTATCTTTTTTTTAACTATGGTAAAATACACATACCATAAAATTTAGCATTTTAACCATTTTAAAACGTACGATCCAGTAGCATTTTTAGTACATTCACCGTGTTGTGCAAACATCACCTCTGTCTAGTTACAGAAGGTTTTCATCACCCCAAAAGGACAACCCCTTCCCGCTGAGCAGTCACTCCCCACCCCCCCCACTTCCGTCGGCCTCAGGCTGCCGCTGATGCCCTGTCTGTCTCTATTGATTTGACTGTTCAGACATTTCATGTGCGTGGAATCCTGCAGCACAGGGCGGAATGTTTCCAAGGTCCGTCCTTTCACACGGCGGAATGTTTCCAAGGTCCGTCCACA
Source organism: Camelus bactrianus (assembly GCF_048773025.1). NCBI lineage: Eukaryota > Metazoa > Chordata > Mammalia > Artiodactyla > Camelidae > Camelus > Camelus bactrianus. Next base: position 3,060,158 of record NC_133548.1, read on the forward strand.
CTGTGGCCTGTGTCCATGCTCTGTTTGTTCAGTGGCCAGATAATAGTCCATTTACGGATGAACCACGCTTTGTTTATCCGTTCATCTGCGGATGGATATTTGGGTTGCTCCTGCCTTTTGTCTGTTGTGAATACTGTTGCCGGGAGTATGAGGGTGTGAGTATTTGTCTGAGTCCCTGTTTCCAGCTTTGGGGGGTGTAAGTATCTAGGAGTGGGCTTGCTGGGTCCAAGGGTAACTTTTTTTTTTTTTGGAGTTGTAAATACAGCCTTGTTTATTCCCCATTCCCACAGCGGGATGCAAGAAAAGAACACGGTTTAGCATAATGCGGTCAGGTGGGAATTGTCACATACGACGAGGTTGAAAATTCTAGAGAAATACTGGAAGAAGAAAGCACAGTGCCTCCACAAAATCTTCCTGGGTGTGGCTCGCCTGTTCCATTCCCCTGTTTAAAGAGTGCGTGTGGTTGAAGACAGAACATAGGGTAACCCTGTGTTTCTGTGAACTGCTGACCCAGCCTTGGGGTCAGTCAACAGGTGTTCCGGGAGCACTTAGTAAATAACCAAATAACGGTCTCTGTGCTGGGCCTGAGGGGAGAGGCCAGGAGCAGAGGGAGGGGAGCCAGCCCCAGCCCCAGCCCGCAGAGACAGAACTCAGACCCGTTGGCAGCGTCACTGCTGGACAGCGTGTGCTGACTGCAAATAACACAAACGACCGTGAAGACAGTGACAGTGGGAAATGCTCAGACTTCTTGAGCACTTCTGGGATGCTGGGCTTTGGTTCTGGCACTTCACCTGCCTGAGCCCCCAGAGTGCTCAGTTTAGTTTGGGTATTCCTATCAGCTCGTTTTTCTGCACGAGGGGGTTGAGGCACAGAGAAGGGGACTCACTAGCCCACAGACACACAGCGCATGAGTGACAGAGCCGGGCTGTGGCTTAGGCAGGCAGCTGCTTCAGAGTCCACACAGTGAGCATCTCCACCATATGGCCTGGAATAAGGGATGGAGTAAAGGGGCTGGCCAGGGAGGGGCCACGGTGGGCGTGAGGGGCAGGAAGGGCTTTCTGGCGTGGAGGATAGCACAGACCCAACTCCCCATGAGAGCAAGAGATGAGACATCCACACAGAGCATCTTTCCCGGCATCCAGAACGCAGCTAACCAAGGGGTAGGGCCTTGAGAGGTGGGGGCCTGGGGGGCGGTGGGATGGGGACATCTCCTGGGGCTGTCATGGCACCCGAGCTGGTCAGAGGAGGCAGCGCGTGCCTCAGAGGGCTGCATCTTCCCAAGCAGGTGGTTTTCATAAAGGGGGCTTGTAGACCCTGGATTCACAGAGGCTGAGACTGGGGGTGGTAGGCCCACGGAGGACCAGGGGCCAGAGGGACCAGATGGCTGCTGGTGGGGGTGGCAGAGGAGCTCGAGAAGGACAGGATGTGAGGACAGGCAGACGCGGTCATTGGTGCGTCACCTGCCAAGAGGGCCAGAGGTGGGAGTAACGGGGGAGCCTAGAAAAGGGGCACCTTGGAGGAACGAGGCGTGGGTTACGGCCTCCGAGAGTGGGCAGTGGGGGCAGCGGTGCCGTGAGCAGGGAAGGCCGGGGCAGCTTTGAGTGACGGACACCCACCCGAACACCAGGATTTGCAGCCAGTGGGTCAGAATCTGCACCTGCTGCTGCCGCGGGGGGTCCGCTGTGTGGGGCGCGGGAGGACACTTTATAGGGGTGTCTTGTTTCACACTCCTGCCTGCGCCAGGTCAGCTCTGTCGATAGTCCCATTATGTAGATGAGGAAGTCGAGGCTCAGGAAGACCACGTGGTGTGCCCAGACTCACACAGTTCTCATGGTGGGGCTGGGCTTGACCCGGAGCTTGCACTCGAGCGCTGTAGGGCCCCCTGTTACGTCTTCCCAGGCGGGTCCTCCTGCCTAGCCCAAAGGCCCAGCTGGGGCGGTGAAACAGTTCAAGTCTTGAGGGGAGGCACTAAGCAAATTGAAGGCCCATGGAAGGCAAGGGTCATAACAGATTGGAGGATCCCTGGGGGGCTTCCTGGAGGAGGTGAGAGGAACAGTCTTTCAGCATCAAGGAGAGTCGGTTAAGGATGGAACCAAGGCAAGAGTGCCCCATCTCCTCAGTTGTCTCTGACTGTGTTATTCCACAACTTCCTCTACCACTGACAGAACTCAGTCCAAACTGGTTCAGCATGCAGAGGGAATTTACTGATTGGAGTAACTGGAAGTCCCAGAGGTGTTTGGCTTCAGGCCTGGCTGGATCCAGGTGCTCAATGATGTGCCCAGGAGCTCACTCCCTCTCTCAGTTTTCCTCTGTGTTGGCTTCATTCCCCAGTGGGTTCTCCCCACGAATCTGGGAGACTCAGTCTCCAGCAGCTCCAGGTTCTCACCCTGTCAACTGATGAAGCCCAGCAGGAAGTGAGCATCTCATTGGGCTGCCTTGGGCCACATGTCCATCCCTGAGCCAGTGACTGACTGGGCCAATGGAAGATGCTCACCAGCCTTGAGAGGGAGTTATGGGGCAGACTCGAACTCAAGTCCGGCCCTGGGTGGGTAGCCCTTGAGCACTGTGTGGTCTTCTCCTGGGGCCAGGAAGGTGGTCCTGGGGGCTGTCAGGGGGCCTGGCCACCTGGTACTGGACCCCAGCCCCCCAGACTCTGCTGCCTCTTCCTGGCATCAGGCGGATCTGGGACACGTCGGTCACTGAGCGTGGGGTGACTCAGCCCAGGGCTGGGGGTGGGCACACATGCCATAATCAGCACTCCAGCCCGGAGCCGGGTCAGTGGTGACTGGTCCCCTCTCCTGCGTCTGGCCCCGCCTTGTCTGTTCCAGGAAGAGATTTTGTTTGTTGTCAGTTAATTTTCCAGGAGTGATTTTTAATGAGCCTTCTGAATGGAATGGCCTGATTTGGTTCGATGTGGGGTTTTGTGTTTTTGAGAACAGGCTGTGTGCCCAGCAGCCCCCCCGCCCCCGGCCAGCCCCACCCCAGCCTGTGCTTCCTCGCCACACGCCCCTGCCTCAGAACAGGGCTCATCCTCCATGTCCACCCCTGCAAGGTGCTCCCACCGCGACCTTTCCGTTAACCTCTCATTGTCCATCATCCCTGCTCGGCCGGGGTCACCTTAAATGGCGAGTGACCTCATTCCTCATTTGTTTATCGAGATGCAGGTGCAGGCCTTGGCACCAGGCTCTGGCTATTGTTTGGTAGTAAGTGCGTGGTGGGAGGAATTAACTGAATGATCACATCAGAGTGGGGCTTGGCGGTGGCGAGGCTTGGCCGGCAGGGCTGGGTGTGGATGCTGATGCCCGCCTCTCTCTGGCTCTGCTGAGCTGAAGCCCGTCTCTGGGGACACTCATTAGGAAGGCGTGCCTTCTTCAGAGCTCAGCCTTCCTCATTACTTACAGCAGGAAGGGGAACAGCACCACCCTGCTCACAGCAGGAAGTGACACACAGGAGGGGCTCTGGGCCCTGCCCTGGGACGGGGGCCCCATCCATTCTTGCCACTGCCCCCGAGGTACCCAGGCTGGGAGGAGGCGTGGGACCAGGAGCTGCGAAGTTGGGGTAAGAGGAAAGGGGCACTGTGTACTTCCATCCAGAGCAGGCCCTATGCTGCAGGAAAGTGGGGCCGGAGGATGGCTGAGTCCCAGGCCTCGGGCGAGGCTCCGGGACGCACCTGCCAAGTGAGGGTCCTGGGCTTCATGCAGAAAAGAATTCAAGAGAGAGCCATGGAAGAGTGAAAGAGGATTTATTCAGAGAGATGCACACGCCACATACAGTGCAGGTGGTCTGAGACGGTGAGAGGGACAGAGGGAGAGGCCCCAGGGTGTGGGCAGTTAGCTTCATGGGCTCAGTGGCTTCACAGGCTAGCAAGTGGGAGGGTTACTGCAGCTGTTCCAGGGGAAGGGTCCCTGGGTGTCTTGGAATCGGGCCCCGCCCTCTTTGGGACCTTTGAGGGCCAGCCGTGGAACTGCCAGGGCACCTGTGGGCGTGCCATTTAGCAGCTGTTGTGTTACTGTGAGTGTATGATGAGGCTCGAGGCCCACTGCAATTCGCATCTCCCGCCATCTTGGGCCTCAGGGTCTACTGATTGTTGAATCTTCCACCATCTGGGGCCCAGTTGGGTTCCAGCCAGTTTGTGTCCTATCTTCAGTCACTCTGTCATTCCTTTAATAGTTGTGCCCTGCCCCCTTGCTTCCAGCCTCTCACCTAAAGTCCTCAGATTCACGGAGAATGTGGGCTGGTGGGGTGGTGGGGGCCAGGGGCTGGGGAGGGGGCAGGGGAGTTAGTGTGTGACAGGGACCGAGCATCCATCTGTGACAGTGAGGTTCTGGGGGTGGATGGAGGTGATGGTTGAACAACAAATTGAATGTGTTCAGTGCCACTGAACTCTGCACTTAGAAATGGTTCAAATGGTGAATTTTGCGTTAGGTGTACTTTACCACAACTTAAAAAAAATTTCTTTTTTGATTCTCTTGAAAAAGGAGAGCAACATTCTTGACTTTTTTGAAATACTGTTTGAATAATAAGGCTTTACCAGGCGAGGTCCTGCTGCTTTGGTAGCTCTGAAACAGATCATCCATGTCCCCGCCCACTGTGTGTGGTCCTTGGGTCACACAGGGCGTGGAAGGGCTGTGTGCCGTGACCTGACCCCAGGAGGACGCACCTCTCACATGGACTAGCACCTTCCCCGCAGCAATCTTTGAAACGGTGAAAAGACGGGGAAGACCCCGGCTGTAGGTGTGAGGAGGGGCTGCATGTGTCCGCTGGCCCCTTCTCCTCCCCCAGGGCCCATCTCAGAGGCCCCCAGAGGCCTCCCCGCACTCAGCCCTCCTCACCCCACCCCAGTCCCTAGATCTGCTCCCCGTGTATTCAGGGCGCTCAGCAGCACAGGACGCAGTTTATATGCATAGTTTATTGTAAGTCAGTCTTTCCCCACGGGACGTCAACTCTAAGAGGGCCAAGTCTTTTTGCTCACCTGGCACGTAGCAGGTGCACAGCAAATCCTTGTCAGAGGAAGGAAAAACTATGCAGAAGTTTGAAAGAAAGAGGGGAGTCCATGTGTGCAGACACAAAGGATCCCCAAAACGTAATCCTCAGTGACAGGCTCAGGTTTTAGAACAGTTGCGGTAGCATGAAAACATTTATGCTTTGTTTCAAAGCAGGCGAAATCACAGTGTGTATTTCCCGTACTCTGAATTTTCCTGGGGAACAGTAATGTGTGTAACGGTTCTGTGATAACGGGGTTACCTGGGAGGAGGGGGCAGGCGTGGGGGTGGGCCAAAGGGATGCAGCTTTGGTAGAGGGACACTTCATTAAAGCTCACGTGTGTTCCTGATTGAAACCGAACAGACCATCCAGGACCTGCTGTCGAGCCTGAGGGTTGCCGCGGCATCCTTCGCGGTCTCGTTAAAGCCTTCAGAGCTCTCCAGCAGAGAGACTTCCGTGCTGGGTATAAATCTCCAGGAGCCTGCTGCCGCGCTGTGTCTCTTGCTAGTTCCTGGAAGAAAGGGCAGGGGTCGGGGAGGGAGGAGGAGGGGCAGCAGCTCTCCCTTTCCCCCTGGTGTGAACACAGGGAACACCCCCGGCTTCCCCCAAGCTGCAGCCAGGAGGCCTGAGCCACTGTCCCCGTAAACCAAGCAGAGCTCTGGCTCTGTTCACCCGGGACAATCCAGTGGGCCACCTTCTGCTGGGACTTCCTGCCAGCGTGCCCCCGCCGTCACTTCCCCCCGGTGCTGCAGTTGGGGACTTCAGTTCAAACTGAACAGGAAATCAAAGTTAGAAGGCCTGTGGCATTTCCAGCCAAGAAAATTTCCTCGCAAGCCAGCCTGACTGCTAGTGGTCCTCAGGACGTTGTGAGATCAGGGCATCAGGGCGGGGTTCGGGAAGTGTCGGGGTGGCTTTGTCCTGTTTCCTTTTAAAGAGCCCCTGATGGCAAAGCCTGTGACTCTGCCCAAGGACCGAAGCCCACGAAATGGCCTCCCTGGGAGACAGTGGGGACACACGGCAGCCCCACCCCTGCACGTCTGCCCTGCCCCGCCCTGGCGTCCAGTCCCCTATGACCCTCTCCTCAGCCCCAAGAACTCCCAAGAAGGAGTCTGAACTTAGTCACCTAGAGGAGGCAGCCCCAAAGGCAGTCCCTAGTGCTGGCCCCTTGCCCGGGGAGAGCGGCCCTTTTTGGCCCCTCAGTCCCTTGGCTGCATCACGGGCCGGGGGTCCTGGTGCCCCTGCCCCCAACCCGCAGAACCTCAACCACGGTAGACCTCATGTCAGTGGTGGTGACACCAGACGCTGTAACAGACAGGCCCCAGGGTGCGTAATGGCTGTAATTTGAACAGCAGAAGTTTTTTCTTACTCCTTTCAAGTTCCAAACGGGCGTTTGGGATGGGCAGCCAGTCCTCATCCATGGTGTGATTCAGAGACCCAGGTTCCGCCCAGCTCCTGGCTCCACCATCCCCAGCAAGTGGGTGCCCAGGCCGCCAGGCTCCGCTGCATCTAGCTGGCTCGGTACGTCCACTCACGTTCTGGACCAGAATCGCATGCCCGGGCCATTCCTCACTGCAGGGAGGCGGGGCCCTGGTGTCCCCGGATAGTCAGTCAGGAGCGCAGAGGGTCGGTCTCGGCTGTGCGTTCTACTAGGTCCCGCGCACAGACTTAAGCACTTTTGAGATTTTCTGTTATTATTCTACACGAGACTCAGCAGACTGAGCGAACAGCACTCCCTTGGCCACTCTGATTCATCGGAGCATCTCCCGTCGGAGGGAGGGGTGGTCCCTTTGTTCTGGGCTGCCTGGACTCATCTATCTCTGCTTCAGTGACAAGGGGGCAGGTCGGGGGGCTGGCCTCGGGCCCTGCTACAGGGACGGTCAGCGGGGGTCGCGGCCTCAGCGTCCCCGTCTGTAAGGGGGGCCGAGCGGGCGCGCAGAGTGGGACTCAGTGACCACGGAGCAGCCCGTCCTCGGGGACTGGGAGCTGTTTCTACTCCGGCCTCGGCTTCGGGAGCCTTCCTTCCTGGCAGCGTGTGCTTCTCGCCGGCAGCTGGCCGTCTCGCCTGCGCCGGCCCGCTCCCCCCGGACCCGGGAGCACATGCGCGCTCGCTCCGAGCAGCGCAGCGATGATGAGTACATTTACCAGATGATGGGATCGACTTCTTTGCAGGAGAAAATTAGCCCCAAATTGCCACATGCCTCCCAGCCGCGCGGCTGCCGGCTGGCCCAGGGGTGCCTTCCAGCTTCCTCTTGCTGGGTGGGGCTGGCTACCTGGGAGTGGACCCGCCCACGTGGGCCCGTCAGGTGAGCTCCCCAGGCCTGGATCTGCAGGTAAAGCCGAGACTGGTGGCTCACGGACCCCAGACGAGGCTCGCCTGTCACACAGCAGGCTCGCTGGAGGCTGGCCCAGGTGCCAAGGTGACTGCCTCTTGGGATTTCCCTGGGCTACTGGCATTCTCAGGGTGCAGGGGTGCCGGGCTGGGATGAGGGGGGCTGGGGTCAGGGCCGCAAGCCTGGGGGCCTCTGGGGTGCAGGGGGCCAGGCATATTTAGCACCTCATCTTTCTCTCCCAAGCACCGGGCAGCATCCACATCAGGGCCGGCCCCACCCGCTTCCCATCTGTGAATAACAAACAAGGCCCAGCCTCCCTGCGGGCACCAGGTCTGGTCAAGCTAGCCATGCCGCTGTTCATCTGAAAGGGCTGGGTTCAGGCTACCTGGTTCAAGGGCGGGGGCGTTCACGCAGGAAAACATGCGTCAGTTCTGTGCCCGATGGGCGGGGGCTCAGCGAAGGTTGAGAGCGCCCACGCCCCACCCTCCGGGAGCCCGCATGCTGGGGCGGCTGGAGCATACGGTCTGCAAGCACCAGGACAGGGTGGCAGTGATGGCACGAGGGAAACACGTCCACACACACACACACACACGTGCATGCACACACGGCAGGGACACGCACTCTCACACACACGGTAGTGGGACAGATCGTGGCCACCCACCCAAAGCCCCTCATCCCTGGGACCTGGCAGTGTCACCTCATGTGGAACAAGGGTCTTTGCAGACGTGTTGGAGTTAAGGATCTTGACTTGGGGGATGATCCCTGAATATCCAGGTGGACCCTAAGTGCCATCACAAGTGCCCTCGTAAGGGGGTGGGAGAGATGTGACACAGACAAAGAGAAGGAAGTCACGGGTGGGGGGATGCAGCCACAGCCAAGCAACACCGACCCCCCGTCCCAGAAGCTGGAAGAGGCAAGAAGGACCCTCCCGCAGAGCCTCCTGGGGCAGGGCGGACCTGCTGACACCTCGATTTCTGACTTCCGGGATCCAGACGGAGAGGATAAATTGTTTTAAGCCACCCAGTGTGTGGTCATTTGTCACAGCTGCCCCAGGAGATGAATCCACACACGTGTGCATGCACATGCTCACACACGCACGTGCTAAGATGCCGGGGCAGAGCCTTCATCCACGGGCGGCCAGGAGAGGGCCCCAGAGCGGGTGAGACACAGGTGAAACCTCGATGAGGGCAAGGCCCGGGAACGGCAGGCCAGGCAGACGGGGGTGAGCGCAGGGGCCCTGCCTAGACCGGCGATGGGGGCTCTGTGCTTTCTGGAACACTCTGGGAGGGGGGGAATGAGGTTGGATACATGGGTTGGGCCCGGGTCCTGTGGGGCCTTTTAAGCAGCAGTTAGGCCTGGGGTAATGGGGAGCCACTGGGGTATTTGAGCCAAGTGGGGACAAGATCAAGGATTTCTGAAGGCCTGTGTGGAGGTCTGGCCTTGCAGAAACTACGGGCTGCATTGGCTCGCTCTGTCCCCTCCTCCCTTTTCTTTTTGTACGGATACATTCATTTAATTACTTTTCAAATCGTGGTCAAGTGCACACAGCAAATTTACCATCTTACCCATTTTTAAGTGCACAGTTCAGTGGCCTTAAGTACGTTCTCAGTGTGCAGACATCCCCAGCGCCCATCTCCGGAGCTCTTTTCATCTTGCAAAACTGAAGCTCTGTCCCCGTTAAACACGGACTCCCCCCCACCCCAAGCCTTGGCAACCACCATCAGCCTCCGGTCTCTAGGAATCGTACCCGAGGGACCTCACGTGAGTGGAATCCTGCAGGATTTGTCCTTTCGTGTCTGGCTTCTTTCACTGAGCATCACGTCCTCGGGGTTCGTCCACGGTGTGGCCTGTGCCAGAACTTCCTTCCCTTCTAAGGCTGAATGGTTACTATTCCGTTCCGTGGACAGACCGCATTTTGTTGATCCGTTCAGCCACCCGTCGACACTTGGGCTGCTTCTACCTTTTGAGTGTTAGGAATAAAGCTGCCGTGAAGGTGGGCGTGCAAATGCCTGCGCTAGTCAGCCCCTGCTTTCCCTTCTTTGGGGCCCATACCCAGAAGTGGATCCCCGGATCAAATGGTAACCCTGCGTTTGATTTTTTTGGAGGAACCACCACGTTGATTTCCAAAACAGGCGCGCCATTTTGCATGCCCTCCAAAGGCGAACGAGGTTGCAGTTTCTCCACCTCTTACTTTGTCCAGTTGTAGGCATTCCAGTGGGCACGAGGTGTGGATCTGCACGATGACTAACCATGCAGGGCACCTCTTCGTGTGCTCACGACATGTGTGTTTCCTCTTTGGAGAAATGTCTGTCCAAGTCCTTTGCCCATTTTTAAATTGAGTTGTGGTTTTTTGTTTTGTTTTTTGTTTTTGTTTTGGGGTGGAGGTTAATTAGGTTTATTTCTTTACTTGTTTCTCGGAGGGGCTGGGGATCGAACCCAGGGCCTCATGCGTGCTAAGCAGATGCTCTCCCGCTGAGCTATACTCTCCCCCCATTGTGTTTTTGTTGTGGCCAAGTTGTCGGAGTTCTTTATATATTCTGGATATTAATCTCTCATCGAATACAGTTTTCAAACATTTCTCATTCTCTGGGTTGCCTGGCAAACGGTGACTTCCCAATCTGACAGTCTTGCACAGTTGTTATCTGGAATTCTCCACTCGTGAAGAATGTTCTTTTATCAAATAAACTCTTCGGTTGAACCGAAACATGACTTGTACAAGAAGGCAACATACGTGCTTGCTTCTTTCTTTTACATAATCAAGTTTCTCTGTGAGGATCTGGTGCTTGTCATCTCCGTCCCTGTCCAGGAAGTTGGCTCCGTGCTGCTCTGTTGGGGGACGGGGGGGGGGGGTGTCTCTTTCTCTGTCTGTCTGTCTCTGTCCCTTACATGTCATTGTGGACTCACAGGAGTTTATGTATTCAGTGCGTCTAAATCAGTTGCAGATGTTAAGCTCTCTGAGGCCCGATTGTCCCATCTCTGCTCAGTGGCAGCCTCCTGCTGTTGCCAAGTCTGGGGACCCGAGGGCCTGTCTCCTGTACGTGCACCAGTGACTCTCCGGTCCCTCCTGCCCGCTCATCGGTGCAAAGGCCTCGCTGGGACTCAAGGGGCCACGTGATAACTTCTCTGAGTCCCAGCCTCCCTGCCCGCATGGCTGAGCAATGTCCTCTTTTTGGTCATATCTGCCCCCCCCTCACCACCTAGTTACCTTCTAAATCAATAGCACTTTATTTCAAAAACTAAAAAAAAATAGTTTTTTTCTGAAGCCCTGCTGTAAACTTACTTACCCCTTTTCTTCTTCTTGTGGAACAATCATCCCAGTTACCATGCGTGTGGAGCGCCCGCCTGTGCGGGGCTGGAGCGCACACTTGGCTTGTGTCTACCATGTCCCTGGGAGACGGGGGTCTCTTGGCAGCGCCAGATGTAAATGGAGGGGGTGCGATTTTGCTGTGAAATGAGGTTCTATAAAATAATCAACAGCTAGATTTTTGCCAACTAGAGAAAGGAGCCTCTGTCTGAACCAGAAATGTGGGTCTGACTCCAGGGTGCTTTCCAACCGACCTGGAAAGGTAGCCACGCCGGGGCTGTCCAGACCTGGAGTCAGAACCCAGAGCACCCGATGTGGGCGCCGCTGAAATCCGGTGCAGCCCACCCTCGCTGGCCTGAAGAACAACTCCCATCAGAGGAGTTCACGCTTAGATGCAGCATTCCTCGGGAAAGAGTGGACGTTTTCATTGTACTTTGGAAACCGCTTAAGATTGCAAAGTCGTCAGCTTTGTTTTGTTTTGTTGTTTCCCCCAAATGAAGGGAAATCTAATTAGTAGACTTCTGCGTGTGATGCTGAGAAACGCAATAGAGAAAATTACCTCTGGAAACCACTTTCCTTTTCGGAGACGCGTGTTTTCCACGAGGGGCCGCAGACGGGCGGTCAGAAGCAGACGGGCGGTCAGAACCAGCCGGAGCCTGATCCAGTTACCCCGCAGCTCCAGCCCCGAGACTTACGCTGGGAGGCCTGGCGGCGAGGGTGTCCAGCCGAGGGGACTGATTAGATCAGAGGACACCTCTCCATCCTGCTCCGGATGCAGGTACCCACGGCCCATCTGCCGGTCCCGGAAGCACCCCTACACCACCGGCCCCCGGGCTAGGACCGACACCCGGCCCCTGCCCCCCTGCGAGGGGCTCCTGCATTGGCCCGTCCCCTTCTGTCCGTCAGCCCCCTTCCTCAGAGCTGGGCTGTGTGCCCGTCCGCGGGGCTCAGCAAGTCCTCATCCTTCCAGCACCTGCGCTGAGCCCACTAGGAGCCCAGGCCTCGGATGCCCAGCCATCCCTATGATGGGGAAGTCGACCCTGAGGAAAGGGGCCAGGACCACTGTTCTGTCTGGAGGGAGAGGGGTGCACGTGTGCACGCGGGTGCCCAGGAACGTCCTGATGGCACCATCCCAGCAGGCGCCCCTCGGATTGCACCTGACACGCCCCTTGCACAAACCTACGAGCCCAGGGAGGCCCTAGACGGCCCCCCACCTCGTAGGCAACCGGGCCTCATTTATCCCGAAAAAATCAACCCTTCTCTTTCTGAGGGCCCCGTGGAAGGGACCTGCCTGCTTCTCTTGGGAGTTGGTTGGGGTGTCTACAGTATGCTTTCTCATAGCTCATCTGACATGCTGTTCTTGCTACTTCAGTCCATTCCTACATGTCGGGGGGACAGGGCCACTAGGGAGTGGGAGCCTGGTCACCAGGGGCAGGGGCAGGGTGACAGATAGAGGTCAGAGCAGCGAGGCTGGTCGTGGGGCCTCGAGACCCTGGCTTTGCACGTGGATCTGTTGCTGCTCCTGCTGTGGTCTGGGCCGCCCTTCCCTTCCGTCTGCGGCCCTCTGGGGCCTGTCCCTGGCTGACCAGCCTCTGGGGCCCGAGGCCGTCTGACGTGAGGACACTGGGGTGGTTTCTCTTGATTCAAGCACAGGCGCCCACCCCTCGAACCTCTGGGGAGCCGCCCAGAGCGGTGAGGAGCGGGGTGTGGGCCGGCTCACTATGGTCACATCTCCAGCTCGGGCTCTCCCAGTGTGGCCCCATTTGTCTTCTTAGGACTTGTAGCTGCCTTTGGCCCAGTCTTGGACTGGAGGTGGGCCACTGTGGGGTCTGTAGTCCCAGCAGGAAGGACGCCCAGCACCCAGCCGCGGCCGGTCAGCCGCCTGCACCAGCCCCCACCACCGGACTCCCTGCGAGGTCTTGGAGCTGCTCTTCCTCCCCCCCGACCCCCATCACCCGTCCCCGAGACGCAGCCACGCCCCCTGCCATCCACGGCCCAGGTGAGGGCGGGTGCTCCATTGCCCCCTGTGGCTGAGGACCACAGAGCCGGGGCGTCCCTGTCCCGCCCCAGGCAGGAAGATCGGGAAGCTCTGTTCTTGAGGCCTCTTACAGTGTTGTACAAACATCACCACTCTCTAGTCCCAGAACACTCCCATCACCCAAAACAGAACCCCCCGTACCCGCCAGCAGCCACGCCCCTGCCCGGCCCCGGCACACGAGTCTGCTTTCCGTCTCGGTGGACCTGCCCGTCGTGGGCACTTCCCATGCATGGCGTCCTACGTGTGACCTTTTCTGTGTGGCTTCTTGCACTCAGAGCTCTTGCCTTTTGCCTTCAAAATGAAGCCCCTCCCCAAATCAGGGCGATTGACTCACCATGTCTCTGCCCTGTCTGTGAAATGGATACGGCGGGGAGACTGGCCTCACGGTTACTCTCGCGGACTGAGATGGTTAGAGATGAAGTGCTCGGTGCGGCCGTGGTGTTAGTAATAACAACACAGCTATTATTATTATCCCTGTTTGGAGTGTGCATCACTTCAAAATTGCATCCAATGGCTGGGGACCATCCTCAGAGCCCTGATCCACGGAGGGTCTGTGTGGTTCTCACAGAGCCAGGAATCCAGGGCCAGTACCCAGGCTCCTTCTGTCTGTCGGCATGGCCCTCCTCACTGTGGGGCCGCTTTGGAGTCCCAAGATGCCTGTTCCAGCCCAGCAGGTCATGGGAGTGTGAGCAGCGAGAAGGGGGAGGGCCAGGGGCAAAGGGGTGCAGGCTGGGCCACCCCCTCAGAGGGCTTCCCAGACGCCCCTAGCTTTTAGAGCCAATCCATTGCCCCCGCCCCCCAAGACAGGCGTCCCCTGAGTGAGGAGGAGGAAAACAGAATGAGTGTCAGCAGGCTTGTCTGCTACGGAGCCGACCACCAGCCCCTCGATGTACATCAGGGGAAACTGAGGCCCAGAGACAGGGTGGAGCGGGGTCGGGGGAGGCCTGGTCACTGCAGGTCTCCAGGCTCAGGGTGGGGTGACAGGGGAATGATCAGTGTCCAGGGTATTTACAAGAGGTGGTTCCGTTTGGCCCCTGCCCCACCTCTGCCCCTTTGCACCTGGTGGGTGGAGCCCAGGGTGGGTACATTTTACTGGGTGGGGGGCAGGTCCAGGGGGAGAAAACAGCTCAGTGGAAAGCATGTCCAAGATCTTCTGGGCGGAATGAAGGGGCCAGGGCCTCTTCATGTTCCGGGATGTGGGGGTCGGCTTGGGGTGGTAATGGGGGAGGGTCCCCAGGGAGGCGCCCCGGGTTCGGGCTGCGGCGGCCACGGGAGCAGCGGTACATGCCTGGCACCAGCCTTCTCCGAGCGTTGGCACTTCCCTCCCAGGCTGGAATCGACTCCAAGATTAAAATTAATTTCTCTTCCGCTTCACAACAACAATTGTGCAGCCTCTCCCAAGTACATCCCGTCTTTGATTGCACAGAACACATTCTGCCTTGTCTCGCTGGGGCCCAGAGCCCCAGAACTGGGATTCTTTACCAGCCCGAGCCTTGGGTGTGGCGCTGATGGTGCCACACCCGTTCACTCTGCCAGTCTAGTGGTTCTCCCCCGGAGCCCGTCCTGGGGGTGCAGGGCGGAGGATGCAGCTGCTCCCCACCCAGAGACCATGCCCACAGCCAGAGGGCAGACCGGCCTCAGGGGCCTGCAGCTCGGGACTTGGACATGGGAGGCGTGTGATGCCGGCTGTGGACCAAGCTCCACCTGCGATGGGCTGGGCGACCTCGGGCAAGTTGACGTATCTGTTTATTCTTCTGCAAAATCAAGGGCTGAATACTTACCTCTTGGGGCTGCTGCAAGACTGCACAGGACCTCAATGGAAAGTACTTTTTAATACATGGAGGCGCCGCCCTGGTTCTGTACATACGGTGTTCTGCAGTACAGAGTCCTCCCTTGCCCCGGCCCTGTGCAGAGCAGGAGTGGCTCGGCCCACTTTGCAGCAGAGAAACTGAGACCCAGAGAAGCACAGAGAATGGACTGTGTCGGGTAGGAAGGAGACGGAGGGGCGTGTGTGCTTGGGCCCCGCCCCATCTTCCTCCTCCTATCACATGGCGAGCATCCCTTCCGTGTCCACCCCTGATGTGAGCTTCCTGCCTGGGCCGCCTCCTGCAGGGAGCACCCCCCACTGGCCCCCGGGGGGAGCAGAACTCCTGCATCCCATTCTTCCCTGACCTCCTGGCTTAACCAGTGGCCTTTGCCATACAAATGGGGACTGCCTGACAAGATCTTCGTTGTTAAGAAATCTTCCCCTTGCTGAGGATGTTGGCATTTCAAAGGGCATCCTTGAGGTGCAACACCCTCCTGACCTGTAGCAGTCAGCGCAGCCTGGGTGGGGCTGCAGTAACGAACAGCCCCAAGATCACAGGGGTTTGCTTCCTGCTCACTCTCATGGCTGGATGGCTCTGCTCTGTCCCACATCACCCTCACTTAGAAGCGCAGGGAATGGAGTCCTCACCCAGCTGCCATCACCAGTCACTGGTGGCCGAGGCTGGTGGAGAGGGAGCCTGGTAAATGGCGTGATGGTTCTCTAAGCTTTGCCTGGATAACACGGCACTTCTGCTCCCCTCTGGCCACATCCAGCCTCGGAAGGGTGGAGAAGTGCTACCCTGCATACACCCAGATGGAGGAAAATTGGGGTTCTGGTGAACAGAACCCAAAAGCAAGAGCTTTTCGTGCTAGAATTCCTGGCCAGATGGAGGTCTGGGGAGAGGAGGTCTGGACGAAGCACCTCCACTCGGCCGTGCTGCCATCCCAACTTCCGGGCATCTGTCTGACTTGCGTGGCTGTGCCAGCTCCCAGGGTCCCAGGGTTGAGGTCCCAAAAAATGAAATTGATGTACCTGAGGAGCTGGTGCCAAGCATCTCAGCCCTCACCCTGAGCCAGCTCCGGGCCTTGGGGCATCGGGACGCGGCTGGGGTGCGGTATTTCTCCACACAGCAGCAGAGACCCCCTGCCTCGCTCCAGGGAGGGAGCCGTCGGTCTCCTGCTTTTACTTGAATCTGCTGGGTCTCGGACTCAGTTACGTGAAGCCAGCCGCTTGGGGGTTGATCAGATGAGACACTAGAGCCAGGCTTTGATAAGAAGTGAATTTCCCCCGGGTGTCTCCCTGCCCCTCTGTTCCTGGCTTCGTGACATATTCGACGCAGAGTCAGTGACTGATATGTTTATTCACAACCACACCTAAACACAGAGCGTGTACTAAGTGATCTCCAGAAACCCTGGGAAAGAAAGCCCTTCAAGTGTTTGCACGGGGACCGAGGCACTGAATGGACAAGAAAACTCGTCTCTCTAAATGGGCCAGGCAAACTGTGTTGCTGGGGGGGTTTTCCGTTGCCAGCTGAGTTGTGACTCTCGGCAACGGTCTCCTAGCAACCGTGGGTGCGGGGTACCACGCTCAGCTGGGATTGGGGGCTGGGACTGAGGCTGCCAGGGAGGAGATGGAGGCGGAGCTGTAGGGAGGGGGAGGCCCCGGAAGCCTGAAGCCTTGGGCTCTGCAAGCTGGCAGGGGTCCACTAAGACTCCAGGCCCCCGTGTCCCCGGGGGGCTCCGTGGGGGTGAATGGGTGGGGACCACTCTTCCTCTGTTACTCATCCTTCTTTGTGCACAGTTTATACAGGAGCATGTCCTACTTTTCCATTTTTACACAAAGGTCTTTTATTCCTTTTCCTGGTTTTGTTGGCCAGCAGCTGGGCTGGGGTTGCTCCCCCTCGCCGCCGTGATCGACCTCTGGACAGTAAGGGGCACGGAGATTTGAGGCCCTGGTGGAAGAGCAGAGGGGCTGAGCCATCGGAGCTCGCTTTCCCCACTGTGAAGGTAGGTTCCCTGATGTCCGGCCTCAGTCTTCTTATCTGTAAAATAGGTGTAGGCCCAGGCACTGAAGAACTAGCCTAACCCAAAGTGTGTCCGGCCTCTCTGCGCCCCTGGAACGTCCTGCCCTGCCTGGCAACAGTGTCTTTTTCTGATGGGCGTTTGGGACCATCCATACCAGTTTTGACCTCTGGGAGCGCCTGGAGAGTGAATGTATTAGCCCAGACCTCCGGGAGGGGCTGGAGAGTAAAGGGCACCACGGGGCGGTGGTTGCTGGGCCCCAGTAAAGACTTAGGACACCTTTTGGGGGGAGAATCCCTGGTTGGGACGCATGGGTATCATCACACGTCAGTTCCGGGGGTTAACACGTCCACCAGGAAACAAGCAAACAGAGATGGTGCCAGGGTGGTGACGCTAGGCTGAAACTGACCCTCAGGTGGGAGCTTGAGGACCAGGGCTGGAAGGGGGGCTCTTCCAGGACGGCATCGTCGGAGCCTGAGGGGGCAGCCCTTCCAGACCAGGGGGAGGCAGTCCAGGCAGAGAGAGCAGGCCTCGCAAAGGCCTGAAGGCAGGAAGGAAGTCGCTGGGCGTGTTCTGGGGTCCAGAGCACTGTGGAAAGCAGGCCTGTTGTGGGGGAGAGGTGGGGTGAGCAGGTGAAGAGGCAGCGGCTTCATTCTCCCAGCAGGGGCGGCCTGGGACCCGACTTGCACTGGGGAAGGCTACACCGGCTGTGGGCGGGAGCGGATGACAGAGGCGGCCGTGGGAGAGCCGGCCAAGTCGGGTGCAGGGATGCTGGTGGATTGGGGTGGGGTGAGGGGAGGACAGGTCAGAAGGACGGTTTGGAGGGAGATCGGACAGGACTTGCTGACGACTCTGAGCTGTGGCGGGTGAGAAGAGGAATCAGGCTGACGCCTGGGTGGGCCTCGAGCAGCTGGGTGGCTGGTGTGACTTGCTGGGGCTGTGAAGGTGGGGCCAGGACAGGTCGGCGATGCAGAACCAGGACCTGAACCTCAGCTGTGTGGCTTCAGGTGCTCCCTAGGCATCCAGGTGAGGGAGAGGACACTGAGTCAGGAGCGCTTGGAGCCGAGAGGTAGTGCCCAGGTGAGAGGCCCCTGAGGACCTGAGATGTCACTGGACGGGGCGACAGTGACCGGAACTGAGGGAGATTCGTGGGAAAAGTGGGGATGGTAAACATGGAGTGCCCGGGTGGGGAGGATGAGGAGCGGTGTGAGAGGACCCCTCTTGGAGGTTTTCTTTGCAAAAGAAGCAGAGAAACAGGGCCTCGCTGGTGGGAGGGAGGTAGAATCCGGGCAGCCTCTCCCCTCCGAGGCCCCTCAGTGTGTGGGTGTCCAGTGGCGTCCCTGGATGCTGCCAACTAGACGCAGGAGCCGCTCCCAGTCGTGACCACCAAAACTGCCTCCAGGTGGTGCGAGATGTCCCCGGGGGCAGGCGTGGGGTCACCCAGGCTGAGGCCCGCTGCATCGGGAGGAGACAGCTCGATGTTCGGTTTTGTTCTTATCAGGCTGCTGGGTGTGGGGACGCTCATTTGACAGACGGGGGAAGAAGTGGACGTGAATCTGGGAAGGTGGGAACCATTGTTGCCTCTGGGAGGGTGCGTGCCTGGAGGAGCCCCTCCCCCTGGGGCACAGGACCAGGCACCGCCCATCCTTGGGCTAGGGGAGGGCTGGCAGGGGCGTGGCTGCTCTCCCTCTGTCCCCTGGAGAGCAGTGGGATGTGCACCCTCCTCACGGAGACCCCGGGCCAGGAGTAAGATGCTGTGAGCGACATCCCGCCCCCCGAATTCATCCGTTCTCAGTCAGTGCTGGTGGCTGCACCTTCTCCTGTAAACGCCCCCAGCCTCAGCCCCTCCTGGAGCCTAGAAGACTCCTGGAGGGTGGCACCTGCCAGTCCTGGGGAGGAGTGGTCCCAGGAGGTTCTGGGCAAGCTGGGGCCGGCCTGTCCTGCCCCTACCCAGGGCATCCCGGGGTCTCCTGCTCTGAGGTGACCACACTCGGAACTGCCCCTCCATGTGCGTGGGCAAAGTCCCTGGTGGTTCCCACTTTGGGGATGTCTTCTGCATTCTTGGTGGCAGGTGCCACCATATACCCCCTGAGGACCCCCTTAGGAGTGTCCCCCACCCCCAGTACCCAGCCCAGCCCAGCGGTGTCTCCCGGACATCCAGCCTGGCTCCCGCCTGCCTGGGAGGTCAGAAGGCTGGAGGAGAGGCCCAGGGCCCCTTGTAACACTGACAGCTTCTAATTCTCTCTGGTTCATTGGTCTGGAGCAACGCCATTGGGTAGAACTTTCTGGAAATATCCCATTGCCCGATGTGGTACCATTGGCCATATGTTGCTAATGACTACTTAAAGTGTGGCCAGTGTGACGGGGGAACTGAGTTTTTACTTTTGTTTAATTTTAAGTGACTTAAACTTAAGCATCCGCGGGTGGCTGGGTCCCCACATTAGAGGTCACTGTGACCATGGAGGGAGGCCCGGTCCCACTTAGGAGGGCCCCCAGTCGCTCCTCCCTGCCTTCCCTCGCAGCAATGCACGTGTCTCCCCTGCACCTGCCATGTGCCCCGTCCACACCTGGGTCTGCCCTGGTGGGGCTCCTGGGTGAGCCGTGGGCAACAAGGGCGCGTGCTGTGAAGGACCGAAGTCAGAGGGACGTGGGGGAGGCTGGCCGGGAGGGCAGGGGGCCTCTCTGAGGAGGTGAGCCGGGAGCTCGGAGCTGAGAAGCCCAGGCTGGCAGGCCCCCCGGCGGGGGAAGCGGCTGTAGGAGGTGGCCCAGAGGCGGGGACTGGCAGGGGGCTTGGGGGCGTAAGGTCTGAGCGTGGGGACAGAGGTGGGGAGGGCAGGAGAGGCAGGCACTGACTCCGAAAGACGTGGTGAGAAATTCAGGTTTTATTTCCAGGGGGACGAGGGTTTGCGAGAGGCAGTGACATGGGTGGGTGTGAGTTTCAGCCTGCCTGGCTTCTGCAGAAGGAAAGGATTGGGGCATAGAGTGGGCTAGGTAGTGCCCCCCAAACCCACGTCCGCGGCGGCCTCGTGTGGAGCCAGGCCCTTGGCAGATGTAATTAGTTAAGGATCTTGAGGTGAGAGCACCCTGCACTGGGTGGACCCTAAGTCTGAGGACCAGCTCCCTTCCCGGGGGAGGGGGACACAGGAGGTGGGGAGAAGCCATGGCAGAGCTGGCAGAGCGGCTGGAACGGGTGCTCCCTCGGGGCCTCCAGGACCTTGCGTCTGGGGCTTCGGGCTTCCTGAACTGTGAGGGAAGAGGTTTCTGCTGGTTGCAGCCCCACAGGGCACGGGACCTGGTTGTGCCGCCCAGGAAACTCATCCGAAGGGGCGAGACCCAGAGGATGCTTCCATCTAAACACGGGGATGGAGAGAGTCCGACTGGGGGGTCTGTCCTGGGGGAGAACTCACAGATGTGGGGGATCCTGGTTTTCTTCACACTCGGTGGGGCGGCCACGGGACCCTCTGGGACGGGCAGTTGGGGTAGGGGTTAGGGGCGAGACGCCCACTGGATGTCCCGCTGGGTCCGAGTGGTGTGGGAAGGCGCCGTCGGCCAGCTGTTTGTGTCAGCTGGCCCACCGCCAGCCCCAGCAACCTCCTCTCACCCTGCCGCACCTCGGGGACAGCCCGGCAGAGGGGGCCAGAGCCCAGCGGGGGGGCCAGGGCCCCTCCGTGGGGGGACCTGGCTACACTCTGGAAGCTCCCAGCAGGGTGTGGACAGAAGCAGGAAGTCTGTTTCAGCTCAGAGAAGCCAGAGCTCAGAAGCTGTTCTTCGTTGGAGGAAGGGGCAGCAGGTGGCCTTGGCCGTGGGGTCCCACCCCTCAAAGCCCACCCCCTCCCCAGCAGGGACCTGCAGGCTCAGCAGGGCTGAGCACACTCCTTCGGGGACAAGCGTGCCTCCCACGGGCGAGACCTGTCAGTCCCGCTCTATCGCATTCTGCCGTTAAGCTGTAAATCATGGGTTTCTTGGCTATTTTACGGGTATTTCGCCAGGAAAGATTCTTAGCAATGGTTGCCAGCCGTCTCCCTCCTACCTCTTAAAGCCTCCTCGCCCAGGTGCGCCCGCAGAGTCTCCCCCCTCCAGGATGGCCCCCAGCCTGGGTTGTGGGGTGCTGTTGGACTCCAGACTGGCCCGGGCTGGAGCGAGGTCTCTGGATTCAGGCGGGCCTGGGTTTGAATTCCTGCTGTGCCCTTGGGTATGTTCCCTGTCGGCTCCCGCCTGTTTCCTCATCTGTACATGGGGATCAGGACAAGAGGATTGTGAAAATAGGTGTCTCGGGGTGAGTAACACACTAGAACTCCTGTCGGACACACAGAGCCCCAGACGGGGCCGCCTGGGAGCTGCTCTTCCTCCCCGCCCCAGTGTCTGGGTGGAGGCCTCCTGGGGGCCTTCCTGCGCTGCTGTGCGAACACTCGGAGGGGCGATTGGGACGTTTCTCCCCCGGCTGCCCTTGGAGCAGGCTCTGTTGGCATCCCCCGTACAGACAGGGAAACTAGCCCTGGGGGGTGACTCACCTGCCCCCACGAACGTCTTCGTCAGCACAGCTGGCCGTAACGAAGTGCCATAGGCTGGCAGCTTAAACCGCAGACATTTATTTCTCACCATCCTGGAGGCTGGACGTCTGAGATCCAGGTGCCAGAAGATTCAGTTCCTTGTGAGGGACATCTTCGTGGTTTGCAGATGGCCACCCTCTCGCCATATCCTTGCCTGCCGAGGAGAAGGCGGGGAGACCACCGCTCTGAGATCTCTTCTCAGAAGGACGCAGACCCTATCAGATCAGGGCCCCACCCTCAAGACCTCACTTAACCTTAATTGCCTCCATAAAGGTTCCATGTCCAAAGGCAGTCACTGGGGGTGGGACTTCAACAAATGAATGGGGGACAGGGGGAGGGGTGCAAACATTCAGACCATAAGTACAAGCTTTGCCCTTGGCCTGGGGGCAAGACAACCAGCATGGATGAAGCAGCCCAGATAGTTATTTCAGAGCAGATGGGAAAGGAAGACCCCACGATGGGGTTTCAGTGGTGGGAAGTGGGAGGACAGGAAGGGGCGTCACCTCCTCGCCCGCAGGTGGCAACAGCATTGCCCAGAGAGGCCGCTCTCCAAGTTCCTGGTGACACTGACGGGGTTACCTGTTCTGCTCAATTAAGTCCTTCACTGGCAGCCACCGAAACCTGCATTTCTCCCAACCCAGCGGCGGCTTCTTAAAGGCAGGGCAATTACATTTTTGTTCCAGTGAGTCTGCAGCAGGGTAACGATGCTTCTGCTGTGGGAAAGACAAACCAGCAGGTTGTGGACAGCCCACCCCACATCTCAGTCAGGCTAACGTTCATCAGGGAGGCCAGTACCTATAAGGGGTGCCAGGCACCCTGGGAGGAACGTAACTTCCTTCCCACCCTGAAACCCCACACCCCGCCCTCTGGGGCTGCTGAGGTGGAGGTGGCTGTGCAGTGAACGCGCCCGTGACCCCGGGGGTCAGAGCTGAGCTGTGGCCCGTTCCCACCCAAGCGTGCTGAGCAAGACAAAACCAGTGAAGGCAGGCGTGCTCTGGAACACACCAGGCACACGCTCACAATAGGGAGTGTTGGCACCAGGGGCCTTGGCCACACAGAGGCCAGCCCGAGGGTCAGCTGCAGCAAATATCACCACCCTGGGCCGGCCCTACGGAGTCCCTGGGCTCTGGCCTCCCCTGCAAGCACTGTGCCCTCCAGACAGAACAGCATTGTCTCCCTGTGACCAGCTGAGTAACAGTCCCCAAGACTTCTGCGCCCTGATCCTCCCAACCTGTGAATGCATCGCCATCCTTGGCAGAAGGGGCTCTGCAGACGTGATGGGGTTAAGGATCCTGAGACGGGAAGATTATCTGGGATTATCCAAGTGTCCTCACTAGACAGAGGCACAGGGAGATCTGAACACGGCCGAGGAGTCGGCAGGATCGGGGTGTTGTGGCCACAAGCCAGGGAACAGCT
This sequence comes from Camelus bactrianus, assembly GCF_048773025.1. Classification (NCBI taxonomy): domain Eukaryota; kingdom Metazoa; phylum Chordata; class Mammalia; order Artiodactyla; family Camelidae; genus Camelus; species Camelus bactrianus. The sequence continues at coordinate 3,082,607 of NC_133548.1, forward strand.
GGAGCCCCAGAAGCTGGAAGAGGCAGGAAGGACCCTCCCCTGGAGCCTCCAGCAGGAGTGGGGCCCTGCCTGCACCGTGATTTCAGCCCTGTCCAACCTGCAGAGCTGACAGAGGAGTGTGTGTTGTTTTATCCACTGAATTTGTGGTTATCTGTTACAACCGCAATAAGGAATCTGATACACTCCCATCTGGGCTGTAAGGCATAGGTGATTACGTCCACAGGAAGTGCTTAGAACAGAGCCTGGGGTGGGGGGCGGGGGGCTGCCCTCCCTGAGGCTCGGCAGCATTGGGGGGGGGCGCTAGGTGGCAGCCCAGCCTGCGGGCAGGAAGGAGGGGGGATAAGAGGTGACCTGTGGGCAGTGACTCAGCCTCGTCCATCTCCTGGCTGCTGCTGGGGTCGGCCCATACGGGTGTCCCCAGTCCCCACGGCACTCACCACCCCTTGACGTAACTTTCAGGATTGGTGGACCCGCTCCATTGTAACACGCAGGTCTGGGGAGCCAGCCTCCACATTTCTAGGCCTTTCTGCCCAATTTTCCAGTCCTGGGTTTGACCGCATTCTGTGTAGTGTTGGCATTTAGATGTGGGCGAATTTAACCCAGAAGTTTGATACAGCTCCGCGTGTCGGTGTTAATTATGCTGGATCACGGTCTCCGTGAGCTGCATGCCTCGGAGTTCTTCCCTACGCAGCTGGACTCCTGCTCTGGAGCTTAATTACTGGGTCCCAGCCCCCGGCCTGGGGGTGCGTTACGTGGCCAGGGCCCTGCTGCTCATAGGATTCTAGCGGAGGGTTGCCCAGGAATCCCGCGCCCCCATCCTTGGAGAGTGAGGCAGGATGTGAGGGCCCGTGAACATGGTTCTTGGGTCCTAAGGCCCCCCAAAGACTTCTTCCCTGTGGGTTCATTTTCACTTTCGGAAATGGCTTCTCCTTGCACCACGGCGTTAACACCGAGTTACAGTCACCCCCGTCTTCTATCACATCGTACTTCCACGCGCCTGGCGTGGTAGATGTAAACTGCAGGAAGTCCTGTTTTCAAGCTTTGGTCGTGTTTGCTGGCGGCCGACCCCACCCTGGTAATAAACGTCATTCTCTGAATTCACCTTGAACTTGAACTTGCTCCGGGGCACGTGGTGGCTTCTGTGATGCCTCTGGTTTTAGGTGCCATGTCTCTCTTTGCACCTGGCCCCCCAGGAAGCCCAGAACTAAATTTGCATCCTCAAGAGTACAGGTGGGGTTTGTCCTGAAAACCCCTGGATTTGACAACCCACCCTCGGGGTCTTGTGTCTTTCTCTCTTTTATGTCAGCCTTGGCAAACTCTGGCCAAACTTGACCCACCATCTGTTTTGGCACGCCCTGCAGGAGGGAAGTGTCTTACATTTTAAAGGGTGGTACACACACACACGCACACACATGCATACACACGTACGCACACACATATGTGCATACATATACACATATACACACATACACACATGAACACACATACACACACACACGAGAATATGTGACCCTGACCCTAAAACATCTCAGCCCTGACCTTTGCAGGTGACATCTGCCTCCCTTCCTCTGCGGTGGCTCCTGTGCAATCACATTTCCCTGCAGAGGGTGCTCACCTGTGGGCCAAGTTAGGTGGCGGCCGGTGGAAGAGTGCTGCTTGTGTCAGTGTCTTTGCTGCTGTAACACGTACGGCAGGCTGGGGGCTTAAAACGGCAGAAATGTGTCTCCTCGGGGAGGGCGCCGCTCAGTGGTAGAGCATGTGCTCAGCATGCACGAGGTCCTGGGTTCTAGCCCCAGTGCCCCCGTTAAACATAAATAAACTTAATTACCTCCCCCTCAAAAAAAAAAAAAGGAATGTATTTTCTCATTATTCTGGATGCTAGAAATCCCAGATCAAGGTGTAGGCAGGGCCGCAGCCCACCCCTCTAGGCTCTAGGCAAGGACCCTTCCCTCTTCCGGCTTCTGGGGCCGCCCTCCCGCAGTCCTGGGCCTGCAGCTGCTCCGCTTTGCTTTCTGCCTCTGTTGTCACGTGGCCTCCTCCCCTGTGTCAGTCTGTGTCCACAGTTCCCTCTTCTTAGGAGTGGTTTTGGTTGGGTTAAGGACCCGCCCTAACCCAGTATGACCTCATCTTCACTTACCTCTTAATTACATCTGCTAAGATCCTGTTTCCAAATAAGGCCACATTCCGCGGTGCTGGGAGTTCGGACCTCAGCCAGTCTTTTGAGGGGACACATCTCAACCCACAGCACTGCTCAGAGCCGGGCCTTTCAGAGCATTTTCAGGTTCCAACACTTTGTTTTAAGAAGAAATACATGAAAAAGACCCCAGGCGTGACTTCTTTGGAAGCAGTTGTCATTGTCTGCTGACGCTGGAAATGCACGCAAGAACTGGCAGTTCACTCTGTGGGGTCCCCCTGCCCGCCCCCCGCCCGGCCAGACTCGCACGAGCGCCAGGGGGGACACACTGGAAGGTTCCAAGCTGCTCTGCCCGCCGGGGCAGGAAAGTGGGAGTGATGCCGCTGTCTAATAACAAAGGAAATAATCAGGAAACGGATGTGTTGTGGGAAAACGAATGAATGACAGCTCTGCACATTGGCACAGTCAGTCTCAGACGCAGCGTGGAGTGAAAACTTTGAGCTGTAGAGGAGTGCATGAGGTAGGATCCAGTTTATGAAAAATTCCCTAAAAAGGAGGCAGGATGAATCAGTGTACCGTCTAGGGTTGTGAGCAGGTGACGACACTAAACAGAGAAGCCGGAGCACGAAAAACGCAAATGCAGGATCCCAGCTGCCTCGGGGTAGAGGCGGGGTCGGCTGGGCAGAGGCACCCTTTGGCCTCAGCAGTGTCATGGCACTCTGACGTGCACACTCCTGGGAAGGCTGAAAGTACGCTTTTATCAGGGGTAGCGGGGAGGGTGTGGCTCCGTGGTAGGGCGCATCATGAGGGCCTGGGTTCAATCCCCAGCACCCCCATTCAAATAAATAAATACACCTAATTACCTCCCTCCCCTCAAAATAAAAATAAACAAATACATAGAACTAAACTGCTTATTTACAATAAAATAGTGTACTTTTAAAAAAAGATCTAATGGAAAAACATCTGATTTAAAAAGTATGCATTTGGAGGAGGGCGGGGGGAGGGTACAGCTCAGTGGCAGAGGGCATGCTTAGCATACACGTGATCCTGGTTCAGTCCCCAGTACCTCCATTTTTTTAAAAAGTATGCATTTATCTAAATACACTTACAACCCTATGAGGAAGGAGAAGGCTCTTCGAGCGCACACGCACATGTAAGTATAGGAAGGCGTCTGAGCGGCTGCACGCGGCCCTCGCAGGCACCGGAACAAGACCAGGCTGGCCCTCCCTGGGCGCCTGGGAGCCGGGCGGATGGCCCTGGCCCTAGTGGTGGGGAGGCAGGCGCGGCCCCAGGAGCCAGGGTCCGGAGCTCAGTGGGGCGTTTAACTTGCACCCCTTTTATTGCGCTTTCCGGGGCGATGTGTCCAAGCCGGGGCCGCCTCCTGGGAGTTCAGAAGTTGCAGCTGAGCTGTTGGGCCCTTTCCCCCTTTGCCTTGGCGCCCGCTCAGGGCCTCACCTCAAGGAGGAACCCCTGGCCACGGCTGCTGCCTGGGCTTCACGCAGCGAGGGGCTTCAGGCCCAAGAGATGGGGGCTTGGGAATCTGCAGAACCAGCCCGTGAAGCACGGCTGGGGAGCTCCTGCGCGGGGCCCACGTCAGGACACCCCACCTGCCGGACTGAGGGGAGGGCATCCAGGGCTCTGTGCGGGGGCAGCCCCGGGACCCGACTGCCCTGGGCGTCCCTGGCTCCGGGCCTTGGCCTGTTCTGGGTGAGAAGGCGCACCTTCCAGACCCTTCTTGCTCTCGCCTGAAGCCCTACCCGGAGACCCTGCCAGTCAGCGGGCGTGAGGTTCTTCCTCATCCTGTGGCAATCTGGAATTGCGCCACCAAAATCACAGGTGGGCGTGGAGAGTGGGCTCCGCGGCTCTCTGTGTGGTCCTCACCAGCCCCGCCTTACGTGTTCCCGCACTCAGAGCCCGTGTGTGCAAGCCCTCGTTAGAATACACACCTCTGCAGGTGACACTCAAAGCTCCCCCCAGCCCAGCTGGGAGCCCCGGGTCCCCAGGTGCGGGTTACCGGTGGCCTCCCCTCCCCCACCCCCCACTGCCCATGTCGCAACCAGCTGCCTCCTCCTGAGATGCTGAACGGGACACTGTCCCCCTTCGGTGGTCCCTGCTCATGGCCCCCGTGGGCTGCCGCCCTGAGCAGCCTGCAGGGAGACTTGGGTGGAGCCTCGGGGTTCCCTTTCAGCAGCAGCCGAGCTTCCTTATCCTGAGCGCCTGGGAGGAGAACTGAAAATTGCCTTTTTTTCCTCCGTTTTCAGTAGAAATGAAGGCGATTTTCTAAACTCCTCCATTCATTCTGGAAGACCCATCTTGAGTGCCAGGCTACCTAGAAATTCTCCTTAAACAATTCAAGGAATCAAAGATTTTCAGATAACACCTCCCCCAGGACACCCTCCCAGATTGCCCCTGGCCGACAGGTCCCCTTCCTCTGTGGGTTTTTAGCCTTTCCAAAACCATGGTTTGATGTAGAGCTGAAGTGAATAAAGCATGGAAATATAAGCAAATGTGGAAATGCCTTCAGGCCTAAGGTCCTCTGTCACCATGTCACTCTGCCCTGTGATACAGCCCAGGGGTGAGGAGGTCCATGAAGGATGAGATACAGGTGGTAGGGCGGTGACCAAGTGCCCAGGCTGCTGAGGGACCAACGCAGGGAAGACCGGGAAGGGCAGGTGGGGAGCAGCGGGGGCTCCGGTTGGACCTGCTGAGTCCGGGATGGCGTTGCTGATCTGGCCTGCCTCGCTGTCCCCTCCGAGAGCAGGACCCCAGCTGACCGGCACCTGTGCACTCACCCTTTGCAACATTAGTGAACTTTCTGTCAAGGGCTTCCGTGAGAGAGCCCTTTCCGCACTGTTTTAGCACCTGCCCGGGGAAGTGGTATCTGCTTTGATTTGAGACCCTCCAAGCTCTTTTTTCAAGGGTGCTGCTTCTAATAAATTCCAAAGCCTCAGCGTTTGTGGGTAAGCAGGCCTTGGGTACAGAATCTGGAAACCTAGAGTTTGCCTATTAGTCACCATGGCGACAGGCTCAACATCCTTACCAGGGTGCCCAGAGGTTCCTTTTGGAAGTACCGTTCGTCTTTAAAGGACCGTTTGTTTTTCAAAATCAAGGAGTTTGAAGTTGAGAAAGATTTCAGTCTCTCTTGGCACGAGTCCCATGAGTGCCCACGGGCCCTCTCATGTAGCGCTCGGATCTGAGAGCTGCTTTAAACATTCAGAGAGCCTGAAGGGGCTGGGAGGGTGCCTGCCAGCACCACGTGGCTACATCTGGGCTAAAATCGCACGGGCTAACTCGAACTCCCCCAGACCTATTCCATACACTGGTGCCAGTCATCGACTCTTTAATTAATATCAAACGGAAAGTGAATTGTTACTCACAAGTGCAGCCTGCTTGGAAAACTGTCAGCCTCGGAATGGGGGAACAGAGGGCCTCCTTGGAGCTGTTCCAAGCTTCCTGGTTTGCATTTGAGAAGCCTGAGGCTCCCAGCGGGGTGGGGACTGGCCCGAGATCACAGGGTGTGACTTCCGTCACCCCACAGACCCCCGGCCAGCACAGAGCTGCGGCAGCAGACCCGACTGGTGGGGGGGAGTAGTTCTTTGCCAGTCGGGCAGCAGGAGGGGCCTGGAAGCCTGGTCCAAGGCCCTCTGAGTAGGAGGTACACGTGTCCGTTGTCCAAATCTAAGAGCAGGCCAAGCTGACAGAAGCTGGGGGCACTGAAGCACCCCTTTAAGGCCCCTGTTGACCCCGTAACGGTTTTTCAAATTGTGGTAAAACACGTATAACGTAAAATGTTATTTACCATGTTTACCATTTAAAAGTGGCCATTTCAGTGGCAGGAGGTGCATTCGCAGGCGTGTGTGACCCCCTGTCATCACAGTTTCGCTCCAGAACCTTTTCATCACCCCAAAAGGAAACCCCAGTCCCATTAAGTCGTCCCCCAGCTCCCGACCACCACCAGTCTCGTTTCTTTCTCTATGGATTTCCCTATTCTGCACATTTCACGGGAATGGAACTCGACAGTGTGTGTGTGACATTTTGTGTCTGGCTTCCGTCACCGAGCCGGACAGTTTCAAGGTTCATCCATGTCAGAGCCTGTGTCAGGGCCGGACTCCTTTTTATGGCCGAGTCGCGTCCCGCCGGCTGACCGGACCACTCCTGGCCTCTCTGCCCTGCAGCTGCCGGACGTGCAGGTCGGCCCTCTCTGGCAGCTGCGAACAGCGCGGTGTTTGGGTGCCTGTTTTCGACTCTTTGGGGAGTGGGGTCCCTGCATCCTAGGGTGACTGTAGTTAACTTAGTGAAGACCCACTGGACCGTCCCCATGCCCACCACTGGGTCTCACGCCCCCAGTTACATCCCTCTGGGGGCCCGCCTTGAACGGACAGCGCCACCTTCAGGGAGCGCTCACCCCTCCTCCGCCGAGGCCCCAAGAGTCTCTTCTCTCATTTGGAAAATAATCTGCCTTTAAAGGCAGTCCAGAGGCCCTCTCATTTCTTTTTCTTTTGTGCAGTAAATGCTCTCTGAGCCTTGCTTGGCCGGGGTTTAAAGGTTGAGGAGTCAGCAGACAGCCCGGCCCCACCTGGGCCGGTCCGTGAACAAGCGTTAGCCCATTCTCTGGGGTTTGCTGGGCCCGGCCAGGCCCTCACACCGCAGGGTTTTCTCTGTTGAGTCCCACTGACCACGGCTGCCGAGGGAAGTGCTCCCTCTGAGCGGTGAAATTAATTAGCCTCCATTTGTGTTTCCGTTATCTTGTGTTCAGAACCAGGCAGCCTCCTTCCAGAGAATTCCTGGGGACTGTGTTGTGAGGGTTATTTATAGCCATCCGAGTGAGGTTCTGCGTAATAAACCGCATGGAACTGAGTGGTTTGTAATTTGAGATCAAATTCTATCATCTGCTGTAAACAGATGAGACAAAATGAGATCGAGTCTCCACTGTGAGTGGGCCTCTGGGCGCCTGTGGCCCACGCCCAGGTGGTTGTGTGGGGAGCTGAGTCCTGCAGCGAGAGGCTGGGGCAGAGTGGTGCCCCGGCGCTGACAGACTGGGGACGTGGCCAGGAGGAAGGGACAGCAGCCCTCACTGGCCCCCTGCCGCTGAGCCTGGGCTGGAAGCTGGGCCTCGCCCATCCCACGAGGCCCTTATGTTACCCCATTTTACAGATGAAGAAACTGAGGCTCGGGGAAGGGACAAATGATGCGACTGAAATTGAAAAACACACAGCATGAGAGCTGTGCATCTCAGTTTTACTCGGGGACTTACTAAGAACTACGGCCCGGGATACGGCATCTCAGAAAGCTCTGAGGAACCACTCTGAAGAGGCAGGGGAGAGGCCAGGGTGGATGTGATTTTGGCAAACCGGGTACGTGCAATCCAGGACACGTCTCGGTAGAAGGTTGCTGCTGGTCACGAGGAGCAGACATCTCAGTCAGTGACTTTAGTGCTTTTCCGAGTACAGGAAGATGCAAGAATCCAGGGGCGTTAAAGAAACTTTCCTGAAACATAGCTAAGGGCCTGTCCTCTCAGAGCGCAGCGCCTCCTCCTGCCTTTGCCCTGAACTCCTCTCAGCGCTGCTGCAGGTCCGCGACTGCAGGCGCCGATGCCCTAGCCCTTGTAGAACCGGGTGGCCAGTGACATTCCTTGTTCTCAGAGCTTCAGAGCCGAGATTGAATCCTGCCTGCCTCTCAGGCCGCTGGGCCCCCACCCCCGGGGCTGAGAGTCGGTCACCATCCCCAGGTGGCCCCTCCCTGACCCACTAGGGAAGTCCTCCTGCAGCCCCACCAGTGGCTGAAAACTAGCTCTTCACCCAAAGAGGCGAGAAAAAGACTCTCCCCCCGTCAGGGAAGATTTCCAGCAGAAGCGTCTGGGGACATTCACCTTTGTTTCTTCTGCGGAAAACTTGGGAAGTGGTCTGGGGACGGGTGCTGCCTTTTCTGTGTGGTTCTGGGGGAGTCACTCAGCCTCTCTGGTCAAAGTCAAGCAGACAGCCAGCAGCTGCTCACCCTGCCCCACCAGGGCAGAACCAGAAATAGATTCTTTTTTTGTAAGAGAGGGTGGGGTGAAGGGGTGAAAGTCTGTCTGGCAACAAGAAGACTGGGCGACCCTCTCCGGCCCCTCCGCTGGCCTGGACCTCTGGCCCTCACTCTCCTGACGGCCACTGACTTCCTAACGGGCAGGCCAGCCTGGACCCAGACAGCACTGCTGCTTCCAAACAAAGCACACAGGACACTGCCTGGTGGCAGGTGTGGTGGCGGGCCCATGTGGGCCCCTGATGGCTGCAGGCTTTTTCTGAGAAGTCCTCGGACCAGTGGACCCAGCGAGCAAGTGTTGTCAGTAGGGAGGGGGAGTCTGGCCGTGACCAGGTCCCAGGGTCCTTGGCTTCTGCCAGTTGGCCACCTCTGACCTTCCAGGGAGGCCTGGCCCGGAGCTCAGCCCAGAAGCTGACCCGTTCAGTAAAGTCTCCCTGGGCCTGCGGCGTGGGGCCGGTGGGGGTGCTGCTGCTTCTCAGGCTTGAGGAGGCTGCATCCCCTAGGTGGTTCCCGGCGATGAGGCTGGATGTCTCTGGGCAAGTCACCTCCCTCTGAGTGGCCTCTGGTCCTGGCATGGATTCAAGCCCCCCCCCCGCCCCCCCCCCCCCCCGCTCTGTACAGAGGCTGGAGCAGAACCTTGTGCCCTCGCTGACTGCAGCCCCACCGGCACCTCATCCCTGAGCTGAAACACAGGCATCGTGGTGGGGGCCTGGGAGCCACAAACCGGAGGCTGAGCCTCGCCCGTCTCCAGGGCCGAGCTCAGGGATGAAAATGTTCCAGAGCAAAGTGGTTCCAAGGTGCTACCTGTCCTCCCAGCACCTTCCTGCTGCTGCCTGACCCAGAAATGGGCTCAGGGCTGGGGGCGGGGGCACCGGGGACAGGAAACACATGAGATCTGCTCTACATGAGATCCTGCTCTACTCGACTCTGTACCTGGGCATCTCCCAGCCCTGGCTGGGTTCTGGGGATCAGACAGGCGGTCAGGACGTGGGCCAGGTGCTCAAGGACAGAATGTCTTGGGTAATTGTGGTGCAGTATGGTCTGCAGTGAGTGAGGATGTTTGCAGGCAGGTCAGTGGAAGAATGGAGTAGCCAGAGCCCTGGCACACGGGACTCCGACAGCAACCTTACATCCCCTGGGAGCCTGTTAGAAATGCAGGACCTGGCTCCACCCAGCACGTGCTGACGCCCACTCCAAAATCTAACAGGATCCCAGGCAATTTGCCTGAACATGAAGGTTGTAAATGCAAGCTAGGATTTTTTTAAAAGAGTGGGCAGGAGTCTCTTAGATGGAAAAGGTGGGGGAAGGATATCCCAAGGATTCAGATGGGCACGTGCAAAGGCACTGAGGCAGGAAGTAGCTAGACTTGCCAAGGCTGTGTCTATGAGACGCTCCGTCCCGGTGGAGAGTGAGGAGACAGGTTCCATACGACAGGATGGGCTGATTTTCAGGTGGGTTTTGATGGTATTGGGGGAGCGCGAAAGATTCCTCCAGTGCCCAAGGCCGAGGGTGCTCCCTGGCAGAGGGGCTCTGAGGGGCAGTCCCACCTTGCTGTGGCCCGTGTGGGGGCCCCGAGCCCTCTGGTGTCTTTTTCCCTGGAGTTCCTGCGTGATATTTCACCACATCTTTTTTGTTCCAGGAAGGGAGGGAACAATAAATTATTTCCAGGATCACTTAAATCGTGTGTTTCCTCCTGGTGGCTCCATCCTTCCGGCAGAGGATGGGGAGAGGGGTGAAGTAACTGAAGCAGCGGCTGCATTTCTCTTAAATCCCTTCCTAATAGCAATGTGGCTTCGGTGCCAGGCCTACGGCACGGCTGCCGTGGTGACCGTGGACCAGAGCCAGCCCGCCTGCCATCATGGGGCTGGTTGCCATCAGCTTTCCCTCTGGCTCCAGGAGGAGGAACAGCAAAAAGATGGGTTGGAGGTTTGCACCCGTAACTCGGTTTTGTGCCGCGGATCCGGGGGACCGTGGAGTCCAGTTTTGCACTCTTTGCCTCCATCTGCTTCTTTAGAAGAAAGTGTGAGATGGTAAAGTTCCCTAGACGTCTGCACTTTCACTGAGCAGTAATTGGAGTGGAAATTGCTAAAAATAAGATTCCTGGAGGCCTCAGGCCATTAAGAACTCAGCAGGGGCTCACGCCGCCAGCGCTCTAATTGCTGGAAGGTGAGAGACCAGCCGCATTAGGAAGACTCAGGGTTGAGAGTTTGACCTAAAAACAAGTGGTGAAAGGGGCCGCCCCGAGAAGGGGCCCTTTCTGAGCACGTGCGTCCTGAGCCCGGCCGCCCTGGGGCTGCCCCTCTCACTGCGGGTGTGCTCGCCCCAAGGCACCTGACCGTGTGACTGTGTGACCGTGTGACCGTGTGACTGGGCTGCCCAGAGCAAAAGCATCTTCCTGAGGAATCGCTCTTGGTTAAGACTTGCAGTGGCCGGGAGGGCACTTTTACTTACAAAGAAATGTGGCTTGCTGGAAACTAGCATCCAAAGCGGGAGCGTGTTCTTTTTTTTCCTTTAATTGGGGTATAGTCAGTTTGCAACACTGCTAGTTTCTGTTGCACAGCACAGTGATTCAGTTGTACGTGTGTGTGTGTGTATATATTTTTTCATGAGTGGCTGTGACAAGGTATTGAATATAGTTCCCTGTGCTGTACAGCAGGGCCTTGTTGTTTATCTATTTTGTGTTTATATTGTTAGTATCTGCTAATCCCGGACTCCCAGTTTATCCCTCCCCCCACCGCCCTTTCCCCTTTGGTAACTAACTTTGTTCTCTGTAAGTCTGTTTCTGTTTTGTAAATAAATTCAGTTGGCATTTTTTTTAGATTTCACATATAAGGGCAACACTGTTCTTAGACAAATGGATTGTCCAACATCCCCTCTTTGAAGGACTGCTGGGCTGGGCCCTCCCCAAGACCGTGTCCCTGGCCCCACAGCCCCACCCCCCCAACCCGGCGGCCCATCTGGACTCCAGTTGAATGTAGGGCCTCATGCTGCTGGAGGGGCTGCCAGCAGATCAGCCCCCAAACTCCTGAGCCCGCCCTGGGGCCCTCCTGCCTCCCACGCCCATGTGCATGTGTGGGAGGCACCGGCGTCACCAGGGGTGAACAAGGACTCAGTGGTGGGGGTCGGGGGTCGGACCAGGCCACCTGGGTTTGAATCCACCTCCACCTGTGCCGTGCCAGCGCACCCCATAGCCCCTATGTGCCTGTTTGTCATCTGTGAAATGGGGATGACAAGGGACCTCAGGGCCCGTGGCGAGAATTCAGGGAGCAGGTCATGTCGGGCACGAGGACCCTCTGTCCGTATGTTACTCTGTCCTATTTCGTATCTGTGTGTGTGCACCTGTGTGATGGTGAACACGTCACTCACCGTGTAGGGGAGGCTCCCTCGCCCCCTCTGGCGTCATCACCGTCATCCTCACACAGCGACCACCACCCTTTCCAGAGCCCAGTGTCCGTGTCCACAAAGTAAGTGTGACAATGGTGCCCGTCCCAGTCCTGAGTGCCGGTGCCATTTCTCCCAGGCCACCCCCAGCCCGGGGCCACCGGACTCACCGTACAAACCGTTCAGAGGGCAGAGGGGCCCGGGGCCGCCAAGTAGCTGTGCACGGCCGGGGACACCAGACTGGACAGAGGTGCTGGGAGGACCTGGGGAGGGGCTCGGGGGTGGCATCAGCCAGGAGACAGTCTTCACGATGCCCCCTCTCCTGGAGTGCCAGCCCCTCAGCAAGCTTCCTGGGGCCCCACACCCTCCAGCCCCACCGCTCCCTCCTCTGGAAGTGACCGCTGCCCTCTGTCAGGCCAGACAGCCCCCTCCCACTGCCCCACCACGAACACTCAGAGCACCACCCGCTCCTTCCCAGGCATTAGGTCGGCCAAGGTCACGGTTATGAGCTTGCTTGGTTCACTTCTGTCTGGTTGCACTGAAGCCCCCGCCCGTGAGTGGGAGAGCGCTTCAGTGACGCTCACTGAAGGAGGGGCAGGGGGTGGGCCAGAAGCAAGTCTGCAGTCTACGTGAGCGCTGGAGCTCACGCCCATCGGATAAATATTTGCATAAGTAATTTTGCTGGACTGTCTCACTTCCCTGACCCCATCTGCTGGGCACTGACCTGCATCTGCTCAGCGTTACTGTGGCCACCAGCATCCGAGTGGGTCACTGTGTCCCCCCATGCGGGGGAAGGCTCCTTGTGAGCAGAGGGCTCTGTGGACGTAACCTCTCCTGCCAGTTAGGCTAAAAGGGCAGGCGATGAGGGAGGCAGTTCGGGGACCGGGACATCATGTGGGTGTCCACTCTCCTGTTGGTGGACGCTGGGCAGACTTTGTGGCTATAACCAGGGAAGCTTCACCGGGGTGGGGGATGGCAGAGAATTTGCTGTAGTGGTCGTTCCAGTTCCCCCTGTCTCGCTGGACGGCAGGTCTCAGAGCTGCACTGCTATTGCTCAGAACCTGTAGTTTTTGCCAATCTAGAGGCATTAAGTGTTTTTCAGTGTCATTTCCATTTGTACTGCCTGCTTCCTAATGGGCCCTCTGGAACATCTTTGCATGTATTTATGGACCATTTAGGGTTCCATTTCTGGGAAATGTTTGTCTTCCTCCTTTGCCCAGTTTTCCAGGGGTTTTTCCTTTTCTCACTGGTTTGTGTCCTTGTACATTCTGTTTGCTGCTCCTCAGCTTCCCTTGCCTCTCCCCTCTTTTTACCACAAGCAGTTCTTAATTTAACGTAGATGAATTTATCAAGCTTCACCTTTAGGAGTTATGCGTTTCTGTGACTTACTTAAGAAATGCTTTTCTACCAAGAGATCATAAAGATATTTTCCAGTCTTATTTTCCAGGAATTTAATTTAGTTTGCCTTTCATATCCAGGTCTTTAATCCAGGAATTCTTTTTTTTTTTTTTTTTTTTTTTTTGTAAGTGTATGGTGTGAGGTAGGGATCCAACTTCATTTTCTTCCCCCAGCATCATTTGGGGAGTAAGACCCTTTAATCCAGGAAACACAGTGCTGACTCAGTCCCCAACCGAGCATCTAGAAGGATGCAGGTGTGTTTCTGGGCAGCCCCCTGGGGCCTTTGTGTTGGTTTCCTCTGGACACGCCTCCCTTCTCCCACCCCACACACTTGTTCCTCTTCAGGATTATTTTAGCTGTTCTTGGATCTTTACTCTTCCGTATACATTTTTCAATCAGTCTATCAACTTACACCAGAAAAAATAAATAAAACCACCCTGTTGGGATTTTTATTAGAATTGCATTGCGTTGACCAAGAATAGACCGATTTGGGGAGGAACCACACCTTCACTGCATCATTTTCCTCTCCAAGAACATATCTATTTCTCCATTTATTAAGTCTCCCTTAACGTCCTTCAAGCAGATTTTATAATTGTCTCCATAAAGAGCTTCGGCAAAGTATTTAGATTTATTTCCAGGTACTTTCATTTTTTTTTTTTTTTTTTGCCATTTCGTGATATATTTTTTTAATTACATTTGCTGATTGTTGCTGGAATATAAAAATGTAGCTGACTTCAGTGTATTGATTTTCTTAATCCTGCCACCTTGCTAAAATTCTCCTATTAATTCTCATCTTTTATGTGTTGGTTATTTTTTATTATTATTATTCTTTTCTCTCTGCTGACTGGGACTTACTCACAGTAAAATGGTGACTAGAAGTGGTAATAGAGGGCACCACTGTCTTGATCCTAATCTTAAAGGGAATACTTTCAAAATTTCTGTTGACTCTGGGCGTTTTTGGACACGCAGTTTATCAGGTTAAAGTATTTCATTCTCCTCCCAGTGTGCCGAGGGGTTTTGGTTTAATTGGAAATGGATATTGGATTTTATCAAGGGCATTTGTGCATCACTTGATAAAATCGTGTGGCTTTTCTCCTTTGCTAATTAATTACACAAATCGATTTTCTAGGAGACCAGTCTCAGGTTCCAAAGATAATCCAGCTTGCAGTGCTGTAGTAATCCTTTTAATGCACTGCTAAATTCCATTCACTCATGCTGCACTGTAATTTCTGTGTCTGAGCTTATGAATGGGACGTCCTGCAATGTTCCCTTCTGATGCTTATACCGTGACTGTCCTCTTCTGACCCGAGGACCACGCCAGTCTCGCGGAACAAGCTGGGGGCGCTCTCTCTCTTTTTACCTCTGGAGGATGTTGCTCGGGTTCGAATTATTTGTTCCTTCTGTGCTGGGTCGAGCCTGCTCCGACAGCCCACTGGGGCCCCACATTTTCCTTGTGAAAAGATTTCTAACTGCTGGTGCGATGCCTTTCATGGTTACCGGACTATTCCGGTTTTGATTCCTTCTTGAGTCATTTGTGCTAACTTTGGATCCATTCTGAACTCCTTCCCCAGATATATAAGGCCCCCGAGCCTACATTTCCAGCCTTCTCCACCTTCAAACACCCCACACTCCAGCCGAGCCAGGCTGTGCAGGGCTTGACACGCATGCTCTTCATTCACCCAACAAATGCATATTGAACGCCTGCCCCTCCGCCCTCCCCGCGACCCCGCCCGCAGCACATCCCCGCCCACGCAGGCCCGTGGAAGAGCCCTGCAGGTCCACCTGCAGGCCGTGATGGCAGCGTGGAGCTTTGTGCAGTGCTGAAGGAAGGTGCCCCCACACGGGGTGCCCAGAAGGCACCCCTCGGGAGATGCTGTCCAGGTGGGACCCGCAGGGCGAGGGCGCCTCAGTCAGGTGAGGAAGCTCTCTGGACCCGACCGTGGCCAGCTGCACAGGCTGCCTCTCACGTGGCCCCGGACCCACGGTGCGGTCAGGGGAAAGCTGCCCCTTGGGCCCCTCGGTCTCCCGGTGCCTCCCGAGGAGCCCCCGCTTTCCAGGTCCCCAGCCCGAGTCCCTGGGGTCGTGGGCGCTCTGGGAGGGAGCAAGCCCGAGAAGGCGGGGGGCAAGGGTGGGGAGAGGACGGGACGTGGGGCAGGGGCTGGCAGCCTCGCACCCCTGAGCCTGCCCCCAACCCCCCGCTGCCGCTGTCCACCTGGCCCGGAGGGAATGGCCACACCTGGCACCAGGTGCACTGCATACTCAGCTTCCTTCAGAGGCCCTGGGGATGGGGCGCGTGTTCAGCGCTTTGGAAATGGATATAAAATGCAGGTTCAGACAGATCCGGTCACTGGGGCATGGGGGGTGGCAGTTTGTGTCTCTGCGTGGCCATGGGAAGAGTGAAATGAAACAAAGACAAACCCAAATTTTAATAGAGCGGACGGGCTGGAGGGTGGCCCTAGGAGTCATGTCCACCCAGAACCTGTGAGTGTGACCTGATTTGGGAAAAAGGTCTTTGTAGGTGTCATCAAGCTGAGTATGCCAAGGCGAGGCCGTCCTGAACACCCGGGGGGTGGGGGCCCTGGAAGCCAGTGACTGGCGCCCTCACAGGAGACAGGACAGGGAAGACACAGGAGGAGGCTGCAGCGACGTGGGCTCTGACCCCTGACCGGGGAGGCTCCTGGGACAGCGGGGCGGTGGACGCCAGGGTCAGGGCCGCGTCGCAGCCCCTTGTTCCAGTCGGTCCTCTTGTCACTTCACTCGTGGGTCTGGCCTCCCCCAGCAAGACCCTCAAAGAAGGGGCCAGGCCCTCCCCTGGGCACACCCTCCAGCCATGGTGGTTAGGGGTCGGTTAGGGGTCGGCGATGGCCGGACACAGTGGGGCCCTTGCCAGACAAGACACACACTGTCCCCTGCCCCCAGGATGGAGCCCTGTGCCTGTGCCTGTGCCTGGGGGCCCACATCCCCTCTCCGTCTTCCCCCAGCCCCAGCCCTCCACCTCCAGGCCTGACCCACCACATCCTCCTCTGAGAAGCCTTCCGTGGCTCCCTGGGTGGGGGTGAGGGCCCAGCTCTGGTACCCCCAGTGCCCTAGGCACACCCATCGAAGTACCCGTGACCTGGGGCTCAGGGATCGTCCGTGCAGCGCCTGCTGGACCCCCCAGCCCAGTGCGGATTCTACTGCTAGCATTTTCTGTGCCCATTAAGTCCTGCAGTCCCTTGGGCATAGCGAGGCCAGGGGTCCCAGGTCACATCTCTGGGCCGCGGTGCTTCTCCCGCCCCGGAAGCCTAGATCCCCGTGGGCAGGAGCCTCCAAGGCCCCTTCCCCTTGCTCCCGCCCAGCCCCAGCCCATCTCTCAGAAGCTCCCTCCCTGGCCTGTGGCTTCTTCTGGAAACACCTGACAGACACAGCCCTGCCCCTTAGGTTCCCAGACACCAGGTTGGCCAGGAGGAAGCACAGCGAGCGGGTGGCCTGCAGGCAGTGACGCACAGGATTCTGCTACGTGCCCCCGAGGCTTCCATGGATCTGTGACAAGTACCTGCTATGAGCTGGGTGCCCAGGGCTCCTCAGAGCACAGGGATGGAGGCTCCCCTGGGTGGTGGGGGTGGGGGTGGGAGAGGGTAACACCCTGGGGCTGCCGGAGCGAACGACTGCACGCAGGACGGCTGAAACCACACAGCTGATCCCCTCAGAGTCTGGGGGCCAGAATCCAAAATGAAGGTGTCAAGGCTCTTGGTTTCTCCCGAGGCTCCAGGGGCATCAGCTTCTGGGGACTGCAGGGGGGCCTGGGCCTGGGGCTGCGTCCCTCCCACCTCTGCCTCCGTCCTCACATGGCCTGCGATGTGTGTTCCCTGCTTACGAGGACACCAGTCGCTGGACTGGGGCCCACTCTCCTCCGTTTGACCTCGTCATAACCAATCCATCTTTCCAAATGATGTCCCATTCTGAGGTCCTGGGTGGACAGGAATTCTGAGGGGACACCGTCTAACCCAGTGTAGGGAGGTCCCACCTCTCCTGTGAGTGGGGGCGTAGCCTGGGCCTGGGGCTGCGGGTTTTCTCCTCTGACTTCAGAGGCGTCTGAGCTGCGGGCCCAGCGCTCCGAGCCTGGCCGGCGCTGCCCCAGGTGGGCGCGGCTCCCTCTGGGCCTCTGAAGCCCCATCTCAGAGATAAAAGTTCATATTTAAAACAAGCCTCAGTCACGTTATAAATAAATTTATTAAATTACATGTCGCTGCAGATGGTGCTGTGTATTTTTAACAAACGAGAGTGGGTCTGCCGGCTGCAAGGAGCTCGGGGAGGGCGGGACTGGCACGGGGGCTTCAGGCTGGTCAGCCCCGCGGCCCCCCACCCGCCCGGCCCCAGGCCGGCCCGCGGCTTGGCCTGTGCCGGGCAGAGAGCAGGTGTGCGGGCGCCCAGGCCACTGGCGGGGTGGGAGGCGAGGGCGGGGCCTCAGGCTGCAGAAAACCAGGGCACTGGCGGCCGGGGACCCTCCTGGGGCTCAGCCCCCTGCTCCTCCTGAGCACACAGCCCACCCCAGGGGCTGCGGGCCCCCCTCCCCAGCCACCCAGAGAGCGGGAGGTCCACAGCATCCTTGAGAAACGGGCTCCCTGAGGAGAACCTGCTCACCAGGCTTGAGGCCCTTCTCACTCGTCATAGGCTCAAGTCTCCTCTGTAAAAATTGTATTGGGGTGAAAATGAACTGTTTTCATGCGTCTGATTCAGTGGCATTTAGTGAATCCCCAGTGTCATGCAACCACCCCCACCGCCAGCCCTGGCTGGTTCCAGAATGTTTTCCTCGCCCCCCCCAGGGAGACCCCGCCCATCAGCGGCTGCACCCCTGCCCCGCCCCCTCCCCCAGCCTGGCCGCCACGGGTGGATTTTCTGTCTGCGAGGATTTGCCTGTTCTGGACGTTTCATGCACACGGGATCTCACGGTGCGTGACCTCCTGGGTCTGGATATTTCCACTTGGAGCAGAATGTTGTGGAGGGTCATTCAGGTTGTGGCCTGTGTCAGTGCTTCCCTCATTCCTGTGGCTGAAAAATACTCCACTGCATGGATGGATGGTCACGTCTTGTTCATCCGTTTGTCTGTCAACAGACATTTAAAGGGCGTCAAGCTCACTTTCTAAAGGGACTTTTTTTGTTTTATTGAAGTATAGTCAGCTACAGTGTGTCAGTTTCTGGTGTCCAGCACAACGTGAAGGACCTGTTCTCTACTGATACAAACCGCTCATGGTCCTGAAGAGGATTCTCCCTGTCTTGACGGGAAAGGAGGCAGGGCCAGGCCTCTGAGGACAGAGGGGTTCGGGTGGGACAGCGCCGTGGGTCCCTCTGGCTCTTGACAGGCTGACCACAATGTGTCGGGGGGGCCACGTGTGTCAGGCCTGGGAGGCCGTGGACCGCGGCGGGCCTTCCTCACTCCCCTCAAGTGGGTCCACACACCGCCTGCCCCGCCCAGGTGTCCCCATCACTGTGTCAGAGGGGCCCAGGGCAGTGTCTGCCATGTGTTTGTTGAGTGAATAAGTGACTGAATGAATGAACTAGTGAAGGAACAGTAACAGCTGTGTAGACCCTGCCCCCAGCTTCCGTCTGCCCCGCACTCACACCCACAGCACCCGGCTCTCCGTCTCACGCCCCCTCCCTCCTTGCATCGGCAGGAGGCTTGGGCGGCCAGGCTCCACCCAGGAGTGGACAGTCGGTGTGGGAATGCCGGCACCGGGCACGGGAAGGGCAGGGGCATTTTCTCTTGGCTTCTCTCATTCTTTCCTTTACACGGTGTTCTCGGCCTGTGGAGCACCGTGGAGAGAAGCTTGTGTTGGAACGGTCTTTCTGTCTGCGGAGGATTGGAGCGGCGACCCCGGTGGCCCCCGCCATCTCCACTTGCCTCCCTGGGGTCCATCCCAGCTCCCCACCTGTTGAGTCACTTGGGCACCTCCCTGCAGCCAGGGGCTGTCGGCTAGCCAGCTCAGGGTCTGGTTGAAGGACCCAGACGGCCCTGTTGTCCCTTCAGAAGGTGGACGTTTGGAGGGGGCGAGTCTAGCTCCGTGGTGGGGCGCACACTTAGCCTGCCGAGGCTCTGGGTTCAGCCCCCAGTACCTCCGTTTAAAAGAAGAACCAATAATAAATAACCCTAATTACCTCCCCCACAAAAAAATTTTAAATAAAATAATAAATTCTTTTTAAAAAAAGGTGGACACGCTTTGCTTGACTGCAAAGTGACCCCCCTATCTCTCCAAGTCACCCTGGCCCTTAACATCCATTTGCTCACTCGTCTGTTCATTCATTCATTCATTCATTCATTCAGCAAGTCGGTTGTGGACGCCCACCGCCTAGTGGCACTTCAGGATGCGCCTTCTGCGCACTCGGGTCTCTGCCGGCTTTCCTCCTCGGGGATCCCGTGGGGCCGGCCAGCCACACAGCCCCAGGCCCGGTGAGGACGTGGAGGCCCCGGTGGCAGAACAGGACCACCGTCCTCCGGGAGGCCCCTGCGGGAGCGGAGAGCTCGTGAGCTTCCCAGGAGCAAAGAGACCTACAGAAGACATGTTAAGGCTCCATGTTTGAAAAGGTAATGAGACCAATTTAAACTAGCAAACGTTTCCTGGCCACGTCCAGGCTTCATTTACTGTTAATTCGCGGGTCGACTTTCTCACTGGGCGCTGTGACTCTGAGACAGTGTCTCCATCCTGAGAAAAGGAGCCACACCGGCCAGACAGCTGCAGAAACAAACGCATACAGATGTCGTCTAGATATTTCTCGGCCCCAAAATAAACTTGCTGGGACGTGTGTACATTTGTGTTTGAAGCAGCGTTGGGGTGGTGGAGGCTTCAAACAGCAGCAGAGGCGGCCTGGGGCCTCTCCTGAGCTGTGGGCGTCACCTGTAACTCTGGGCACAAGTGGTGTGTGATGTGGGGCGAGAGCCCCCGCCCCCACTCACGTCCACCGCCGCCCCCCGCAGGAACACCTCTGGCTTCCCGGGAGGGTCTTTCTCCCTTTCGTCCAGTGTTCGCCGAGCAGCCGCTCTGTGGCAGACTGGGGTAGGGGGATGTCGGCTCCGACAGTCACCTTGAAACTGGTCACGCGGTGGTCTGCTCAGCGTCACCTTGATTTAAGTACAGCTCATCTTCAACTCCGGGGTCAGTTTGTTCCCATTTCCTTGAGGCTAGTTCTCCAAATTGTGCAAGATGGACAGCTTCTGTCGTGGCTCCAGTCTGGTCTCTGTGCAGTTAACTTTCTCCACCTGGCGGGGGTTCAGTAGCTGCAAAACAGCTCCAAGGACGTGGCTCAGAACATGATCTGAAGCCCCTGAGGAGGGTGAAGGCCCCTGCCTTTGTGTGGGGGGCTCAGCTACGACTGTCCGGCCTGCTCGGCCGCTTTCTCTTGCCTCTGCGTCTTCTCACCTCTCTGATTACACGTCCTCTTTGCCTAAAATGTTTCTACAGACGAGAGGCCAGTGGAGGACACGGCGGGAGGGGTGCGTGCGCCCTGGGAAGGCCCCGTAAGGCCCTGTTCAGCTTCAGGGCTGTTTGGAGGTGGGGCCTTTGGGAGATAATTGGGGTTAGATGAGGGCGGAGCCCCCATGATGGGATGAGTGTCCTTACAGGGAGAGGAGGGGACACTAGAGCTCTCTCTGCCACTCGAGGATGCGGAGAGAAGGCGGCCATGTGCAGACAGAGCGAGAGCCCCCCAGAGCCCGGCGGAGCTAACGCCCTGGCCGCGGGCTGCCGGCCTCCGCCCGAGGCGACACGCTCCTCAGGGTTCAGCCCAGTCTGTGGTGTTTTGTTACCGCCGCCTGGCTGACTCCTGCAAGGTCTGACAGCGGGTTCAAATCCCGGCTGGGCCGGGCCCCACCGAAGTGGGCGGCTGCTCCCGGCGCCCTTGTCAACGTGGAGGGGTCGGAGGGGCCGAGGCGCCACGTGGTCTCCCCAGACTCTCCGAACCGTGCGTGTGCGCGGTGTGGCGGGGTGCGGGGCCGGTGCATCTTTGCCTCTGTGTCGGCTCCAGCACGTGGCTGGTACCTCCTGACCTCACATTGGCAGAAATCCTGCCTCTCACCCCGGGTGGGAGCTGGTGATGGCATCCCCTTGCCAACAGGCCCAGAATGAGTTCCGTTCACCTGCGCCGTCGGTCCACCTGTGATCACCTGTGACCACCTGCGCGTGCCTGCCCGGTAGGTTGGGGCCCTGTTCCAGCCCTTGCTCCTTCCTTCCCTACCTGCCTTCTTCCATCCCACCCTAGTCCAGGCCTTCTCTTTCCGGCAGCTCTCTGCCTTTCCTTTTTAGAACCTAACGTCTGTCGGGGGCAGGGACGCTACTTACAAGAGTGATTATTCAAAGGGCAAAGCACGTGCCCCCAAGAGGACCCCCAGCAGCCCCAGGTCCCCCGGGCTCTTGTTTTCTGTGGCTTTTCTCTCTGAAAAATGGACTTGTCACCTGCTCTTTTTCACGCATCGCAGGGAGGCCATTTGTCCGCATCAGCTGGTGCTGTCACCCGCGATCTTGACGGCTGCACAGCGCTCCCCAAGCCAGCTTCGCCTCCCTGGCCTTGCGTGTCGGGACCGCGCCTGCGGTGCTGGTGCTGTCGGCTGGCATTCTCCCTGGGGTCTCCGTGCCGCCCCTCCCCTCCAGCCTCCCGGTCTCTGGCCTGGCGGGACCTGCCTGATGAGGTTCTCGATGGACGGTCTGCCTTGGGAGAGCGTTTAGAGCAGGGACCAGGGCGTGCACTGCCGTGTTCTCTCCGGGATCCGTGCGGTGTGGGGTCCCCGCGCAGCTGAGGGGACTAGCCCCAGCACAACTCTCGGTGGAAATTCGGAGCAGCCATGGAAGAGGATGCTGGAAATCCAGGGTCCCAGCCAAGACAGCCGAGTGTCGAAAACAAGCTGCAGAAGGAGTCAGACACTAGAGTGACCCCTTTGCATGAAAAAGAACACCTAGTGTTTCCGAATACGTACAGCTGCCCGGAGACTCAGAGAAACTGGAACCATGTGCCTCAAGCTGGTGCTTGCGAGCTCCTGGGGAGGGGGGCTGAGGCAGCGGAAGGGGACCTTTACTCTTCGGCGTCATTCAGCAGCAGAGCACTCTGGACACGGTAACTTAAGCACCACCCGCTCGGGCAGGTGAGGCTCCCACCTGTCCCGGGCAGCGGCCTGAGGGACGCACTCCCGTGATCAGCACTGGCTGGAGCTGCTCCCTGAGCCATTCTCCCAGGAGAAGGGGCCCAGGAAAATAAACGGGAGGAAGAAAACGCCTTTTTCAGAATTTTCGATGCCTTGTGACCGGTCTTGCCGGTTGGTTTCCAGGGAGATGGTGCTTGAGCCCAGCAATGGATGGTAAGGGTCCACACGTGTCCCCTCCACATGCCACTTGACCGGCCGCACAGGTGCCACCAGGATCCCCCTGGAGGTACGTGCACCACGCTGCCTGGCTCTGAGCAACCAGCCGAGCCCCTGGACCACCCGTGCTGGCTCTGGCTCTTCCTGAAGAGAAGAAAAACTGAAGGTCAAGCACAGTGACCTAACAGCACCCCTGCCTCTGGGCGCCTCCCTCGAGCCCGCCCGCCTCGCGTGCCTGCAGGGATCTCTCTAACATACACAGCTGACTGTGCCCCAGCTTTAAAATATGCCCCAGACGCTCCCACTGAGGATGAGCTCTCTTGCCTCCCAGATTCTGCAGAATGCTTTGCCGCTGAGTATGCAAATAACGCAGGAAAGTCAGAGCCCCCTCCCCTCCCCTGTTTCACCTGTGGTCGGGGCACCAGCCAGGCCTGATGGTCCCGTGCTCAGAAAGGCCTCCTCTGATCTTGCTCAATTAGAATAGCCGCCACTGTGTTGCACACCCCCAGGACAGGCCCCTGGACCACCCGCCAGGAGCCTTCACTCTGTGGTTAACTGTTCATCGTTGTGCAATCAGTGTTCACACAGGCTGGGAGCTCCGTGGGCCAGGGCCAAATCTGTCCTGTCTCTCACTCAGGGAAGTGCTCATTCCATAGTTCAGATCGCTGTTGGATGGGTGGATGGTTGGATGGAGGGAAGGAGGGAGGGAGGGAGGCAGGGAGAGACAAAAACAAGCCAGCCTATACTTGTTAGCAAAAAAGAACAGAGACAGATTCTGGCCAATTTTTTTAAAATGACACTTAGGGTCTGGGAGTATTGTAGGGCAGTGTGGCCCAGTTGGCAGCTGCAGGGACCCGGGGCTGCTGTCACTGGCCCTGAATTCTCTGACTGTAAAAGCAGCCCGTCCATCTGGCTCCACCACTCATCCTGCCCCACTGGGCAATGCCCTTTGCATCAGACCTCGGCATTGGCCACTAGCCAGCCAGTGGATGAGCCACCTGTGGGTCAGGTGCCTGTCTTGGGTCAGAGTATGGTGGACTTTCCCAAGCTGGGGCGGGGTGGCCTGGGCGGTTCCAGCGAGGAGGGGCTGTGAGGTGGCATTCACCCTGCCCCCCATACACAATCCAGGACCACCCCTTCAGCACTTAAATCAAGCCCGAGGCTCCAGTGCTTCCCCGGGGGGTCATGGCAGCGAAACTCGG
Source organism: Camelus bactrianus (assembly GCF_048773025.1). Lineage (NCBI taxonomy): Eukaryota > Metazoa > Chordata > Mammalia > Artiodactyla > Camelidae > Camelus > Camelus bactrianus. Next base: position 3,106,068 of record NC_133548.1, read on the forward strand.
GGCCTGTCCTCCAGTCCTCCGACCTCCACATCTCTGCTGACCCTCTGCACAGGCACCAGCTCACGTTGCAGACAACAGGCGGAGCCGTGAAGTGAGTGGTCTGGGTCGCGAGCAGGCAGTGCTTGCTACGGGAGGCACCGGACGGCCAGGTGCGGGTGCGGGCAGCACCAAGTACAGTGGTCAGGGCAGCTCGGTGCGATGGTGCGGCAGGGGAGCCACATGGTCGGCCGGGTGTTGTCATCCCAGGGTCCGCAGGTGGGGCGAGCCTGGCCTAGAGGTTGGAGGAGAGCAGGGAGGGCTCGAGGCTGGTCTGTTGGAGCCGGGATGGTGGCAGGCAGTGAGATAAGAGGTGTGGCCTGGCCGGGTCCTGGGGACCTCACAGGCCACCGTGCAGAGTTCGCTTCTCCCCACTGCGTTCCGTGCCATGGGCGGTGAGATCTTTGGCCGCCTGGTTGAGAATAGACTGCAAAGGGGTGAGGGCAGCTGGGGGAACCAGTTCCGAAGTCCCTGCCCAGATTCACACGAGAGAGTCCTAATGGTGGGCTTGTGGGTGGGTGGACTCGAGGCCGACTTTGGAGTGGTGTGAGCTGCTTTGCTGCTGGCCGGGGTGGAGGAGAGAGGGGAGCCCTCCAGGAGGACTTCGGGGTTTGATCTTGAGCAACTCAGCACAGAGGGTGCCCCTGGGGACCTAGGAATGCAGTTAACCAGAGTGTCTGTCCCCTGCACCATCGGCCAAGGTCTCCTGGCACTGCCCCCTCTGCATTCCAGAAGTCAGCCAGTCCCTTGCCATGACTAGAGCTGACGGAGAGGATCCCTGCCAGTTACTAGGTTGAAAGTGCCAAGTGTGACGTCACTGGTTTGGCCCACACGCCAGCCTGGGTAGGGCGCCCTGTGTACCGACCTCCCTGCTGGCCCCAAGCGCTCCCTCTGCCTGGAAGGCTCTCTCCCACTCCCTGCATCCATTGGGTTGACACAGCTGGGCCACCTGGAGTCCACTGGGGACCCCCTCCTCCAGGAAGCCTCCCTCCCCTGGTCTCCACGGTTCCCACACCCCCCTCGGAGAAAGCCCCTTGGCTCTCCCTCAGGGCTGGGCAGAACACAGCCCCTCCAAATGTCCCAGTGTCCCCTGCCAGCCAGCCACCCAGGTTGGCACCCAGCACCAGCCTGACGGGCGCAGGGCCTCACCCCACACCATCCACACGGGGCCGCACAGGGGTGTTGTGAGCGTTGGGTGGTGTGAGCTTTCACTGGAGCGAGCCCCATGTATCCAATTCGAAGACCCCACTCACCGACCCCAGCCCAGACCCAGCAACTCAGATTGTCTGGGGATAGGGCCCAGGGTTCCACACTTTCCCACAGCCCCTCAGCTGGCTCTGGAGAGCCGCCAGATTCCTGCACAGCAGACACAGTGGCACCTCTGAGCAGCCGTCCTCTGGCTGTGACCTCTGGGTGAAGTCCCTTCAGGGACCCATGCTCCATCCAGCACACGGTGTCCTCAGGGCCAGTGTCACTCAGGGGCCACCTTTGCCTGGCCTCCCGGACCCCGGCATGCACCACCTCGTCCGACCAGAGTGGGCTCCTACCGATGGGGTCTCTGTGCTTTCTGCTGCTTCTGTCCAGAGCACTGGGGGACCCAGACGAGAGGATGGAGAAGCCGAGCATTCTGAGCAGATAAAACCCCACCGGGCGCCCAGTGCCACGTCCAGACACACCTTCACATGCTTGTTGGGGCCGGGGCCGGGGCTTTGTGCGGTCCTCCACAATGGACCCGCAGGAATGGGGTTCAGGGGCTCTGAGGGACGGGATGCTGAGGGTGCCTCCTGGGGGGACAGGGGGCGGCCCTTTCAGGTGACACCCACCCCAGGCACCTCCTGTCACACCCAGATGGGTTCTTCCTTCTCTGTGTTCTGCTCCAGCTCTCTGGATGCCTCACCAAGCGCATGTGGGCCGCTCTTGACGGCTGCCCCACTCCGACCGCTCTGTCCTTGGGCCTGGCCAAGGATCTGTCCCCACTCTGCTCCAGAAAGAGGCAGGACCTTAGTGGGCCTCTGGGGCAGACATTCCAGCCTCACCTGCCTCATCCTGAGAGACAGCATCGGGGCCGTCTCTGCACGGGAGATGATGTGGAAGCCCAGAGAGGTCAAGTGGCTTCCTAAGGTCACACAGCTTGGAGACGGCAGAGCAAGAACAGAGGCAGGTTCCTTCCGTGTAAATGCCGGACCCAGTCCCCAGACTTCTTTACCTTCAATTAGCTTAAAAAAGACAGTGAAGTTATGCCATCTACGTCTGGTTAGAAGCAAAAATAAATAAATACATCCCTAGTGCAATGCAGAATGTGTTCTCAGATACAAAGAGGATCTCTCTGGGAGGACAGGCGGCCTTTCCTGATTTAGCAGGATAACTGATCCGTTTACAGGTTTATTTCAGTGACCGCAAAAGCCTTTCCTGCTCTGCCCTCCAAAAAAAGAACTGATTTCCCCACCTTGCCCTTCCCCCAAGGTCCCGATGGACCACTCGCCTGTGGGAAAGGGAGGACCGTGAGCCTGTGTTTATCCTTAATTCAGGGGCCTCTTGTCCCTAGTCTAGCATCTTCCTCTCTGGCTACACCACCGAGGTGGCGTGACCCAGGACAGTCACGTGCAGATGATGGCCGAGAAGGGCCAGGGCCTTGAGGGTACCCAGGACGTGGTGGGCTCTGTGACACGGCAGGCTGATGGGGGCGTGTCCAGGGATTCACACAGGGGACATGAAAACCAGCAGAGCAGCCCTGCCCATCTTGGCCGCTGCAGGCAGCACGGCCCTGAAGCCTCCCGCTGGCACCAGACTTGGTGCTGGAGCCAGGCCTACGGGCCTCGCTCCTGCCCGTCCCAGCCCCAGGCCTGGCGGGGTCCCGGGTTCTCGCCGTCTGTCTCAGGAAGCCAGGCGACCACTGGTGGGGCCAAGGCTGGAAGCGACTGGGGTCTGGAGAGTGGGGGAGTGGCTCGTGGGCACTAAGTGAGCACCACCAAGGCGCTGTCCTTGGTCCTGGCAGGTGAGCACTGCGAGGTGGCCTGCTGGTGGCCGCGTGGGCACTGGGGTGTTTCAGGGAGCGGGGCTGAGCTCTACCTCCTGCCTGTTGAGAGGTGTTCAAGCACAAAGGGGCTGGCCCCCCCCAGCCCCCACCCCAAATTTACTAACAACCGAGAGCGGACGAGCTGTTCTGGGAAGGCCCCAGCTCTCAGCTGTGTCCGTCACAAATGAGCAAAATCTCCTTGGAAAGAACAGTCGTTTCCGTTTGAGAAGAAAACCAGTTCCTCAGTCATCTCTGAGCTGGGCTGAGATCCTTCGATTGGTTGTTCTGACTGTTCTGATAGTGTGAAAACCTGCAGGTGTAAACCCCTCGCTTGCCTCCAAGCACGAGGCCGCGCCTTGGCTGATAAGCACTGGTGTGTGAAATGAAGGCTTAGCCTTGGACCCGCGCAGGCCCCTCAGGCTGTGGCCACCGTGCCCTCCCACCTTCTCAGGGGACACGCGGGGGCCATCACTGTGGAGAGACCACCATCATGCCCTGTCTGACCCCCACAGTCCACTGTGGGGATGAGCACACAGGGACCTCGGAACGTGGTCCAGGCTGGGAGGTCTGTGCCCTCTCTTGGCTGTAGGAAAGGACGGTGTGGCCTACCCGAAACCTGGCATTTTGTACCAGCGACATCACCATCCTCAGGTGAGCAGGGAACGTCTCCTTCCATAAACCAACGTATGTGTGGAGTAAAAGCTCAAAAGTTGTATCTGTCATTCCTTCCCTCTGGAGGCAGGGGCCCCATTCCTGGCAGCCGGTTGTACTTCTGAGAACCACAGACGCCCTCTGAAAGCAGAGGAAGGTGGGACAGTGCGGGGTGAGCAGGGTCTGGGGCGTCTGCCTGCCAGGCCCCGAGGCCCACCTTGGCCAGGTGCCGTCCACCTCTGTGTCCATTTCCTGGTCTGTGAAATGGGAACGAAGCAGGTGAGAGCTGACGAGACACTGCACTTACTGTGTCCAAGTCTGCTCAGGCAGCCGTCACAGAGTGCCCCAGACGGGGCGGCTCCAACAGCAGAGATGATTGTCTCCAGTCCCGGAGGCTGGAATCAGCAGGACTGGCTCCTCCCGAGGCCACTCTCCTCGGCGCAGGGACGGCCATCTTCTCCCTGTGTCCTCAAGTGGTCGTCCCTCCATGTGTGTCTGTGTCCTGATCTCTTCTTACAAGGACACCAGTCCCCTGGGATTAGGACCCACCCTAGTGACTTCGTTTTACCTTATTCACTGTTTAAAGACCCATCACCAAGTGCAGTCACATTCTGAGGTGCTAGGGGTCAGGACTCCATCATATATATTTTAGGGGACACAGTTCAGCCCGTAAGTGTGTTCTGGGCACCATTCAAGGACTTCACATCCCAGCCTTGAATCTCCCATGGCCCTGGGATGGTGAGCGGGTTGGAGTCAAGGGGCCTGGGCAGCTGACCCCCTCTGACCTCATCTCATCCAGACCTGCCCAGCCCCGCTTCCTGATCACTCTGCTCCCACCGCCAGCCCCTCCCCGGACCTGATGTGCTCAGAGGGGCTGCCCTGAGCCCACTTCCACCTGGCCTTTCCCTCCTGGTGCATTACAGTCCTAATGACCTTCTCCGTCGTGTCCTGGCCACTTCCTCTCCTTCCCACCCCCTGCTCTGCTGGCTGATAAAGAGCTGTGAGTGAGCACTTACTCTGTGCCGGGCGCCGGGGTACCTGACCAGCTCAGGCATCGAGATAGAAGTCCAGAAACCGCCCAGGCCATAGTCCGTCACTGGCTCCAAATTTCTCTTCCTCTCAGTTCAAGGTCTTTGCCAGGGTCGGAGGAAGGGCCCAGCTGTGTCTGCAGGTCTAACAGAGCTTTGGGATGTGGGCTGTGAAGAGAGCATTCTGGGAAATGGAAGGTTCCAGAGCAGAGCTCCTGACATGGATGGGCCACCAAGGGGTGTTGGGCCCTGAGCCACATCACTGTCCTCGCCAACCACTTGTCACGTGATGCAGGCGTTGGTCAGGGTTCCTGGGGCTGAGAGCAGACAGGGCAGTGGAGCACTGGGCCGCAGGGCTGACCATGACCGGGCGTGGAGCCTGGGCTCTGGTCCCTGCATGCCCTGTGCTGGGAGCAGCAGCCGGTCAGGCGGCATCTGTGCTGCTGGCCACTGTCCAGTTCCACACGCCATCACCCGGCTTTATTCTGAAAACCGGCCCGTGCACTTTCGGTCCCTGTTTATGAGGAAGCTGGGGGTCTGGGAGACTGTGTGACCTCCAAGCCCCCTCAGTGCTGCCCGGGGGTCTGAGCCTGGCCTGTCCCACCCCAGCCAGCGGGCCGGCGGCATTGTCTATGGCAGTCCCACAAGGAGCCAGGCAGCCTGTCCAGTCACCCCAAGCCCGGAGCTCTGGGGCCTGGGACATGGATGGCGCCCTCACCCAGCTTCAGAGTGTCAGTGTTCACCAGGGACGTGGCTTTGAGTCACGCTGCCTCCTTTCTCTAAGGCGGTGACGACTGCCCGTCCCCTGGGGACTTCTGGGCTCTGCAGTGTCACAGATTCCGGACTCAGGGAAGAAGGTTCTGGGTGACGCAGGCCCAGGCACAGGGGTAGGCGAGGAGGACCCTCTCTGCTCATGCTGCCCGGGGAGGTGGGGGTGGGGCCTTGGTGGAGCTTGGTCCCAGTGGCAGGTGCAGGACTGGCGCTCCCGGGGCCCGCCGTGACCTGCAGGCAGCCTTGGGACCGTGTAACGCCCTCCCCGTCCACAGGCTGCACAGCCGTGTTATTTCTGTGGGGGTTCACACTCACTGGGTGTTTGCGGCCCATGGGCTGTGTTCCCGGCCCGCCCCTCTGGGGTGGCAGCTTGGCTGCCCTGTTACCCAGGGGAGGAAATCGAGGCCTCGCTGCTCACAAGGTGCTTTCAGCAGCCATGGGCATCCCTGTCTTATGAGGGAGAAACTGGGGGAGGGCGTGGCCCCACTCCAGCTGCTAAGGGCAGAGCCAGGGCTGGGCGTGTGGTTTCCCGACGCTGGGTCCACTGCTCCTTCCAGGGGTTCGGCTGCTGATCCCGCCCATCCCGTGAGGAGCACAGAGTCACAGGTGGGCCCTCGGTGAGTACGGATGTCCCAGTGCTCAGGGATCCCACAAGTCTGGTCTCAGAATTCACGCCCCACCAGACGCTCATTGAACCCCTGCCTTCCCAGGGAACCGCCCACCTCCAGCGCCATCAGTGCTCTGCAGAGGCCGTCGGCGGATCCCGAGCCCCAGGCACCGCCAGGCTGCACACAGCCAAGCCCCGGGGATTTGCTGTCGATGCTGAGAAGGGAACAGCAGGCCCTGGCTCTGAGGGGCCACGGACACTCGCCTTCCACCACTCCGTCCAGCCCACGTCCCCAAACCTCTCCACCCGCCACCCAGCCACCAGCCGGGGCTTCTTGAAACATGCCAGGCAGTGTCCCAGAACCCCTGCCCTTCTCTGACCTTGCACCCCCAACATCAGTCTGTTTCTTTACGTCTATTTCTGTATTCATACACTGCAGTGCGTGCACGCATTATAAAGCCCCCGACACTGCCCACCCCGGGTGGGTGCCAGGACTGCATGCAGAGTAGGGGAGGGCTCGGAGACCCGTCAGCCAAGCCCCCCTCAGGGCAGAGGGACAGTGACCAGGAGCTCCTGTCAGTGCAAACGTGTGAACATGGGAGGAGCCAGGGGCCCCAGGTCAAATATTGAATGAATGAATGAATGAATGAATGAATGAGTGGAGACCTCAAGCGCCCAGTCCAAAGGTGAAGCATTGGGAAGGGGGCAGAGAGAGACGTCAAGCCAGCCTGCTCTCCTGCCTCCAGAGGCCCCTCACCACCCTTCTAGCACTTTCCGCTGTGGGGACATGGGGATGTGACATTCTGGGACATTAGCTCCCTACAGGGATGTGCATGGAGCATCCAGCCCTGTGCCCCAGGACGTTCCCAAGAGGCCGGGACAGCCTGGGACGGGTGACAGCGCCTCAGCAGAAAGGCCCTGAACAAAACACAGTTGGAGATTGATCAGCTGGGGGAAACTGAGGCAGGGTCTAGCAGGATTGGGCGGGGGGCTTCTGTGAGTGCTGGGGGCTGTGAGGTCACAGACAAGGGGGCACAGGCTGGCTTCTCCCTCAGCTCCCAGCTGAGGGCATGGAGACCAGACTGGACAGAATCTGGAGACTGGGGCTGGGGACGGAGGCACGAGACAGGGCAGAGCTTTGGGCCGGAAAACAGAGAGCCTGGCACAGTAGGGTCAGCCCCGGGGAGCGTGCGGAGACTGGGGCTCTGCCCGGACACCCTCGCAGCCAGCCCAGGCCCTGCAGCCAGCTGAGAAGTGCTGCCCGCAGCCCCCACATCACGAGGGGAGGGTGTACCCCAGATCCTCGGCGTGAGAAGCACTTTGCAGACACTGAGAGAGAAAGTAGAAATGGTCTTTCCTGCACTGACTTGCAGGGTTTGGGGCAGGCGTGTCAGTTTGAGTCCCATTCCTTACTCACCCCGGGAGCAGTGGGGGGCCGGCAGGGGACATGGATTCAGGCGCTGTCTCCCAGAACTTTGAAACGTGATCTGGTCCACCTTGGAGGGGCCGCTGGGAGGCCGTGTTTGTGTCTTGGTCACTCTTGTATCTTCTTTGTGCTGAGCACCGTGTCCCCCGACGTGGGGCGGCCTCGCTGCCATCTCCTGCGATGTGGTGTGATGGTTTGTTTTTTCCCAGAGAGCTTTCGTGAGGCGTAGTTGACGTGCGATAAGCCTCACATCTTCGAAGCGTACAGTTCTACGAGCGTTGACATGTGCGCGCCCTCGTGAAACCATCACCAAGTGCAAGCTAATGAACGCATTGATCTCTCCAGAAGCTTCCGTGCCTCTGTGTGACCCCGCCTCCTGCCGGCCCCATCGCTGAACCGTCAGCTGCTGCAGAGTAGCCTGCATTTTCCAGAATTTTACATGAACGAACCACACTGTGCTCTTTTTCGGTTGGGTTTCTTTCACTGAGCATAATTACTCCACGATCTGCATGTACTGACGGCTCCTGCCCCTGTGTTTCTGAGTGGCGGTCCAATCTGTGGACGCATCACGATGTGCTTATCGCGTTTGACTGCTGCCGCTCGGCTTCGAATAACGGGTCTGTGAGCATTCACGTTCGAGTCTTTTTTTGTCTGGACTTGTGCTTTTGTTTCTCTTGGATAAATGCTTAGAAGGGGAAAGGGCTCGGTTACATGGTAGATAAACGTGTAACTTTTTAAGAAATTGCCAGACTGGCTTCCAACGTGGCTGCCCGTCTTGCATTCCCGCCAGGCCCGTGTGAGGGTTCCAGTTCCTCCACACCCTCACCTACGCCTGGCGTGGGCCGTCTCTTCTGTTCTTAGCAGCCCGATAGGTGTGCAGAGGGGTCTCGTGGATGGAACCTGCCTTTCTCCTATGGCCCATGATGCTGCCTTACTGGCCACCTGTGTGTCTTCTTTGTGAAGCCAGAACGAGAAGGTTATGGGGAGTACACAGGTGGGGGGTCTCCTGGTCCTACTCTCTCTCTCCCCCCGCCCCAGTCCTCCCTCTCCCTCTGGCTTGGGGTCCAGCCACAGCACCTACCTCCTCACTTGTGTGACAGGCAAGGTGTATATCCCTGTGTCCACTCCAAAAAGGGGCTGCATTTGAGGCCCTGGTGGATGGGGGGCCCCGGGGATGAGTGGACACTAGTTTGTGGGTGTCTTGGCAGCCTGCTCCCCACTTCAGGGCTCCCCACGTCCTGCAGACCCTCGGCTGGGAGAGGCCCCCTCGGAGTTCTCCGTCAGAAAGCCAGCCCGGCTGAAGTGTTCCAGGAAGGAGGCCGCAGGCAGCCAGGGCCCAGGGGCAGCTCCAGGCCTTCAGCAGAGCAGGCGAGGAGCCAGCCCTGCCCACAGAAGGACGCGGGGCACAGGCTGCTCAGGGCCCCTCCCAGGGTAAGCCCTCCACGGGGAGACTGGTGATGGGACAAGGATCCAGATCCACAGAAGCAGACTCAGGGTTCCCTCAACCCCAGCTCCCAAAGAGAGCCCGGCAGCTCCCCTCCTGGGGTCAGGGCCGCCCGCAGAGCCCTCCCAGGGAGGCCCTACTACATTCTGTTAGGAATTTGAGATAATTTTTTTAACTCCTTGTCAAGGACAGGGAGGGCTCTGCGCCCCTCGTGAACCCCACGAGATCTAAAAGAAGGGAGGACTTCAAAGGGCCGGGGCAGTGCAGCTCGCCGCAGCGGCTGCATCCTCTTTTATTCAGGGCTCTCTCAACTGCAGGGATAGAAGTCCCCTCTCACCATCAAAGCTGCCATTTTTATAGGTCAAAAAACAGTCGGGTAGCGGCAGCTTACGTGGTCCCACCGAACAGCTGGGGTTTGACTGGCAACTGATATGCAGGTGACTGAACAATTAGGGGCTGGGTCACCCGACGCCGGGGGCGCAGAGGTCCACGGTGGTCCCCGCTCACTCGCTTTCCCTCTGGCTCCGGCTCCAGGTCTGTCTCTCTCCTCTCGTCTCCCCTCTGCTGACCCGCCGCCCTCCCGAGCGCTGGCCTGTCTCCGCACTGCTGAGGGTGCCCCTCCCTGCGCACACACCCTCCCAGCCCCCCAGAACTGACCGCCTCCCCGCGGGACCTGGCAGAACTCAGGCAGGATTCTGATTGGCCTGGCTTGGGTCACATGACCATCCCTACACCAGTCACTGTGTCCCGGGAAATGGGAAGCTCTGATTGGCCAGGCCTGGGTCCCGTGGGTGCTCCTGTGACCAGAGAGGACAGTCCTCCCACTGACCGTGTCCAGGACCACACGGGGTGGCCCCAGAAAGAAAAGGGCTGCAGTTCCCAGCAGAAGGGAGCTGGGGAGCCCCTGGACAAGCAGAACTAGGGCCCCCATCACCGCCACCAGCACCACCCAGGCCTCTTCTCCCTCCCGGGGTCCCATCCCTATGTCAGCCCGCCGTCCAGCCCTGCCCAAGGCAGCGACCAGGGAGTGTCCTCCAGGGCCTTCGCAGGATGCAGGCCCTGCCGCTCTGCCCCGCATAGCCCAGGGACCAGTCAGACCGAATTCATTCCCTGCCACACCGTGCCTGGGTCCAGGAAGAGGACATCCCACTCGGGGGACGAGCAGAGGAAAACCCAGGCACGGCCCCCAGCCACCGCTCCCAGGACCCCCGCGGCCCTCCCCCGGGCAGGCTCAGCCCTTCGCCCTCCACACCCTCGCTCAGCACTGATGTCTGCTCAGAGCCAGGGACGCTGGCCCTGGCTCACTTCCCTCCGGTGCTGACGCTCCAGGGTGAGGGGGCATGCCCTAAGCTGAGACAGGGCAGACCAGGGGCTTAGAGCTTCCTCCGGGAACGGGAGCCATGGCTGGGTGGTGCCCCGCGGTCACTTGCCATCCAGCTGCACCCTGGACACACAGCAGGGCTTCCCAGGCAGGGGCAGCCAGCTGGAGTCAGGGCATCAGGATCTCGGGTCCCCAGGAAGGAAGGAAGAAGGAAGGAAGGAGGGCGCTCAGCAGTGAGGGAGGTGCCAAGAGCCTTGGAGACTACACCCTGCAAACAAACCAGGGATTGCCCTGGCTTTAATCGCCTCCAGACCAGCGCTCCACCCAGATGGACCACACCCGGCCCACTCCATTCTGCCCTTTATTCATTGCTCTCCCCAAAAGAACAAACCCCTCTCCCCTGCCCGGAAGAAGTGGGCAGGCCGGCAGCAATGTGCTGCCCACACCGGGGAGGAGGTGCTGGGTGGAGCCATCTCTCAGGAGGAGGGCTGGCGGCTTCTTCCACAGCACTGGCTTTGGGGAAATCCAAGCCCTTTCTCTCCAGCTCCACGGAGCTCTGCGGATTTCAGCCGCCTCCAAGAGCCCATCACGTGTGTTCTCCTGAACTGTTTCCAGTGCTTTTTCCTGGTTCTTAAACTGAGGAGTTCCGGCCAGGACCATTCAGGTTGCTGAGAGAGGGAGGTGGAAAGCTTAGCACTCCGTGTTTCTTTCACGGCACTACCTTTTCCTGAGTTCACGGCCAGGAAGTTTTCAAAGAGGAAGTCAGGGGCTGGAGACAGCACCTCCTCGCCAGCCTCCCCAGATGCCTGTCTCCACGTAAGAGGTGGCCGACCAAGTTCCCCGAGGAAGCTGATTTCTAGGTGCCTCCTGTTGGGAGGTGTCCTCTGACCCCTGAAACTGAGCAGGACCCCTTGGGGCAGCAGCTCTTTGCAGGAATCCCCAGCAGGAAACCCCTTTGCTTGTCGCTTTAGCAAAGCTATGTTGTAACTAACCCGAAACCAGGCGCCTTGCTCACCCCCAGCCTAAACATACCTTTTGAATCTTTCTATCACACAAAACCTGCTTGTCTTTTCTCTGCAGATGGAAATGGAGAGTAAGTCATTGACAAATGACCAGATTTCTTTCCTCGCTTCACCCCTCGGTAACCTCACACACTGTGAATAAGACAGCATCTAAAGGAGACTCACAGAGGACTGGCAGTCCCGCGCACCCTCGGGCGCAGCGCCATCTCTGACCCTGTCGCAATGATCGCTTCGGCTTTCCCCTTCCCCGGCCGAGCAGCATCTGCGGAGATGGTCCTTGGGCACGTAAGCCCACCGTCTCCCCAGACTGCCAGGGTTCTGATTACAAATAATTTCCCTTTCTGTCAACATTACCTTTTTTGCTGATTGGTTCAAAGAGTGGCGAGCAGCCGGCCCACGTTCAGTAACACCTCCTAGCTGAAACCACTGCACCCAGAGTGCGTGTCGGACTCCAGCGGCCTCCCCCCGGCCTCGTAGCCCTGCATGGGCGCGCCCCAGCCTGCAGGTGACTGTGACCTACGGCAGGACCACCTCAGGTCTAGTGTCACCATTCGCTCTTCCATGGCCTGTCTCCTCACTGTGCTTTAGTTTGAATCAGCCCCGTTCGTTGTAAGCTGCTTAGGTTGGAAAGTCTGTACTGGGCATCCGTACACCGGCCACCCCTACAGCCAGCACAGGGCTTGCTCCTGCGTCGGTCCTCTCAGCACCGCAGCCAGACACCGCAGGCCAGGCGAGTGGCCTGAACAACAGAAATCCATTTCCTCCCAGCTCTGGGGGCCACAAGAGCTGGTTTCCTCTGAGGCTTCCCTCCTTGGCTCGCAGACAGCTGCCCTCTTCACACGGCCACCTCTCTGTGCCTGGACACCCCTGGGGTCTTTGAGTGTCCCAATTTCCTCTTGTAAGGACACCAGTCATGTTGGATTAGGGCTCAACCTACCAGCCTCATTTTCACCCCTTTAAAGGCCCTATTTCCAAATTCAGTCACATTTGGAGGTACTGTGGGGGTCAGGCTTTAACATGTGAATTTGCTGGGGGACACAGTTCAGCCCATCCCGGCACCCCGACAACTGGATGCTCTGCAGACCACCTTTTCCTCAGCTGTAGCCAAATGTGCCTGACGTCAGGCAGAGGGGCGGCGCCCCCTGCAGGTGGGGGTGGCCTTGCAGCCGCTCGGAGGGTTTGGAAGCCTTGTACTGTCAGTGACATCTGGCTGACGGAGGGACGGGTCAAGCCGAGGAGGGGGGCTCCTTTGATCATGGTGAGCAGGTGGGTGGCCGAGTAGAGATTCTTCCTTCCTTCTGTCCAGGTAATTAATGAGGGACTTCAAAGGCTTGAGGCTTTCCTGCTCAAATCAATTATTCAGATTGCTGCATCCAAAGGTCCCTGAACAGGAAAGAGAGAAAAAGAGCTTGCTAAGTGGTTATGATCGGGACTAAATGACTTCCTTGTTGGTGGCCCGCGTCGGATCTCAGAGCATCTGCGAGCTGCCGTGCCTGCTAGGAGCCTCCCCTTGGAACACCGGGGGGACGGCTGAGGGGGCGAGGCCGAGGTTCTCGGGAACACCAGTAACGTCTTCCTTTTTCAAGATCAGCGGTCACCTGTGTCTTCATCAGTAGTGATCCTGGACCCCAGAATGAGTCAAAGCGGAGGGTCTGGGTGTTTATTCCGGCATTTGGGCCACAGGAGCCACCTCACTGCCGTTGAGCTGAGGCAGGGGGCTGGTGAGTCTTCTCAGCCCTGGGCTGGGGTCAGGGGTGAACTGCCCCTGTCCTGAGCTGGGTGGTGGTGCCACTTTTCCACTCCCAGCTGGGGTTAGCTACCAACAGTACAGTGAGGAGCGAGGTGGTGTGGGAAAGGCGGGGAGGTGTGATCTTGCTTAATAAGGACAACGCCATGAAGCAGACGATCATAGAAGTTTCAGGAAAGGTGATGGGGCTTCCTTGGTACCTGCTTTTGTTTATGTTTGCAATTTTCCATTTAAAAAAAAAGAACCTTAGAAATAAAAATAATAATAATGCCTCCTGCTACTACGTTTCTACTTGTGGCCATGATGAGAAACCAGAGGCCGGATTTGCCTTTCCCCGGGGACACCCGAAGCTCAGACAGCATATGAAACTATAGACTTGAGACGAGGTGTTGAACAACACATGACAGTGGGAAACTTCCCTGAAAGATGGGAGACAAAAGAGATTGCTACCAGAGTCAGGTTCAGCTGCTGAAGAATCCAATACAGAGAGACAAGTGTTGGGTAAAAGGAAAGATAGCTTTACTGGGGAAGCTGGCAATCCTGGGGAGAAGGTGGACTCATGTCCCAAAGAACCAACTCCCCATGGCTGATCAGTGGGCAAGAGCTTGTAAAGGGGAGTTTCAGGGGCACACAGGAGGGCAGAGGGGGCACGTGCTGAGCAGCACAGTCAGCTCTGACAGTCGTCTTGAAATTGGTCATGGGGGCGTCTGGTCAGTGTCGTCTTGGTTGTTTTAAGTACAGCTAATCTTCAGCTCCAGGGTCAGTCTGTTCTCATTTCCTTGAGGCCAGTTGTGGCAGCTGACGTCATGGCTACAGTCTGGCCATTATGTTGACTTCTTCCACCTAGTGGGGGTTTCAGTACTTGCAAAACAGCTCCAAGGACATGGCTCAGAATATGATCAAAAGCCCTTGAGGAGGAACTAAAGGTCCTTGGCTTGGTTTAATGGTGAAACGATTATTACTTTGTCTTGTTTGATTGCTTTCCTCTGTCTCTGCATTTCCTCATTTCTCTGACTGAGTGTATTCTTTAGCTGAAGTATTTCAAGAGACAGGTGGAGATCATGACAGCAGGTGGGGACCTGTCCTGGGAAGGCCCCACTGGGCCCTGGTCCGCTATGAGATGAGCCCTGTGAACACCTGGCTTCCTGCACCGAGAGTTTCCAGGCTCGGTGCAGGGAGTGAGACCCCAGCAGAGGCTGGAGGGGCACTCGGGGAGCAGAAATGGAGCCAAGAGCCAGGGGGACCACAGCAGCTACAGTTTGCAGGGTGGAGCACCAGAGAGGGTCACCCTTGAGGATTCAGCAGGGCATCGGTCAGCGTGCGCACGTATGTGTGTGAGGAAACCACTAGCAGCTGGAGAGAGAATCACCCGGAGGGTCAGAGAACAGCGTCTGGGACTCACTCAGGGTGGAGGCAGTGCTTCTTGCCACCCAGCAACTGAATCCGTGGAGCGTGGTGGAAGCACTCGCAACGGTCTTGCCCCCATGCTGGCCTTAGACTCACCATGGCTCTGGTCTTACCTAAGGAATCTTAAAACTGAGACCTGAAAGAATCAAACCCTTTCCAGGTAGTTTAGCCACACCCGAACCAAGCTCAGGAATATCTAGGAGAATACAGAAATACCCAGCACCCAACAAAGTGGAATTTGCAAGGTCTGGCACCCGTTCAGAAATTCCCAGACATGCCAACAAGCAGGAAAGTACAACCTGTTCATCAAAGCCAACCAGGGATGGACACAGGTGTTAGAACCACAGACAAGGACAATAAAGAGAGAATCATTGTAGCTGATTCTGTATGCTCAAAAGTTAAGAGAGACATGGAAGTTTTAAAAAAAAAAAAACTCACTAAACGGTACACTTTAAAATGGGTGAGATGATTGATTTTATGTTACGTGCATGTTACCACTATTAAAATTTTAAAAATCTTAAAACTCAAACTTCGTGGGGTGAAAACTGCAATCAGTGTCTGAGATGAGAAGTGCATAGGATGGGGTTAATGACAGACCAGACATTGGAGAAGAAAGGAATCATGAGCTTGCAGAAGGAGCATTAGGAACTACCCAAAGGAAACGCAGAGAGAAAAGGGGGGCATCATTTTGAAAAAAGAAGAAGGAGGAGGCAGAGGGGGAGGGGAGGAAGAGGCGGGGGCTGGGGTGCAGAAGAAGAAGAGGAAGGAGAGAACAGAGCCTCAGTGAGCTGCAGAACAACTTCAGGCAGCCCAGCATGTAACGTGTGAGTCCATGAAGTCGAGGAGGTTGAGGTGAGAAGGACAAGAAGAAATCTGAAGAAATAATAATGGAAGTGTTTCCAAATTTAAAATTGGTCTGTGAACTCCCAGATCCAAGAAGCTCTATGAATCCAAAGCTCAAGACACATTGGGGAAAAAAATACACCCCGAGGCACATACCTGGTTTTCAGATTGCTCAAAACCAGGGGTAAAGATTAAAATCTTAGAAACCCCCGGAGAGGAAGAAAGAGATGCATTACATAAAGAAAGACACGCGTGACAGCAGATACATTGTCAGAAACAATGGCAGTGAGGAGACGGCGGGAAGATGTCCTCAAAGTACCGAAGGGGAAGGAAAAACAGCTGTTTCAAAAACAAAGGGGAAATCAAGACCTCTTCAAAGTACAAGAGCTGTGACACCTCAGCACCGACAAGCCCCACTGTAAGAAGTGTTAAAGGATGTCCTTCAGGTGAAAGGAGAGTGACACCAGAGGGAGGTACCAGGGGAATGAGGGGCCCAGGAAGGGTAGCAGCATGAATGTGAAAAGAGATGTTCTTGCTGTTTAAATCCCTTTAAAAGTCATTGGCTTAATATTACTCAGCCATTAAAAAAAAAAGAAGAAGAATGAAATGCTGCCATTTGCAGCAACATGGATGGACCTAGAGATGATCATATTAAGTGAAGTAAGTCAGACAGAGAAAGACAAGTATCATATGATATCACTTAGATGTGGAATCTAAAATATGATACCAATGAACTTATTTACAAAACAGAAATAGACTCACAGACATAGAAAGCAAACTTATGGTTACCAAAGGAGGAAGGGAAGGAGGGATAAATTAGGAATTTGGGATTAACAGATACACACTACTATACATAAAATAGATAAACAACAAGGACCTACTGTATAGCACAGGAAACTGTATTCAATACTATATTCAATATCTTGTAATGACCTATAATGGAAAAGAATCTGAAAAGAATACATATGTAATATATATATAGTTTTCTGTATATATATGAATCACTTTGCTGTGCACCTAAAACATTGTAAATCAACTATACATCAATAAAAAATAAAAGTAATAAGTCACTGGCATTAAACAAAAATGATAACAATGTACTTTGGGGTTATAACATATAGAAAGATAAAATGTGTGCTACCAATAGCACAAAGGCTGGGAGGAGAGGAGTGGAAGGGTTCTTATACTGTGTGTGAAGCCAGAGAGCATCACTTGATTATAAGTGAAGGACATACACTGTAAACCCTAAGGCAACCACTAAAATAACCAAATAATTATAGCTAAGAAGTTGACGTGGAGATGAAATAGAATCATAAAAAAATACTCAGCCCAAGAGCAGGCAGAAAAACAGGGATGAGGGGAGAAATGTACACAGGACAAATAAAAAAAATAAATGGAAATAAGACAGGGATAACCTAGCCATATCAGCAATCACACTAAATGTAAATGGTATAAACACCCCCCCCCCCGCCATTAAAAGGCAGAATTATCAAGGTAGATGAAAAAACAAGATGCTTGTTGCCTCCAAGGAACACACTTCAATTATGAAGACACAAACATGTTAAAAGCAAGAGGGTGGAAAGAATATATACCACATTAACCCTAATCAAAAGAAAACCAGGGTGGCTATGTTAGTCACAAAGTAGATTTCAGAACAAAGAATTTCAACAGAGTTAAGGTAATTTCATAACAGTAAAAAGGTCCAGAATGATAAAATGGTCCATTCAGTAGAAGGACATAAAAACCCTAAGCATCTAATAACAGAGCCTCAAAATTCATGAAGCAAAAATTGCAAGGAGAAATAGACAAATCCACAATCATTATCAGATTATTTCAACACACTCTCAATAACTGATAGACTGAGTAGACAGAAACTCAGTGGGATAGAAAATTTCAACAATATCAACGAACTTACTTCACTGACATTCATAGACCTCTCTCTGTTTTCTTTTCAAGTGCACTTGGAACAGTTATCAGATAAACTATATCCTGGTTCATAAAACAGATGTCAATAAACTCAGAATTGATTCGAGTCATACAAATGTGTTCTCTAACCACAAGGGAGTCGAATTAGGAGCCAGTAAGAGAAAGATCTCTGTAAAATCCCCAAATATTTGGAAACTAAATAATACTGTTCTAAATACTTAGCATGGGTCAAAGTAGAAATCCAACTGGAAATTAGAAGGTGAGTTGAATGACAATGAAGACACAACGTATCAACATGTGTCGGATGCCACTGATGCCCTGCTTAGCGAGAAACTTACAGCACAAAATGCCTCTATTAGAAAAGGAGAAAGCGCTCAAATTGATGTCCTCAGTTTCTACTCTTAGCTGCCAAAAGAAAAAGCGAATTAAGCCCAAGTAAGCGTAAGAAAGGAAATAATGAAGATTACAGCCATCGATGAAACAGAAAATAGGAGAATAATTGAGGAAAAATGATGACACCAACAGCTGGTTCTTTGAAACATCAATAAAATTTAGCCAGACTGACCCAGAAAAAATAGAATGGAAAAGGGCACACTCTCCCAGTAGCAGAAATGGGAGCAGAGACGCGACTGCAAATGCTTTCTCCGCTGAACTGCCTTGTCTTTGTCAAGGACCAAAGACCAGATGTTCACATGCGTATGTGGGTCCAGTTCCGAGCCCTTTTCTGCTCCATTTTCTGTCTGTCTGTCTTGGACCACTGTCGTGATGACTGCCTCTCCAAAATAAATCTCGGTATCAGGTCGAGTTGGTTCTCCAACGTTGCCCTTCTCTTTACAAGTTTTTAGGCTATCTAGATATTTCGCATTTCCGTGGGAGTTAAACCATCGGCTCATTATTTTCTATTAAAAAGCCTGACTGGGACCAAGCTGGGAGGACTAACATCTTGACAGGACAGTACTGAGTCTTCTGCCCCACGGTCTCGTGGCAAGTCTCTCCTCGGAGTCAAGTCTTTCCACGCCTCCCAGCAGTGTTTGCAAGTTTTCAGTGTACAGGGCTTGCAAATCTTTTGCCAGATGCATCCCTAAATATTTCATTTATTTTTAAGGTATCGTAAAAGTATTTTAAAACTTCTGTCTTCATGGTTTGTTGCTGGTATACAGAATCACACTGATGTGGGACCGGTGGTCTCTCTAGCGTCACACAGGTTCCTGCCCCCTCGGTGCACAGCTCCGGGGCATGGGTGGTCCAGGACGAGAAGGGAGGGGGCCGTTCTGCCTCGACTCTTTTCTACATCTGATTGTCTCCTACTTGGGCAAATAGGTGGTGCTTTCTGACGTTTGGGGGAGAGATGACATGGGCGCAACTTTGGAGGACAACGCATCAGTGCCTATAAAACATGAAAAGCACCGCTCTGCTTGTCTGGGTTCAAACCCCTGGAAACGCCCGAGCTCCCGTGGCGGGCGGTCGCCCTGTGGGGCACAGAGCATCCCTGCAGGGACATGCAGAGCCGCTCTTACAGAGGTGAGGTGGCTGCAGTGTCCTAAGGAGATGGTTTTACACAAACACGTGTAAAGTTTACATGGACACTGGGGACTCAGCAGAGCAGAGCTGTGTGTCAGTCGTGTCACTCTCACTTTAAGAAGAGGTGTGACATACAGGGACTCTGTTCTGCACAGTTTTTCTGTAAACTTAAAACAGATCTAAAAAATAGAGTCTTTTAAGTTTAAGGAGAAAACCGAGAGGAGTGCGTGTACTGGTCCGCTCATCTGTGCTGAGATGCTCCGGCAGGAACCCTGTCGTGTCTCTCTGTCCGCCTCCAGCTCGGGACAGCAGCGGACAGTCCGCGCCGTGTTCTGCATGCTCGCCCCGTGTTTAGTGCAGATCCGCAGCGAGGTCCTGGAGGGAGGCCCTGGATGAGGCACCCACTGAGTGCCCAGCCCTGGGCTTCGTGCTTTCCGGAACGTTCCCACAGACCCACAGCACATCCGTTTGGGGGTAGGAAGTAGCTGATCTTGTCCACTCATTACAGATGAAGGAAGCAAGGCACAGAGATGTTGAGTCATTTGTCTAAGATTGCCCAGCTGAGGGCAGCTGAGCCAGGATTTGAACCCAGGCTGTCTGGCTCAAGCCTGAGCCCTGAACCCTGCCCAGACAGCATCTTTATGGCAGTGACGGCTGTGCTGTGCTGCACCAGGCGTGCTGTGTACAGGGCAAGCCTGGTGCTGGCTCGGAGAGGAAGCCTGCACCTGCCCTCTGGGGGGCCGTGGGCTGTTGTCCAGGGGGCAGGTATGAGTGTCCCCCACATGGCACCGAACCAGCGAGCCCAGGCATGCAGTGAGGAGCCAACCCCGTGACCCCCAGACTGGGGCCCACGGGGCTGCCCCAGGGCCCCTTGTAGGCAGCCGGGCCCGCAGTGTGGGCGTCGCAGAGAGTAGACCCAGGGCCCCTCCATGGTTTCGCATCATTTTCCAGCTCCATGTGGCATTTCTTTGCTTGAAAGATGAAGAATGATCGAGTTCTTGGTGGCATTTATTCTCAATTGGTATTTAATGTATTTGCCAAGCCTGTCACTTTGAAGGGGGAGACATCCACCCAGTAACAGTGACTCAGACCCCGGCTCTGCACCCGTGTCTGCCGGCCGCCATCTCTCCGCTGGGGCGATGTGCGCCAGGCACCCTCCCCAGGCCCGGAGCACAGGCAGCGGGAAGCCCCGCCTCTGGTCCAGGGTGGGCACTGCATCCCTGGGAGCCGCGGGGCAGCGGGTGGGGGGTGGCACAAAAAGCTGCCTGCCCACCTGGGAACTTGCAGGCCCGTCTCCCGTGGAGTCACTGGGCACTGGGCCTGCTCCAGGAGGCCCCTCGCTGCCACCTGCCAGCAGCACCACCCGGCCCCCACCAGCCTCCCCCGCATCTCGCGCTACAGCCTGGCTCCTGCATAGAGAACTCGTCCACACCCACCCCGAGCATCCCCAGAGCCACACCCGACCTCGCCGCCGCTGCTGCCAACCAAGTCCAGTGCTCCCTCACCCCTGCTCCTCCAGAACAGGCTTCCAGAAGCTTCCACAAGGAACCCTCGTGATGTCGGCCCCTCCCTTCAGGGTTAGCAGCAGGGACTTTGAAGGGGGGGGCCTGGGAAGTCACTGTATGATGGCATGTGTATTTGCTTTTTATCTATAATTTATGAGCCTGAGACCAGCTGACTGCTTTGTCCCCAGCCCTCAGACAGACGTGCGTGCCAGAGGCGCACAGTAAGTGTGCAGCAAAGGAGGAAAGCTCTTAGTGTAAAATGTCTGCTAGGTAATGAGCACTTGAAATATGGGAGCTGTTAGGACCTTATGAGTCACAGGCGTGGGGCCAAGACATTTACAGCCGCAGCTTTGTAAAAATGCAATGCGTTCCCACCCAAGTGTTTATAGCAACTTTATTCATAATTGCCAAAATCTGGAAGCAACCAAGATGTCCCTCAATAAAACTGTGGTACATCCATTCAACAGACTATTATTCGGTGATAAAAAGAAATGAGCTATCAAGTCACAAAAAGACATGGAGGAAACTTAAATGCATATGACTGAGGGAAAGAGGCCAATCTGAAAAGGCTGCACGCCGGATGATTCTAATATGTGACGTTCTGGAAAAGGCAAAACGATGGAGACAGTGAAAAGATGAGTGGCTGCCGGGGGCCGGGGAGGAGGAGGGTGAACAGGTGGAGCACAGCGGAGTTTGAGGGCAGGGAAGCGATTCTGTAGGGCGATGCACTGGCAGACACCTGACAGGCGCATCTGTGGAAACCCATGCAACGTACAAGAGCCAGAGCGAAGCTGTGAACTGTGGACTTCAGTTAATCGCGTGTCAGTATCGGTTCACCGAATAACAGGGGAGGGTGGGCGTGGGGGGAGGGCTCGCTCTCCCATCTACTCAATTTCTCTGTAAACCTAAAAATGTTCCAAAATATAAAACTCGTAATTCAGATGAAATACGATCATGTGCATCCTCCCCAGGCCTGACTTGTCCGTGGCCAGGGTAGGATTCTTAAGGAATCCATCACCCAAAGAGGACAGGAAAGAGAGGCAGCCCTGCAACCTTCCACAGAGTTCCACGGTGGGGGGGGGGGGGTGACCAGACTGTGTCGCTGACCTTCCAGTCCATCTAGGGACAACCCCCTTCGCCCCCACCAGAGCCGAGGTCCTGGGAGGAAAGCTGGGCATCCAGAAGTGGCTGGCGGGTCCAGGAGGTGCGGGTGATTCCTTCAGTGGAAGGTTGCAGGCATGGTGTTTCCCTGTGCAGCTCTGGGAAGGCGCCCATGGACCCAGGAGATCCTGGCAGACAAGCACAGGCTGCTAATGCCACCCACCCCCTTCTCAAGGAGAAATCACTTTAAGGCCATCACTCAAGCTGAGAACGTCCTGCCCCCAGCGGTCCCCATCCCCTCAGTGGCCCCAGGCTGTTTCAGATTCTCCTCCACAGCTTTATTCAAGTCGCCCCTTCCCTGCCACACACTGTCTTGCTGTCCACTAGGCCCGCAGCCTCCTCTTCTGGGGAACACAGCTCGACACCACTGCCCAGATGCCCGGGTCCTGCAGTCAGGTTTGCCCGTGTGCCTGAGCTCCCATCCCATGACCAGAACTCCCTGCACCACCTCCACACTCTCCATCCACCCACTGCGTGGATGCAGACGGGCCCCAAACCCAGAAGCTCCAGGTTGAAAACAGTAGCGCCTGGGACCCTGAGTCACTCCTTGGAAGTGAGCTGTCACCTCTCAGGACCTTGCAGGACGAGAAATAGGTTCTGACGAGACTGAGCTCTTGGTCATTAGGGAGCACTGGTTTTAGCGGTGGGTGCTCAGGGACACATCATGTAGGCTGACTTTGAGCCCAAGTCGCCCAGGTGGCCACTGAAACCAAATACGGCAGAGGCAGGAGGGACCCCGATGTCCTCCCATTTAGCCCACTCGATGCCCCAGAGAGGGGACGTGTCTCGCCAAAGATCACAAAGCCGTATGTGGAAGGGCAGGGTGCCGGGGTCCTGACCCTGATTCACGGCCCTTCCCCACGCGTCATGTGCATGTGACCTCCAGCAAGAGAGGAGACAGGAGAGGAGCTAGCGTGAGCAGTCAGGATGAGAGAAAGAATTGTTGGAGATTGTCATGGGCTGACGTGTGTCCCCCCCAAATTCATATACTGAAGCCCTGACCCCCGGCACCTCAGTATGAGACTGTATCTGGAGCTGGGCCTTTAAAGAGGTGATTAAGGTAAAATGAGGTCACTAGGGTGGGCCCTAATTCCGTAGGCCTGGTGTCCTTACAAGAAGAGATTAGGACACAGACACACGCAGAGGGACAACCACCTGAGGACACGGAAGAAGACGGCCGTCTCCACGCCAAGGAGAGAGGCCCCGGGAGGAGCCAGGCCCGCCCACCCCCAGACCTCGGACTCCCGCGCCCAGGACTGGGAGACAATAAGTCCTGTTTAAGCCGCCTGGATTGTGGGACTTTGGTATAGCAGCCAGAGCTGGTCACACAGAGACCGTCAGAACTGGGTCCAGGTAGAGGGCAGCTGGACCCAGGTCATCCTGTCCCAAAACCCACATGTGGGGAAAACATCCCAGTCCCCCTGGGACGTGGCTGGCCCCTTGATCATCTTGCATTATCAGAGGTGTCCGCTCTCTGCCCATGCGCCCCGTGAGACCCTTTAGGCCACAGGTTTAATTAACGCCCAGCGACAAGCCCTGGGGCTGCCCGAGGTGACCTGCTGTTTTCCCAGAGCACCCCCCTCCATGGGCCCAGGTAGAAAGTGATGAATTCCCTTCCAGGATGAGACCGGTGCTTCAGAAATGAGGCATCTCATCCCCTTTGAGAGTTAATTGTTTGCTTTGGGGATTAATTTTTCAGTTGTTGCCCTCGAGTCAAAGCGCTTGATAAATTACTCGTCATGGTGTGGGACACGCCGGAGCTAACCTGAGCTACCGACCTCCCAGGCTGGGCTCTGGCACCCAGCCCACGTCCGCTCCAGGAGGTGCTCACGCGTGCAGTCGGCTGCAGACCCCTCCCGGGCTCCGCCAGGCAGGCCCGCGCCGACCTCCTGATGCTCGGCCTGGGCTGGACACTCCCGGCGGTTTTACTGCATCCCCTGCTCCTGGCAAGGCCAGCACAGACACCTGTGTTAGGGAGCCAAGTTGGGGGCAGGCGGGGCAGTGGGCAGGGCCGTGCACTTTAGGGCACTGCGAAAGCTGGAGCCGACCGGTGGGCCAGCTCGCAGCCCTCCCCAGGCGCAGGGGCGAGGGGTCTTCACCCCATCACCGATCCCCACGTCTCCATGCCTCTGCGGTCCCGCTGCTGAAGGCGGTGCGTGTTTCCCACCGCCGCAGCCGGGAGTCTGTGTCAGCATCCCGTCAGTGGGTGGAAGCTGCTCTTAGGAAGGAAGAATCAGGTCCTCGGTTTGAGCACTTTTGGCCACCCCTCCCCCCACCCCCATCAGCCAGGGGGCCAGGAACCGAGCGATGTTGTTGACAGAGGTCCCAGATCAGGGGCAGCCTCAGGGAAGGTCATGGCCAGGGTAGGGGAGCCCAGGTCCTGCCTCCTGTGTGCAGCCCCTCAAGGAGGGGCAGCCACTGGGTGATCAGAGCAGAAGCCAGCGTGAACACTGGTGGTGGCAGACAGCCTGCCGTCTCCCCGGCTGAGACCGTGTGCAACTTCACAAGCCTGCGTCTGGGGTCTGGGTGGGCAGATTACCGATACGATATCAGGAATATAATCTGTGGCGCCGTCAGGACGGGGCAGGCGCTGCTGTCCTGCTGGCGGGGCTGAGAGCTGGACCAGAGCTTCTGAGCCTTTGCCAAGCAGTTCCTCCTGGGGAGTCGGGATGTTGGCATGTGGTGAGAATGATGCACGAAACGCAGTTCTGAGCCCTTGACCTGCACATGTTGGTGTTAACGGTCCACGGAAGTGGGAGGCCTTCCAAAAGCACAGTTCACCAGGGGATCTCTGGAGAGTCAACCACGCTAAGAGCCCCCTCCACCCCTCCCGGATGAGGCAGCCCCATGCTGGGGGTCCCCCACACCCCAGCCAGTGACCTTGGGCATATCATGTCCCAGGGGAGCCCCAGGCTGCCCCTCCCACGCTGCCCTCTGCCCATGGGACAGTGGCCGTCAACTTGCTTTGCAGTGTCAGAGAGGGCCATCCTCACGGCCTAGTGTCTGGCACCTCGGGGTGGGGGTGCTTCTAGGCCCTAAGAAAATGGGGCGTCTTTCTGGGCCATCGAGTTTGGGGCCCACATGACCAGGACCAGCATGCTTGTGGACTTGGTGGGAGACACCTCGAATTAAGTAGAAAGGACTGTGGCTTCTCCCAGGGGAGCTGCCCATGCCAGGGCCGGGGCCTGACACCAGGCCGCGACGGCCGGCCCGTCCTGGTCCTCGGGGTGAGTGAGGGCTCGCTCCCATGAAGTTGTAGTGCAGGGAGAATTCTCCTCGACCTTCTAGGGACCCTGGCTGGGTCTGAGAATTAAACTGTTAAAGACAGATGAGCAGGAGAAGGCATAGAAATCTGACAGACTCCGCGAGAGATTGAGAAACTGAAAAAGTGACCGGGAGGAAGTTCTTACACCTTTTAGACAAACGACGAATTAGGGAAGAACTGAGAAGGCAAAGGGTGCGGGCAGTGAGCGTGGGGAGCAGCCGGGAGACGAGGGGCCGTCTAACAAGGTTGCTTGTACGGATTTCTCTTTGCACAGAGGCTCTGGGGGAGCCCCCTTCCTGCCCCGTCAAGCTTCTGGGCTCCAGGTGTCCCTGTGATTGTGGCCGCGTCACCTCTGTCTCTGCCCCCGTGGTCACACGGCCTCCTTCCCCGTGGGTGTGTCCAAGTTCCCTTCTTATAAAGACCCCGGGTACCAGATTAGGACCCGTCCTAACGACCTCATCTTAATCCCATTACACCTGCAAAGACCCTGTGCCCCTGTCCTCAGCCCCCTGAAAGCTCACGCTCAGAGGTGCCTGGGGTTGGAATGCAGGAGGCACACCGTTCAGCCACAGCGACCCTTCTTGGGGGACGGGCGGGCTGGTGTCCCAGGCAGGAAAAGAATTTGCAAAGACGAAGGAGAGTTTAAGAACCAAAGGAAAGTTTAACAGAGACGCTGCTACAGGCAGCTGCGGGCCACAGAGACAAGAGGTGCCTGTGTGAGCCCCTGGGGCGAACGTGCAGGGTCTTTTATGGGGAGGGGGGCGCTGCCTGGTCAGCTCGTGCACTGGTACCTGGCTGGTTCCAGGCGAGCGAAGACTGGTCAGGGGCTATTCTGAATAATGGGGTTTAGGACCAGTACGGGCAGGATGCGTCGTGAGGCCCGTTCGCCTGGGCTGTGGTGAGACTGGCTGTTTCCAGGGGCAGTTAGCTCTGCTCGGGCAAGCGCATGTCAGAAAAGCGTGTATGTACTTTGTTTTTTGAGGGATTGCAGGCGGACATCTGAGAGCCCAGGAATGGGGGTCGCGGGGCCCCAGCAGACACCAGTTGGCACCTCAGACCCCTGATCCCGGCACCAAGGATACAGCACTTCCCTGAAAGGCCGCACCCAGAGCCCCGCAGGGGCCCAGCCCGTCTGGACACACAATCCCCGCCTGCCACCTGCTGGGGGGAGAGCGCTGTGAGAGGATGCGGCTCCAGCACACATTGATCAGAGGTGCTGACCCCCCAGGGCCTGCCCTGAGGATGCTCCCAGCAGCCCCGCTGCGTCCCGTGAGACGGAGCGGGCAGGAGATGGCAGGCGTGTCCAGTTTTGGGAGCTCATCCTGCCCAGAGCTGACAGCCAGCTGCAGAGCTCAGACGTGGGCTTCCAGGGGCTTGATGAGACCTTTTAAATAATCTGTTTTCATTTTGATTGTCCATTTAAACCGCTGTGGGGACAGAGCCTCCCTTGAGCAGAGATGATCTGCATTGGGAAGGCAGTTACCCCGAGTATAATTCAAGTCTTTCAAGCCGGTTATGCCAGCTGGGGTCACCAGGGAGATTTTCTTTTCCAGGGGGGGTCTGTCCCTTCCTCAAGGCTGAGGAAGAGCGGTGATAATTGAATGCACACCTCCACCAGACCCCGTGCGGAAAAGGGGGCGGGCGCAGAACCAGCTGAGGAGGGATTTGCCCAGAAGCCTCTGCAGCTGGAGGGACCTGGGTGGGAGGGCGGCCAGAGAGGTGCGCGCTCCGCTCCGACTGGACCGGACCGGGGGCAGGGGCTTGTTGAGACACTGACGTGACATACGTGGGAGGACGCTGATCTACCATTCGAGGCGGCGCTGGAGGAGTGCTCAGGACTCTGGAGGCCTGGTCTGTCTCTGTACCTGGTCATGGCGGCCGGGGCAGGGCCGCGCTCCTGATGGGGAAGCACAGCGGACAGACCAGGCCTGCGGCATAGGTCTCCCCAGGCTCTGCTCCACCTCCGCTGCCTGGGCTCCCCGCTGGGACCAGCCTTTCCCGTGTTGTGTTGGAGATGTTCCTCCAGCCCTGGGGCCTCCCTCCCCTTGGGCCCACCCCCATCCTGGAAAGGACCTGCAGCAGCTCTGGACCTCAGGCTGGGCAGACCCACAGCCCCTGGGGCACCTGTGACTCTCCCCTTGGTCTCTGCCAGCTCAGAAGGATGCGGCCCCCACCGGGCTCCTGGCAGAGACACGGGCAATAAAGGTGACAGCCGCCCCCGTGGCTCGCCCCCACCTGCACCTCGCAGGGCTCCGTTCTGGACCCAGAAGCCAGGTGGGGTCTTGGGGTGGCCCTTTGCATTCTCTCCTTTGTCACCCAGCGAGCTCGGGGCAGGCTGAGGTCACCCTTTCAGGTGGAATAGAAACTAAATATTTGGTCCTGGTCCTCAGTCACTGGCCCAGAGCTCCTAAGACTCTTGGAATTTAGGTCACTGGGGCAGTTGGCACCCAAGTCACTGCAGGGGTGGCAGCCCTGCCTCTGACCCTAGGACCATCCTGAGCCTGGTGGCTGCCCTGGTCCAGGCAGAGGGAAGAGGCATCAGGGGAAGTGTTCACCGTGGCCTAAGGTGGCACAGGGAGGACCTAGGCCTGAAGGTCCCCCTTGGGGCTCATACTGCTCTCTTGGCAGCTCGGAGATGGGCACTGAGATTGACCTGTTTTACAGACGGGGAAACTGAGGCACGGAACTGTGCCCTGGCCCCAGGCCTCTGCTGGATGCGGAGAGCGAGGACTTGAGCCTGCCCATCGTCCGCGGCCTGGGCGCCCCTCCTGGGCAGGTGCAGAGAGGGTGACCAGGCCAGATTTCCCAACGGACGTACTTCCTGGCTTCTTCCAGGGAGCGGTCCTGCCGAGCTGAGCCTTGTTCGCTAACCGCCTCCCACTGACTGCAGATTGGGCATGCAGCTCCTCAGTGCCCTCCTCTGAACTGAGCCTTCCCCCTCCCCCGACGTCTCAAACTGCAGGTCCAGGAAGCACATCCCACTGTCCTGGGGGAGCTCGGCCGGCACCCCCACTGGGCCAGTCGAGGGCTCTGAGAGGGGTCTTCCAATCGCCCAGCTGGGATCCTCCAAGTGGAGGGACAGTCGGCCCACGAGACCCTGGAGAAGCCCCACCCCCAGGAACACCTCCCAGAGGGGAGGCTAAGGCTGGGGTGCACAGGGGAACTAGCGAGAAGGCTCACTGCGAACGCAGGCGGGGTTCAGGCTGTGTGACCAGAGTTCACTGTACGGAACAGTTTCTATAGGAAATGGTTTCCTGGGGGGGACTTCTGAGTCCTTAGCAGGTCTTCCCGGGCCGTTGTTGGGGCCGAGGGGGTGGTTCGTGCTCCAGGGAACGTCCAGGAGCTGCTGGGAGGAGCGGAGGAGCCGAAGAGCCGCAGAGGGAGGAGCGGGGAGGGTCCGGAGCCCTGCCGGCCTGTGTCCCCCGGAGACGGGGCTGAGTGCAGTCTGGATGAGTTTCCTGGGGTAGCCGGAACAAAGGGTCACCAACCATGGCTTCAAACAACAGAATGTTCTTTTCTCCCAGTTCTGGAGGCTGGGCATCTGAGATCCAGGCGCAGGCAGGGCCCCGCTCCCTCTGGAGGCTCAAGGGGAGGGTCCCTCCTGCCCCTCCCAGCCTCTGCGGCTCCAAGTTCTCCTGGCTTATGGCCGTGTCCCTCCAATCTCCGCCTCCATCACACAGCCTCTCCTCTCGCTGTGTCTTCTCTTAGTCCTTATAAGGACATCAGTCATTGGACTTAGGACCCACCCCAGTAATCCAGGATGGTCTCATCTTAAGGTCTTTACCCTTCGTTACATCTGCAGAGACCCTTTTTCCAGATAAGGTCACATTCACAGGTACCTGAATTAGGACGTGCACAGAGCCTTTTGGAGGCCACCACTCAACTCATCACCTAGTTTTTCCTCGTAACCTCCCTCCCCACCAGTCACTGAGGACCAGGCACACAAGTGTGCAGTCTGCCAAGTCACTGTGGGAGACTGGGAGACAGCCCTGTGACACTGCCGTGGACTCGGTGGCCCTTGCACAGAGGAGCCAGGTGGGTCCTGAGTGGTAAAGCCCCTCCAGCCACCATCACCAGGGTGCGCGAGAGCCTCTGAGCAAGGAAGCGCCTCCCCCCCCCACCGTGGACCCCCCACCGTGGGCCCCACCCCGTGCAGCCATTCCAGGACTGCCGGTGCCTTCCAGCACGGCCACCCTCCCCCAGAGCAGGGTCAGCCCGGCACCCGACGCTCAGGGCTGAGTGACTCTGTGTCATGGGGCTGTCTTGTGCACAGTGGATGTCCTGCAGTATCCCTGGCCTCTGCCCCCTAGATGCCAGCAGTGTCCTTCGCCTGGAACAACCAGTGCTGGCTCCAGACGTCACCGAATGGCCCTGCAGTTGCCCAGGTGAAACCACCACCTTAGACCATGACCCGGGCCCTCAGACCCACCTCGAACAGCGAGCCCAAAGCCCCAGGGCAGCGGTCAGCGCCGGCCTGCTGCCCCCATCCCCACTGACCCAGAGATCTCTCAGGCTGAGCCGCAGCTGCCCTGCAGTCCCGTTCTTCGGCCGGCCCTGCCCCCTCCAGGGCAGAGGTGACCGGGTCAGGAGGGCATGCTGGGGAGCCACCAGGTCGACCACAGCCACCATCCACTTCCTCGATGAAGCCAAGGCAGGTTGGCCTGGGGCGAGTGGAAGCTGATTCCCTCGGCGTCTCGCTGATGGAGCACAGGAGACTTAGAGGCCGTGGTCAGGCTGGATGGGGCGGACAGATGTTCTCAAATAAAGAGTCAGCCCTGGCCCGAGTGTCCATCCACAGATGAATGGATAAACAAAACGTGGTCTGTTCATGCAGTGGGAGATAATTCCGCCTTAGAAGGGAAGGAAATTCCGACACAGGCCACAGCACAGTGCACCCTGAGGACACTGCTGAGTGAAAGAAGGCAGTCAGTCCCAAAAGGGCAAATCCTACCCGATTCCACTTACAGGAGGTCCCTGGAGCATCAAGTTCTTAGAGACAGAAAGTCCCAAATCGGTTTCACTGGGCTGAAGCCTGGGTCTGGGCAGGGCTGTCTCCCTCCCGAGGCTCTAGGAGAGGGTCTCCTGCCTCTCCCAGCTTCCGGGGCTCCAAGAGTCCCTGGGCTTGCGGCTGCATCACCCTAGCCCCTGCCTCTGCCTTCACATGGCCTCCCCTGCATGTGCTCCTCTTCTGTTTCTAAGTACATCAGTGATTAGGGTTAGGGCCACCCTAGATCTAGGGTCGTCTCGTCTTGAGGTCCTCATCTTAGTCACGTCTGTAAAGACTCTTTCTCCAAATAAGGTCACATTCGCAGATTCCTGAGTTAGGGCACAGATGTGTCTTTTGGGGGACACCAATTCCTCCCTTGCCTGTGAGCCCTAAATTCTGGGTGTGGTTGGGGAGACCCCAGCAGGGATGCTTGGGGGACAAGAGGGGGGCAGACTCTGTTTCCTGCTGAGGTTGGAGAGATCTGGATTAGAAAGAAGCCTGGGGAATCCAGCTGCCCTTCCCCACTGGACTACTGTAACAGTCCTAGCTTCCTCCTTCTTCCTCGGGTCCCCTCCTGATCCACTCTGCTTTTGCCGTGTCTGCCCTGGAAACCCTCCCCATCCACCCACCACCCACAGGACAAGGTTCCAGGCCGTGCAGGTCCTGGCTGCCCCACTGCTGCTGCTCTGGCCTGGCTCAGGCTGATGCCTTCACTCAGAGTGCTGCCCTCCACCCCCTGGCCCCAGCAGGCTCTCTTTTCCAGTGCCCACTCCTTCCTGCCAGGTTGCCCCTCTGACCCTCTGTATCTCATCACCTTCCCCTGGCACTGGGCCGCCTGGGCACACATCTCGTCTGCACGCCCCCTGTGCCAAGTTGCAAGCAGGCCCCTCCCAGGCCCTCAATCAGCAGATGTGTCCGGTGTGGCCTGTCTAGCCCGGCTGTGCTCGCAACAACCTGGGAGCTGCTGAGAAGGGAACATATCCACATGGGATTGTCGCTTGGATTTCCCAGTGGACAGACTGGCCCCAGCTGACACTCACGTTCCCACCTGTCCTGGAGAGGAGAGGAGAGAGCCCAGCCTTCCTGGAGAGCTGGGTTTAGCAGCGACTGATCCTTCTGGCTCCTTATCAGGGCTGTGGGTGTAATTCACGAGAGAGCAGGACCCACGGGCATCGGGACATGGAACCTCTGAGCTGGACAATACCTTACCGAGTTTCTCATTTACATACTGGCTTCCACTTTAAAGATAACCAGAGTAAACAGCAGCTTTAAAACTAATTGAAGCTTATTTGATCTTTAAATCGGTAGGTTAGTAGTTGCAGGCATTAGTTCAGCAGGTCAAAGATGATCAAGTAGCTTAAATCACCTCAGCCCTCACCTCACTGTCACGAGATGGTTGCTGAAGGTCCAGCCTTAGCATCCACATTCCAGTCAGGAGGCCAAAGGAACAGACAGATTGGCACCTGTGTTAGAAAAGCCAAACTTTCCCGGAAATCTGCACCTGCATCTCATTGGCTAGAACTACGCTGCACGTCTCCCCACGGTTTCGGGGGGGGGGGCAGGAGATTGTTCATTTTAGAAGCTGGGAGCATTGCTGCCCCAGACAACATCTGGATTACAGCATGATGGAAGAATGGGAAATTAGCCATCATCTGGCCACCAGGCGGTACCTGTCCCACACCACACTTCTGGGGTCAGACGTTTCCAAACTGTGTGCCCTAGAACCCCAGGGCTCGGGACCCCTGAGGGAGGGGAAGAGAACAAGCAGACCACACCCCAGCCCTTCCCTCCCCAGCGCCATCTGAGGACCTCCTCTGCCAGCTGGGCCACAGCCTGGAGCCCAGCCTTGAAGGGCTCCCGCAAGATCGCGCTCGTCTCCCTGGGGGTGACAGCCTCCTCTGCTCTTTGCTGCCCCCGGGTCTCCCTGGCACAAGAAGTCGGAGCCACACCAGGGGCTCCTGACTCCCAGACCGTGTCCAGAGGCATCAGCGGGCTTGACCTCAGGTGCTATGGCGGATGCTGAGTGTGGGAACCAGGGCCCGGGTAGCACGTCCTCGTGTCCTCTGGACACGCGGCCTCTGAACTTGGGACTGGCTTCTCTGCCCTCGGGCCCCATGGGGACAGCCTGGTGGGTCTGGGTGGCAGCGGCCCCCGGGCCACAGAGCAGCACGTCGCTCGCAGCCCCCAGCTGCTGTGGTGCTGGCCTCCAGCCGGCAGAAGCAGCCCACACGCTGACGCAGCTCCGGTTTTATTTTAGACCAAGCCTCATGCTCAGCACCGTCCAACAGACTTGAACTTCAACAAAAAAAGCAGCAGCATGATGAGCACGGCCGCGCCCTGCCGTTACAGCTGGCCCGGCCCCCCCACCCCACCCCCGCCACGCAGGGCGCCTCAGCACGGAGCCGGGCAGGGGCCGCGGGGCTCTGAAGGCCTCCCGGGCTGGTGTCCCCCAGCAGGCACGGGTGGCCTTCAGCCCAGGTGACCGGCCCTGTGAGGGCTGGTGGTGACGTGCTGGGGTGCCCTCGTGGCCCAGGAGGGAGTCAGGCCCAGCCCCCACCCAGCCCACCTCGGTCACCCAGCCTCATCCTGGTCCACGCTCCTTTCCTTGGGTCCCTGGCCAGTATCCATGTCCTCGGCTACGTTGCCAGGGCCCTGCTCCCTGCTAGCAGGTGGCCCTGGGCGGCCTGCTTACATTTCCCTGCATAATTCAGGGGCCTCCCCTCCTGCGGGAGGACCACCCCGCTGCAGCGCTGGACCAGGCCCCCGCCTCCGGCTGGCCACCCTCATATGTTATATGTTCACAGTGTCTAACACAGCATGTGACCTAACAACCGTCAGGTAGACCAGTGGACGGATGGATGGATGGCTGGACAGACAGATGGGCAGATGGGTGGATGGGAGTTCGGGTGGGTGGACAGGTGAGACGTATGGATAATGGGTGGGTGTATGGACAGACTGATGGATGGATGATGGACAGGTGGATTGATGGATGGATAATGAGTGGGAGGGAGAGAGGAGGCACGTTTGTAGGCACTTTCCGGCTGTGAGCGTCACTCTGTGTCCCTGCCTTTTATGCTGCAAAGCGGCCTTTCCTAAGTGTCAGCCCTGCCCTGGTCAGCACAGGTGGGCTGGGAGGGTGTGAGCGCCAAGGACCACCCTGCTCAGGGCTCTTGAGTCACTCACCTGCGTGCCACCCCGCTCCCTGCCCCGTGCAGAGGGGCCCGGCACCCCTTTCTGTAGGTCTGAAGGCTGGCAGCCCCATACATGAATGGAGACAATGACAGGACGTGCCCCCCAGGTCCAGCAAGGATTCAGTGGCTCCGGGCCCCCTGCCCTGGCAAACTCTGACTCTCATTCCTCCTTGTCAATGAGACGGAGCCTGGCAGGAGCCAGGAGGGCAGACCAGCCACGCACAGGACACCCACGAAAGCTCATGGGGGTCCACGCAGTGGGATACTGCACACCCATAAAGAGGAACGAAGCGCTGGCACACTCACTGCAGCGTGGATGAGCCGCGCAGACGTTCCGCTGAGCGAAAGCAGCCAGATACAAAACACTGCGTCCCTTCCGTGCAACGCCATTGGCGCGAAACGTCCCGGGGATGAGCACGTGCAGAGACACAGCAGGGGAGAGGCTGCCAGGGGCGGGGGGAGGGGAGGCGGGGAGTGCCGGCCGATGGTTGGGGGTTTCCTTTTGGGGCAAGGAAGACGTTCTGGAGGCAGCTGGAGGTGGTGGCTGCACAGCCTCGGGAGCGTGCACAGTGAGCGCCGCGGATTTCAAAGGGGATGTTTTACATCACGTGAATTTCACCACTCTTTTTTTAAAGTCTACATGTTCAAAAAAAAAAAAAAAAAGGTTGTGGGAGCAGGTTGCTGGGGGCCAGGGAGGTGCCAGGGTGGCCACCACAGAGAATGCCGTTGGGGGGGGGTGATCGGGCGGAGGGGATAGAGGCGGGGTAGGGGACAGGCCCCGGGCCTTGTGCGGAACAGTCTGGGCTGTGGTTTCCTTGGCTCACTCCGGCCTCGGGGGAGAATGTGGTTTCTTCCCTCAAGGCCTCCCCCAGGCAGCTCACCTGCGTTGTCAGCTCTCCCGGCCACGCAGACGCCGGGCGGGCCACCCCAGCCACGTGCTGGGGTGGGGACAGGGGAGTGGCAACAGCAGGCACCCCCAAGAGGCATTTGGGTGGCCCCACGGCTCACGCGGGGGTCGAGGCCTGGCTTTGGTGGCAGGAGAGACAAGAGCAGGTGCGGGGGCTTGGCGCGTAGCCAGGGACGCCCCTCCCACCACCTGGCGGAGGCGGCCAGGTCTGGGGGTGTTGAAAGCTCATGTTTTGGTTTTTTTTTTAAATGCCCAAGAAAGCATGTGCGGAACTCCAGAGTGCTGCCCACGTCAACTGCGGTTTCTTTCTTTCCCTTCTTCGTGTCTTTCTCTGTGTGAAGAGGATCCCAGGGCTGGGGGAGTGTGACTGGCGCTGGTGTCCTCAGAGAGGCCTTCCCGGGTGCCCTCTGATGAGGGCCAGGCCAGGCCAGGCCAGGGGAACCGGCTCCGTGTGCACACGGCCCGGCGTCTGTGCTTGCTTCTCCCGGGAGCACTGGCCCAAATGCCAGGTCACTTCACCCTGTGCAGGGTGTCGTGGTGGCTCCAAGTCCAGGCTGGCACCAAGTCCAGGCTGGCACCCAGACTGTACCCGAGCCAGTAACTTCTCAAAGACCTGAGGGCCTGCTACAGAGCTGGGCTCTTGTGGGCTGGACTGTGTTCTTTAAAAAGATGGATTCCCGACCCCCAACTCCTCAGAATGTGACTGTACTTGGAAAGAAGCTCTTTAAAGAGGTGATTAAGGTAAAATGAGGTCACTGGGTGGCCCTAATCCCATAGGACTGATATCCTTATAAGAGGAGATCAGGACACAGACACGCACAGAGGGACGACCAGGTGAGGACCCGGGAAGAAGGCGGCCGTCTCCACGCTGAGCAGAGAGGCCCCGGGCGGAGCCGGCCCTGCCCACGCCTGGAACTCGGACTCCCGCCCCCAGAACGGGAGACAGTGAATTTCTGTTGTTTAAGACCCCCCCCCCATCTGTGGGACTATTCACAACAGCCCAAGCTAATAATGCACAGGCCTTGAACCCGAACCTCTGGCTCAAGTCCCAGCAAGGAGGCTGTCCGAGCACCATGTCTGGCCCGTGGGCTCTGGCTCCCTGGGCTTCACAGACGGCCCCAGGGGGGAGGCGTCCCCCAGGCCTTCCCTGCAGAGCGGAGGCCCCTCCTCCATCAACACGAAAAGCATAAAGTCACACTGATAAATTGTGGTTTGAAGGTAGCCGTGGTAAATACCAGCCAAGGGGCAGGCTGCCTCCTGTGGGGGCTGCAGGGGTGAGGTCTGTATCAGGCCAGACGCCACATCCCTCCCATGGGTCTTCCCCAAGAGTGAACATCTCAGAAGAGGCAGGCTTTTCTGTGTCTGCAAGCCCAGGGAGGGATAAAGTTTTCTGCCCAAATGCTCGCTTTTTTTTCAACTGAAGTGAAAGTCACGTTAACACACAATTAACCATTTCAAAGTGAACCATTCGGTGCATTTAGTACATCCATCATGCTGTACAGCCACCGCCTCTGTCTAGTTCCAGAACACTCTCATCACCCCAGTAAGAGCCTCTGAACCCGTCCGCAGTCCCTCCCCTCACCCCCACCCCCGACCCAGCCCCTGGCAGCCACTCATGTTTTCTGTCCCCGCTCTGTGCATTTCACAGAAATGGGACCACATGCTGTGAGGTCCTTTGTGTCTTGCCTCTTTCACCCGGCAGAATTTTTTCAAACTTCATCCATGCTGGAGCATGTGTCCGCGTGGCATCCCTTTTCATGAGTGAGTAATATTCTGTTGTGTGGGTGGAGCAGATTCAGCTCATCCATCCATCATTTTATCTGTCAACAGACATCAGGCTGTTTCTGCCTCTTGGCTCTTGTGAGCAACACTGCCACAGTCGTGCGTGAGCAGACACCTGCTCCCGCTTCTCTTGGGCACAAACCTAGGAGTAGAACTGCTGGGTCTCACTGTCATTCTGTGTTTCACTTTTTGAGGAAACTGTAAGCTGTTTCCCACATCAGCTGCCCAGTTTCCATTCCTGTCATTCATTCACTCACTTGGCGTGAGAAGTGGGGACAGGCCTGTCTCACTCAATGGGGAGCACTCAGCCTTTTTTCTAGGTGTGACTCCATTTTAGAATCTGATGAGGACCAGGGGCCCTCCCCTTTGGGAAATGCACACACATCCCCAGTTTTGTCCACAGACTTGAGACAAATGAGAAAAGGCACCCCTCTGTGGGGCGGGGGGTCACAGCGAAGCGAGCAGAGTTTAGGCTGGGCGGAAGCTCCCCCGGCGGCACCATCACGCAGTGAGCAGCCTGTACAGCTGTCCAGGACGGCCCTGCCTGCCGCACCCAGCAGCACTTTCGTCACCTTACGGCGCGCAGGTGTTCTCGAGAGCAGACATGTGTTCAGCAGACTCAGTCTCCCACAAGTGGGCAAAAGAATCTAGGAGTGAGCAGTGCTCTCGGCCTTTCTGTCCAAGTGCTGTGAGCTGGAGAGAGGAGCTGGGGGAGGGGAGCGCTTGGAGCCCCACACCCGGCCTCTGTCCTGGAGCAGGGAGCAAGCAGCCCAGGGCAGGGCGGCTGGCTTCCAGGGCTGCGAGGTGGGGAAGAGATGCACAGGTGGGTGGCAGGGCTGCGAGGAGCTTCTCTAGTCAGCGTGGTGCCAGCAAGTGACTGAGTGTGGACGACCTACTGCCGGCGCCCACGTGGCATAGCTTCCGAGGGCCCGGCCTCTCTTGTGCTCTCACCCTGTGCCAGTGTGGCTGACACCGATATTTTAGATAAAAGGCTTATATATGCTTGGCACCCTTAGTCGTTAGGGAAAGGCGAGCCCAGCCCACAAGGAGGGCCCCTCACCGACGGCTCTAACCCCAGAGACGTCCAGGTGCTGATGCAGATGCAGAGACATCGGGACCCTCATGCTGAGCTGGTGGGATGAAAACTGGTGCAGCTGCTGTAGGGGACAGCTGGGAAGGTCCTCAAAAGTTCATGTCAGAGTTGCCATAGGACCCGGCAGTTCCTGAGCACCGCACTCCGCCACGCGCTCACGGCCGCCGCTGCAGGCTGTGTGGCCCTGGGCAACCTGCTCGCCTTCTCTGGGCCCTGGGCTCCCATCCATAAGGTGGGGATGGTGACAGCATCTGCCAGCCAAGTTGTCAGGAGCAGTCAGTGCCAGTCCGCATACGACATGCTTGCCTGGTGCCGGCACACAGCAGGTGCTGTTACCATGTTCCAGGGTGACCTGCGCCGTTGGGGGGCTGCCTTGGGGCCTGGAGTTCTTGACTCCAAGATGCCAGGTCTGGGGCCCAGGGGCTGCTCTGCCGACACCCACGCCAAGGGCTTCAGCCGTGGGACTCAGCCTGGCCCATGGAGGGGTGGGGCTGGCATTCTGAGAGCTGGTCCTGGGGGTCTCGGGGGGCACAGGCCAGTTCTCTCACCTGCTGTGCGGCAGGGCCGGGAATCTACCTGTAACAGGTTCTGCCACCACGACGCACACTGACGGGCGAAGCCCAGTCAGGGACGCCCTCCAGGCGTACACACAGCCAGCCCCGGGAGACACCAACTCAGCCACCGCAACACCGCACACCTCGCTGCTCAGGGACAGTGGGAAGCAGCCAGCTCTGAGCCCAAGTAGGGGTGCGGGTGCAAGCAGCCCTGCGCTCCCCACCTGCGGCACTGCAGGCGGCATCTCTAAAGGGGGTGTGGGTGGGGCTGGAGGGCTGGAGGGAGCCCCGAGCGGAAGCAGCCTGCCCACTGCCGCATGTTGCCAGGAGCAACCGTGGATGCTGAGGGGAGGGCCCATGGCACCTGACCAGCCTGGGGGCACCTTCTCTTCTCCCACAGTGGTCCTAGGAGTGACCCGCCTGGTCAGGTAAAGCTGAGGGCTACCCTGGAGGAGGCGATGGCGCCTTTCTCCTCCCCTCCCCGCCGGCCGACAGCGGTAGTAGCCGAGAGAACAGCACAGGCACAAGGTGACCACGGCAAGCTCAGGACATCCTTGAAAGAACGTAGCAGGTGCCCGACCAGCCCGGAGCTGGGGGAGGGGCCCGGGCTGCCAGAGCCTCTGGTCTTGAGGGATCACATTCCCAGGAAGGATGTGGGATGGCACAGGCTTCCTAATCAGGAGGGGACAAGGTTGGGGCTTGAACAAGACGTGGTTGGGGACAAGCTAGGAATTCATTATGCCTGCATTCCTGCACATGTGCATCCCCTAAGGACACACAGGAAACAGCTCGCAATGGGGGAATCTGCCCCCTAGTGCCTTGTGCATCATGTCCCATGGGCACAGAGTTCTGAGACCTGACAGGAGATGTGCAGTAAGACTGGCTGGGGGCGGGATGCGGCGACGGCCAGGGCAGGGAGGTGAAGGGAAGACGGAAGGTGGCCGCAGCAGAATTCTGGAAGCCTGATGGCACAGGGACTGAGGGGCCCCAGGATGTGGGAGCCTGGGCTGCGGTGGGGGAGCAAGATGAGGCAGACGGCCTGGCAGGACCCCCGCAGGCCAAGGCCTAAGCACCGGCTTTTCTGGAGACAGAGGGACTCCAGGCCCAGTCACAGGTGGGTGTCCCGAAGGTGCACTGAGGAATTGAGGACAGGGGCGCACATGCGGCTGTCGCCTGCAGCTCTGGGTCAGCGCAGGCCTGGGAACAACTCCACATCCCCCACGTGAGCCTGGGCACGCGTCAGCGGCCTGGCGGCGCGGGGGCGCTAGCAGGGAGAGGGCGCCGCTGTGCTCGGCCACCGCGCGGCCTCCAGGGGCGCTGTGTGTGGAAGAGGCCAGAGAGGTGTGATCAAAAGGTGGGCGTGAACACACACGTGCTCATAGACACACACACACACACACACACACACACACACACACACGGGTATTTGCGTATTTCTTCTTTTTAACGGAAGGATAATCCACACACGGAATTTTTGTTTAATTGAATGTTGCCTCGGGGGCAGCGTACAGGGAGAAAAAGACTTCTCTGAATGCAAACTGTTGTAGATGGGATCCTGAAATTGGGTAAATGTTTCACGTAAGGATAAAGCAATTAAATCGACATTTCAGAATTCAAAAACAAAATAATATAAGTGAACGTAAGCACAAATGAAACTAATGGCTTTAGCAGAGAAATGATTTCAAGGGATGGTTGAAGGCTGCAGACCGAAAAGAAGTCTTAAGCTCTTTTCAGTAATTATATTGTGAGTAATGACACTGATGTCGTCAGCCTGAAACTACCTAACGAGTGTAAGGATAGATGTGACAGATGACTGAGTAATGGATGGTAGAAAGGTGACAGATGTGTAGATGGATGATTGATGGATAGACAGACCGACCGACAGACTGGTTAATGTCGTTCATTAGGAACCCAGATTTTTAGCAAAGATAGAAATACAAATATAAAATCAAAGCAGGAAAGCCCCTGCTACTCTGAATTTCAGCTGAAATCATCAGTGTGAACTGACAAGTAGCCTAGACCATGTGGCCTCACCGGCAGGCAGGGATGGTCTTGAAGGTGTTTCATGTTCAAAGTCCCATGGAAAGGGCTCAGGGGGGCACGCGAAGGGGCCCCGCTAAGCACATGTGGGACAACTGGGGCATAAGAGGGGTAGTCGCTCAGGGCATCTCGCGGAGCCAGAAAGGAAAGAAGTGGTGGGAAAGCTGAGGGACAGGGCAGCTCTGACGGCCAGAGCTGGAGCCATCCGAGTGACCAATCTGGGAGCACTGGTGCGCCTCCAAACCACAGAGTAAGCATCCACAGGTCCGGCTGACAAAAATACACAACTGAGGAAACCAGTGAAAAGGGAGAAGAAACCACTCTCCCTGCAGAAGCCCTGAAATTTATGTAAGAGCGCCCACCCTCAAAGGACGGACTGTGAGTGCCCACCCCTTGGCTGCGGCTGCGCTCGGTGACTTCCTTCCAAAGGGGGCCGCATGGAAAGGAGAGAGGGCAGCCTCCCAGGAGCCACCTGCAGCGCGCGCCTCAGCCGGGGAGCACAGGCAGCACCCCAGGGGCCAGCCGTGTCGAGACTGTGGGTCCTGGTGTGGGGGGCTGAGAAGCACCCCACCTCTGTGGTCTTCCTCCCCAGACCCACGACCCCAGTCTCATCATGAGAGACCAAAACCCCAGTGGATGGAGAGTCCACGAAACACCGGACTGGTACTCAGAACTGTCAAGGCGACCATAAACAGGGGAAGTCTGAGCTGTCGCAGCCAGAGGGATCCAAACGTCCTGTGGCATCCGGGTGGGAGCCTGCAGGCAGAAAAGGGACACTGGGTAACAATTAAGGAAATCTGAATAAAATGTGGACTTTAGTTAATAACAGTGTATCAATATTGGCTCACTGGTGACAAACGTATGGTCTTAGTGTAATATTTTCGTGATGACTGGGGGCCTGGGGGTGGGGCATGTGGGAATTCCCTGCGCAGTCGTCATAATTTTTCTGTAAATCTAAACCTATTCTGAGAAGAAAAAACATGTACGTGCGTAAGTGACTCACTTTGCGTACACCTGAAACTGACATTGTAAGTCAACTGCACTTCAGAAAAACTAAAAACAAAACAAGACAAATCCATAACAACTCTAAGAACTTGTTATAGTAATGGGAGTAGATTCAGGCTTATTGAACACCCCTGAATCCATAATGATGCTTTTTAAAGAACAGGTCGCTTGTAAGGGAACCGGTTCATTCCTCTGAAAACTGGTGAAGAAGAAGAAAGAATGGAGCATGTATCCTGCCCTTCTTATAAGACTGGACCTCGGGGCAGTCAAACAGTTGAGAAAGGGAAGTTTCTCTCTTAAAATTATTCCAAATAATAAACGGAGAAGGAACAGCAGAAGCAAATGACCTCCAGGCCGTGGCCGTCAGTAGCTGCTAAAAACCTTAGGGACCGTCCAGCGGGGGACGAACCAGGCCAACAGTGCCAGAAACCCACCAGTGAATCCTGACGCCACAGAAAGGCAGGAGCAGGGGTTCAGGGGCTCCGGGGGGAGGGGTGCTCGCCATGAATCAAACCAGAGCCAGGGGCCGGCCTCCAGCCAGCAGCGGGTGGCAGGACAGAGGACAGAACGTGGTCAGCAAAACTGAGGGGCACAGGCGGCAGCTGCGTTTCTCCAGCAGATGGGCTGCACGGAGATAAGGAGGAACGGGGGAACTTGTGAAGACTTCAGAGTCGTGCCAGCAGACACGTCATGTGGCTCCCATTCACCTCCTGATTCCAGCCAACTGGTACCCTCAGGACAGTTCTGAGATGGTCAAGAAAATCTTGGCCGTGATGGAGAATTTGGTGATAAAAGGAATTCGAGCTACCTCTCAGGGGCGGTCCTTGTACTGAGGCTGTTGTTAATAGGAAGCTTTGACTTTTCACAAGCAGCAGGCTGGATGCTTTCAGGCAGGGGAGGAGGAAGCTGGTTGTCGGTCCAGGAGAATCCATGCCGGGCAGGGGCGGGGTGGGGGTTCTCCCAGAGGCTGCTTCAGCTGGTCCTGTGGCTGCAGTGGTCTGTTTAGCAGTCCCTCTGCTCTTGTTTACTCCAGGGGCCAGTTTTCCATAATAACAAAAATGCAGAAAGGAGCTTCCTTTTTAATTAACAGGCTTTATTTTTTGAGCAGTTTTAATTTACAGGAAAAAAAAGTAGAGCAAAAAGTACAGAGAGCCCCCACATACTCCCTACCTACCCATTTCCTTTTTATTTTAACCGGAGGCACTGGGGATTGAACACAGGACCTTGTGTGTGCTAAGCACGCGCTCTACCACTGAGCTATATCCATGCCCCCACTCATTTCTGTATTTTTAGCACCTTGCTCTAGTGTGGTCCATTTGTCACAATTGCCAAACCAACTGATGAACCAATAATTGCTACGTTACTGTTAACTCAAGGCCACAGTTTACATCAGGGCTCCCTCTGCATTGTATTCTGTGGATTTGGGCAAACGTGTAGCATCACATGTCCACCATTACAGCATCGTACAGAATACTATCTGCCTGAAAGTCCCCTGCGCTCCACCTGTTCACGCCGCCCTCCCCCCAGCCCCTGGCAACCACTGACCTTTTTATGGTCTCCATGGTTTTGCTTCTTCCACAACGTCCTGTACTTGGCATCATACAGTATGTGGCCTCTTCAGATCGGCTTCTTTCCCTGAGCAAGGTGCATTTAAGGTTTGTCCATGTCTTTTAGTGGCTTGAGAGCCCCTTTCTTTTTATCACTGAATAATATTCCACTGTCTGGATGGACCACAATTTATCCACTCCCCTACTGAAAGACATTTTGGTTGTGTCCAAGTTTTGGTGATTCTGAATAAAGCTTCTGTAAACATCCACGGGGTTTTGTGTAGACCCAGGTTTTCCGCTTACCTGGGGAAACGACCCCCGGGGAGTGTGACTGCTGGATCACATGGTAACAGTATGTTCAGTTTTCTAAGAAACTGCCCACTGTCTGCCAAGTGGCCGCGCCGTCCTGCATCCCCAGCAGCAGTGGACAGGAGTTCCTGTTGCCCCACGTCCCAGCGTTTGTCGTCAGTGTTCTGGACTCTGGCCATTCTACCAGGTGTTCAGCGGTATCGCATTGTGGTTTTAATTTGTATTTCCACAATGACATTTGAAATTTGGCATCTGTCTCTCTGCTTTGGTGAGGTGTCCAGATCTTCTGTCCCATTTTTGTTTGGGTGCTATGTTCTCCTACTGGTGCTGTTTAAGAGTTCTGTGTGTATTCTGGACACCCGTCCTTTATCTGGTGTGTTTTTTGCAAGAATTCTTCCCCACCTGTGGTTTGCCTTTACATTCTCTTGACGGTGTTATTTTGCAGAGAAGGTTTCACTTTAGCGAAGCCTGGCCTGTCAGCTCTCTCCTTGATGGAGAGCGCTTCTGGCATTTTGGCCGAGGAGTTGGCGCTAAACTCAAGGTCGTCTAGGTTTTCTTCTACATTATCTTCCAGGAATTCTACAGTTAGTGTTTCACATGTAGGTCTGTGACTCATTTTGGGTTAATTTCTGTGAAAGGTAAAAAGGCCGGGTCCGGATTCT
Organism: Camelus bactrianus; assembly: GCF_048773025.1. NCBI lineage: Eukaryota > Metazoa > Chordata > Mammalia > Artiodactyla > Camelidae > Camelus > Camelus bactrianus. The sequence continues at coordinate 3,148,842 of NC_133548.1, forward strand.
GTTTGTTTGTTTTTTTTCTCCGATACGTGGGTGTCCCACTGCCCCGGCACCATTGTTGAAACGTCTTTTGTCCACTGAGTTGCCTTTGCCCCCTTGTCCAAGGTCAGCGCGCTGTGTTTGCGCGGGCCTGTTTCTGGGCTTGCGCTTCTGTTCTGCTCTCTGTTTGCCTAGCCTTTGGCCAGCACTTGATTAGGAAGTTTCACAGTGAGTCTTGCAGTCAGGCCGTGTCAGTCGTCTGCGCTTGTGCTTCATTACTGCATTAGCTATTTCAGGTCTCCTGGCTTTGCGTGCGAAGTCCAGGACCAGTTTGTTGGTATTCACAAAATAACTGGCTGGGACAGAAATCAGCTTTTTAGGGGTCTCTCTTAAATATGAGCTTCCCACCGAGGAGCGCCAGACAGTGATGAAAGAATTAATATGAAAGACAGAGCCCAAGACAGACAAACTGTGGGGTAAAAAGAGGAAACAGATTATGCAGGGAGAATAACATGAAAAAACTACTACTAATACAACCAGAGAGATGAGATACTGCATCCTTGAAGAACAAAATGCACTTTTTAAAAGTAACATTCAGAGAACAAAATAAGAGCTCTTGAAAATTAAAACTATTAGAGCAGGAATGAAAATTCTGATATACAGATTGAAAGGTAAATTGAAAAGAATTGACCAGAAAGAGAAGGAGAGGAAAGTTGAAGAGGAAAGATAAATTAGAGGGCCGGTCCAGAAGGCCCACCATATGCCAAATAAGGGAAACTCTAAGAGAAAAAAGAAACAAAATGTTCACGAAGTAACTGAAGGAGACCTCCTAGAACCGAGGACCGTGAGTTTCTGGGTGGAAAGGGCTCACGGGCGCCCAGCCTAAGAGGTGAGAACACAGTCACGCCGCGGTTCAGGCTCAGCGCGGCTCGGAAACCGTGGGGCAAGCAGAGTGCCTCACAGGGCCGCCCGTTTCGGGGGGCTGTTCTGCCAGTTTGAGCAAAGGTTGCCTGCTGTGTGTGAGGAGTTACCCACCTGCTGCTAACTTGCCCAGTTCCGCGTCATCGTCCTGAGGCCCTGTTGTTGGGTGCATTGATGTTTGTGGCTGTTCTTTCCTCCTTACGAACGACCTCTTATATCATTATGAAGTAGCCCTCTTTATTTCTGGTAATACTCTTTTCCTTAAATCTGTTTTTTCCTGTTTTGTTGGGATATAGTTTACATACTGTAAAATTCAATCTTTTGAATTACACAGTCCAGTGGATTTTAGTATGTTGGCCACAGTCTAATTTTGGAACACCTTGTCACTCCAAAAAGAAATCTCACGTCCATCAACAGTCGCTTCCCACTCCTCCAAGCCCACTTATTGGCGACTACGGATAATGCCGTTACGGACTTCTGTGTACGGTTATTTGTGTGAACGTATGTTTTTCAGTTCTCTTGGGAATATAGTAGAAGTAGAATTTCTGGATCATGTGATAACTCCGTGTTTAACTTTTTGAGGAACTGCCAACCTCAAGTGGATAACATTTTGCCAGATATTAATATAGCTGCTCCAACTATGGGAGATCTTTTTTCCACGTATTTACTTTCAACCTCTCAGTGCCTTTGTTTTTAAAATGTGCAGACAGCATACTTAGGTCTTTTAAATCTACTTTTATAATATTTGCTTTTTAACTGGAGATTTATCTCATTAACGTTTAACATAATTATTGATGCTCTCCAGCGTAGGTGCACCAGTCTGTTTGTCTTCTGTTAATCTCTTGTTTTCCTCTGTTCTCCCTTCTCTGCTTTACTTTGGGTAATTTGGCTGTTTTTAGAACTCCACCTTATCACCTTGTGGCTGGACTGCTTTCTGTTCTCTCCAGTGGTGGCTCCAGGATCATAGTATACATCCTTTCCAGTTGACTTAGAGTTCACACTGCACACTTCACACACAAAAGAAAAACCTGGCAACCACACAGGTGTATCTGCCGCACTCCGGCCTTCCTTCAGGACACAGCTGTCTCCAGTGTAACGTCTACTCACATTCTAAAGCCCACAACACAACATTGTTTTTGCCTAAAATGGTCACACCTATTTTTAATATGAATTCAAATAATCTTTTATCTTTTACCCAGTTATTTATCATTTCTGATATCTTTCATGCCTTCTGAAGATTACTGTCATTTCCCTCCAGCTTGAAGAGCTTCCTTTGGCATTATTTGTAGTATAGGTCTGCTGGCCACACATCCTCTTGGTTTTCATTTATCTACAAAGGTCTTTCTTTCCGCCTTCATTCTTTGCAGATACTTTCAGTGGTTACAGAACTCTAGCTTGACAGTTGCTTTACTTTCACATTTAAAAACACTGCTCAGGCTCTTCCTGCTCTCCAGAGTCTCTGGGGTGAGGCCACAGGCGTTCCTGTCGCTGCTCCTCTGCGCGAGGTGTGCGCCGCTCCGGCTGCTGGAAGAGGTCCTCGTTCCTCCTCGGCGCTCAGGCCGTCTGTGCTGTGCCCAGGCGTGATTCTCTCTGTGTTTACCTACCTGGGGTTCACTGCGTCTCTTGAATCTGGATATTTGTCCTTAACCTAATTGGGGAAGTTCTCAGGCACCATTTTTTCTGACCCATTTTCTCTCTCTTTTCTAGGATTCTAATTTTCTCCCGTTCAGAGCTTCTAATTATCCTTATGTTAGACCCTCTGACATTGTCCCACAGTCCTTAACACTTCGTCCACTTCTGAAAACCTTCCCTCTTCATATTGGATAAGTTCTACTTCTGTACTGAAGTTCACTCTTTGCTCTTTCGTATCCATTCTGCTGTTAAACCCATCCAGGGCACTTTTAAATTTCAAATACTGTTTTTTGTTTTTGTTTGTTTGTTTTGCTCTAACAGTTCCACTGACATCTTTGCTAAGGCTTCTTACACTCCGTGCATTAGGAGCGCACTTCCCTTTACTGAGCGTTGTTGCAACAGCCGCTTTAAAGCCTTCGTCTGGTAGTTCCGACACCCCGGTCGTCTGTAGGCTCATCGAGTCAGTTTGCGCTGCATCCTGAACATTGTGGCTGTTGTGCTGTGGCAACTTTGGCTTCTGTTACATTTCTTGCGTGAGTGTTGATGTTTTTGTCTTAGTTAGTTGATAACCTTGGTTAGACTCAAACTGCAAACTGCCTGGCCCATAATGGCAGCAGATCAAATTTTAGCTCGGTGTTTTAGCCTTACCTGCAAGCTATTCTGAGTTGGCCCTGTGCATACATAGTTCAGACATCAACCGGAGGTTTGGGAAGTGTTTACACATAGAACATGGAGTGATTCCTCGCAGGGGTTCTCCCCTCACTTCAGCAGCCGTGGCCACCATGGGCTCTGTCCTCTGACTTCTCAAATCAGAAAGGCTGCAGTTTCTCATCAGGGCGTCCGGTAATTCACACCACACCGTGTCCATGGCCCAAAGCGTCCCATTTTCTACTCCCATCCCAAGTCTGCCTTTATTCTTGCCCTGGAGCTTCCAGGGAACTGTTTCTATTGGTTTGGGTTTGGGGGTGGAGGTATATTCTGTCCAGCCTGCAGTGTCACCTGCAGACGAGCTAGTCTTAGGTGCTTACTTTACCTTATCCTCCAGCCTCAAATTTTACACCCAGGCAAACTACTGTTTCAGTGTGTAAAGCCATTTTTAAATAGACAATGTCTTAAAAAAAGTCATCTCCCAAACTCCTTTTCTTGGGAAACTACTGGAAGTCTACCAAAAATGAGGTTCTGAATCAAATACATACATACATGGGTTCTAGGATTCAGAAAAACCAACACAAGAGTGAATCAAAAGGAGTCCTGAGGGTGACAGTAATGGGGACAGAGGCCAAGAGAACACCAAACCCACATTGTTAGAGAGAAGACTTTAGGAGCCATTTCTTCAAGACAACAAACTTAACACCCAATGGAGCTGAAGATTTTGAAAAGATGTACATATATAAGGCAGTGTTTGGATTTGAATTACTGTTAAGTACATAGAAATTTAAACCAATATAAATACGCCAGAAAATGACTTCATGCTAGGGAAAATAAAATGCACTGGGAAAGACAGACAAAGTACTCAGAGCATACTGCATGGTCTGGCCACGAACTGATGTTACAGTCATGATGTAAATCCTGAGTGTGGAGCTGGGTAACTGTCTACTGCTGGAGGAAGAAGTTCTGGAAAAGTGGTGGGACAGGAGGTGAAGGAAAAGAGTTAGGTCAGTGCTTCTCAGCTGAGGGTGACTCTGACCTCCCAGGAGACGCATGGCAATGTCTGGACATCTTGGTTGTCACGTTTTGGGGAGGGATGTTGCTGGATCTGGCGGGCAGACTGCAGTGATGCTGCTAGAAACCCTCCAGTGCACACCCGAACAGAGAACTGGTCCAAAACCACAATGGTGCCACAGCTGAGAACACTGAGCTAAATCGTCATCTTCTGTAGAGATACGTCAGTACATGGTACCTGCAATTTAAACATAAGACAGCAACCATATAAGTGCGTCTAGAGATGCAGTGATGGGTACAGAAGAGCTGGCTGAAGGCTGCGGGAGTGGGAAGTGGGGCCAGATGGCTGGGTCCTGTTGGCTTTGTAACAAGCCTTGTAGAACTCTGCTTCTTTAAACTGTGTACACATACAAGTTTGGTATTTTAAAAAACAATTGAAGTGGAAGAGGAGAAACATTTAGAGACATATAAAAGTGTAATGGAGGACAGGTTCCTGAAGCGTGGTGCTGGCCAGGCTCGTGTCCCTCGCTGCCAGGACGCGGTTTCCTCCCTCCGTAACTCGCACCATGTCTGTATGGAAGGATGACGCAGAGAGCGTGGCACTCTTCCTAACAAACTAACTCCCTGATTTGTTGGCAGCTTCTCTCTGCTCCAAAGCTATCATCTTCGCCGTGGCTTAATTCTCTGTAAATGTGCTGGATGATCAAGGTACATACCTCCCCCTGGCGGCAGCATGTCAGAATTGCAGGCCCAGTGGGTTTTGTTTTGCTCTGAGAGACACCAGAATCCCATGAAAGTTAAGATGCCAGTCTGGGCATCTGAGGAAGGACAGGCATTTCACCTGCTCGGTCTCTGAGATTTCAGTCACCACCCGAGTAATTTGCAACATTTGCTTTAAGGACAGTATCTGGTTCCGAAGTCTTGTTTCAGGTTAAACTGAAGGTTTGGCCTGTTTAAGGGCTGGGAAACTAAAGCACGGCTCTCTGCGACTCTGTTCCTCCGCCCTGGTCAGAGGATGGAGCTGCATGTCCTCATCCTGCCTGGTGGGTCATGGGCTTGTGGATTCCAGGCTGAACTGTGCTGTGGTGTTTCTGGGGCTTCTCGCTGGCACCTCTGTGCCGTCCTGCACACTGGCTGACCCACAAAAGCCCACACTGTCCCCTGCTCTGACCTTGGCATGTCTCTTGCTTTGGGGGCAAGACTCCGTCCACAGCTTATTCCCTGGCAGAGCAGGGGGAGGATGTAAGTTGGGTGTGGCTTGGGGGGGGGGGTGGATGGACACACATGAGGGGCTAAGGCAGCTGGGCTCCCAGCTCCCCCAGCGCAGCGCAGGCTTGAGAAGCAGGGGGGGTGCAGCTGGGGGTGCTGCTCCCACCGCCGGGCACTCAGTCTTGGGTGAGGGTGAGCCTCAAGGCCGCCAGGCCCTGGGGGCACCTGATTCTTCCCACCCTCTTGGCAACTCAGAGAGTGGGAGGTGGGCCCACATCACCACGTTTCACTCATCAGGCAGCTGGTGCATCGAGAGCCGGTGGGCCGCCCTGGGGCTCCCAGCTAGTAGGTGGTGTCAGGACGCAAGCTGGGCTAACTTCACACTTCTGGAGGTACAGGGTTCTAGAGAGTTGGACCCAAAGCCACGGGCGTCATCAGGCAGCAGTGGGACCGCTGGACGCCTGGATTGTGGCCAGGGGCCAAGTCCCCAGCCCCAGCTCCCTGACAAGCAGCCTTGGGTGCCGAGCACCCCAGCCCCTGGGCTGGAGCCCAGCTCTCCAACAGCCGCTTGAGCCCTGCCAGCTGCCTGCACTGACCCACGGACACAGCAGAGCCTGGTCCTTGCCTCCACCCCCAGCCACTGGACGGGAGGCTGGCCGCACTGCAGTCCCCTTGGGGAGCTCCCCACATCCTCATGGTGCCTCAGCCTGGTGGCTCCAGACCTGGTCTGGGTCTCCCCACCTCTCTGCCTCCGTCGGGGCCCTGGTGCCCATGTTCGCCAGCACGGATTCTGCCGTTTCTGCCCTTGTCCCCATCCCCACCCGCCATCCGGAGCAACTGATCCGCCTAAAATGTGCATTAGCCACATCACTCTCGGGCCCCAAAATGAACTTCTCACCTAGCATTCGAGGCCCACTGATCGGGCCTTGGGCCACCCAGAACCTGGGCTTTTCTTCTACTCTGTCTGCTCACACTGTTCAGGCCCCCCACCCCCACCATCTTGCTGTCCCACAAACACTCCAGGCTCGTCCCCGCCTCCGGCCTCAGCCCTGGCTGTGCCCCTCCCCCCAGCGCATTCAGCCCTTGCTCCTGGTCCCCGCATCTGCCCCCCTCTCCTCTCACTGGCTTGGCTCTCTTTAGTGGCACTCGGCACACCTGAAATGATATCTGTCCACTGATTTGTGTGCCATCCAACTCCCCCATGAGAGCGTAAGCCCCAGGGGGCAAGAGTGGACCATCCACCAGGATCCCGCGCACCTCCGGGACTGAGTGGGCTCTCAGAGCAAGAGTGTTGGTGGAATGAACAAATGAATGAATTCACTCCTGAGCCACAGTCGCTGCTCCGGTGCTAGTGGGGAAGAGACAGAGGGAGGGGAGCTTGGACCCTGAGTGTCAGGCTGGCCAAGCTGGGCCCTGTGCTGCTGCCCCAGGAAGCTCAGGGACAGCCATCTCTCCTCCTGGTCCAACTCCCCAGCTCCCCCTGTCCTGAGCTCACCTGGATTCCTGACCACACTCTGAGAAACCAGTGAAGAGCAGAGCCACTAGGTGTCACTTTGCAAAGACCACAGCTGCAGCCCAGAGGCAGGCAACTCTCCCCTACACCGGCCCCTCCTGGACGATCCTGCCCCGGCTGGGGGAAGGCCCACAGCCCCAGGACAGGGGAGGGTGCCGAGGGTGCCTCCTGGCCAGTGTGCCCGGCCAGGTTCCTGGGCCCCAGGCAAACTGGGGGTAAAGCAGGGTGAGCTGGCCTGGAGGAGACCTTCAGAGATGGTCGGAGCCTTCACTGGTGTCCCAGCTGAGGGGCCGGGCACTGCGTGCTCCCTGGTTGCACGGGTGGTGGGTCTGTGAGGCCATCGAGCCCTGCCGATGCTCCTGTCTGCGGCCACGCCGCGCTCCGAAGGCTTGTAGGACTCCACAGCAGAGAAAGCAGCACAGCAAAACGGGGACTGGCAGTCGCAGGCCGAGCAGGGTTTCAGTGCTTCCGTTAGTTCTTGACAACCAGGGCGGTTCTCTTTCCTCAAGAGACGGTACTCAAGGTGCTCGTGGCTTCGCCTTCCTGTGCGTTTGTTCTCAGGGCTGCCCTCTGTGCTTGGCGCCCACACCGGGAGCTATGGGGACGGCAGGTGCCAGAGCCCACGCGGAGAGGGTCCATGCAGGGGCCCTGGAGGGTGCGGAGGTGATGGAGGGAGGCGTCACTCAGGGAAGTTCCCTCCCACGATGGAGCCAGGTCTGGCTGGTTTGGCAGACATGGTGCGCGGTGGACAGAGCAGCCGGCTGAGCTTCACGAGGTGCCCAGTGCCCGGGGACTGGGGCCCCGCACTGCTCACGGGATGTCACCTCGGGGCCTGTCTGCATTTCCACCCTGGTGGCAAAGGGGGAGGTGAGAGGCTGACGGGTGCCAAGAGCTTGGCGCACACCGTGGAGGCCCCAGTGGAGGCAGCGGGTCCCTGAAGCTGCCGTCCCAGAGATAAGCGGGGCTGACCCGTTGCTGTTCGCGCCTATGAGCCAAGCTTCCTGCCTTTTCCGGCCTGTGGGCGAGGGAGGAGGAAGAGGGAAGCCGCGCGGGGAGACGGGAGATGGGAGACAGGCAGCGTCCTGTGACGCGTGTTCCCAAATGTGTGAGAAGAGATTGAGCGTACCTGCCCCCCCAACGGCCGGGTGCCGGCTCCTTTCGCTCACAGCCCTGCTCCCTCTTCCGGTAGGTTAACAACGAGAACGTGGTGAAGGTCGGCCACCGGCAGGTGGTGAACATGATCCGCCAGGGAGGGAACCACCTTGTCCTCAAGGTGGTCACTGTGACCAGGAATCTCGACCCGGATGACACCGCCAGGAAGAAAGGTGCCCACCCTGTGCTCTCCCAGCCATGAGCCCCGCCCGAGGGATCAATGGGGAGTAGGGGCCCTTCTCCAGCCTCCGGTGCTTGGGCACTTCCCAGGATGTCCCCCATCTCCTTCCACTGGGGTGGGTTCTGATCCCTCCACCAAGAGTAGGAAGAAGCCAGAAAGGGATGTTACGGGTGATTCAGGCTTACCCACAGGGCAGTGGCGGCCTCAGGCCAGGGCTGTGCTCAGACGACCAGGGGCCTGGGGGCTCCCACTCCAAACTGACTTGCCCCAGTCACTGCAATTTGGTGATGGGTCTTGCCCGCAAGTAGCCTGGGCCCACTGTGGACAGAGGGCCAGCTTGCCTACCCTCCTTCCCAAGGGAGGTCACAGCTGGGGGACACTGGCGCTGAGGGAGGCCTGCAGAAGGGAGCCGGGAGCAGGCCAAAGGTACCTGGGGCTAGAAGAAGGCTGGAGTACCAAGTTAGCACTTCCAGCATTTCTCAAGGACAAGTGTACGCCCCTCTCCCACCCACCCACCCTGCCAGGAGCCTTCAGTCCTAGAGACAGCAGTCAGCACAGCCAGGGAGGACTACCTGGAGGAGGGGGCTGAGAGATGTGGGAGGGGAGGCTGCAGTGTGAGGGTGTGGAGAGAAGGGGAAGTAAAGCTACTGCAGCCGGGAGAACCCCGTCCTGCTGCAGCTGCTGGAATCTCCTGTCCCCGTTAGTCACCAGCAGGCCTACAGAGAGCTGGACCAGACTCTCTTCTGCAGACCTCTGCTGCACCTCACACTGGGCCCTGGCCCTACAGACGGGAGGGACCCCAAGTGCAAGGTGCGCTTGGGGGCTGAGTACAGAGAGGCAGGGAGGCCTCCCGATGAGGGCTTGTCCTGGTCCCTCATGGAGCCTGCAGACTCATCCAGGCTCATGACTCTGCAGGGTGACCACTGCCGGCTTCCCCACCCTGGGGGACACTGCCTCAGTTTTCCCAGCAGGCTCCGGGTCCCCTCCTCCCGGCTGCTCTGTAAGGTGGGGTGGGGTGGGCGGCACTGTGGCCAGGTTCTCACCTCCGTCTCTCCTTCCTGCCCCTCAAGCTCCTCCACCTCCAAAGCGTGCTCCGACCACGGCCCTCACCCTGCGCTCCAAGTCCATGACCTCGGAGCTGGAGGAGCTCGGTAAGAGCCGCGTCCGGCCCGCCCCAGCCCTGCGCTGCCGCCAGCTCCCAGCACACCGGCTGGGCCAGCCTTGGCCACGCCCCAGCCTGCGCATGGCCCTCTGCTTGCCTGCCTGCCCCTCTCCTGGCCCCCAGGCCCCAGAACGGTGTCAGGAGATGCCCCCGGATGCAGGGCTCCCACGCTGGCCCGCTGGGGTCCTGCTGGCTTCAGGGGTGGTTACTAGTCTTAAACTCTTTCGGTTCGTCTAACATTGTTTTGTTTTGAATTTTTGGGCCTCTCACTAGTGGATAAAGGTAAGCAGCCCTCTGCTGTCGAGGGAGCCCCCCCTGAAACCCGCCCTGCTGGTCCTCTCGTGCACAGCTAGGACCAGGAAGCTCCAGCCCTTGGGTCTGGCATAGATAGCAGTGGGGCTGCAGACCTGGTGGGCTGCGGGCCAGGTCGAAGGAGCTCCTGGTGCCTTCTGGAAAGCTCTACAAGAACAGAGGGCTGTGGCCACTGGATGCCACCTGGCCCGGGGAGGATGTGCAGAGCAAGGTGGGCCCTGGGTCTAGCGGCCGTGTGGCTGTTGAAGAGGGATGACTTGAGCTGGTGGTGTGAGCCTCCCAGGTGCTGGTTAAGTGCCACACTGCGAGTCACCACGGAGGCCAGGGACACCTCCTGGAGGAAGGAGGCTCTGATCACAAATGAATGGCGAGTGGGCTGAAGGCCTACTCCACTGGGAGGCCCTGGTGGGCGTCTCTGAGCTCTCCTCAGGGTATGTTACGGGGGCACAAAACAAACCCTGCGCCCACGGCCACACCCCCATCAGCCCCAGCTGGTTGGGGTGGGGCGGGTAGTCTGAGCGTCCTTGCCGGTCTCTGACTTGCCATCACTCCCATCTGGTCCCAGCCTTCAGGAGGAGACCTTCTGGTCCTGGCCTCCCCTCCAAAAACAGCACAGAGAGGCCCTTTCCCCCTCACAGCTCCTCTGCAAGGGCCTCCTGCAGTCCACCCTCGCCGGGCCCAGGCCACCTCCCAGTGAGCACCCCCTTGCTTGCCACCCTGTCCCAGGGCTGGAATCTTTGTTTCAGGCTGAAGCCTAAGTTCTCTAGATGAGAGCATCCCTGCTGTGGTGCTGCCCACCCCCGCCCAGAACAACTAGTTTCCGCAAAGCCCCTTTCCTTTCATCCCTCCATAACCACGCCGCATCCATCCAAACAAGACTCACCAGGAAAACCCCTCTGAACCCTAGGCCTGGCCCCGGCGGGGACCACAGTGTGAGTTTCTGCACATGCTTTTCTAAACCCAGACAGCATGTGCTGCTCTGGCTCCTCCGAGGGGCCTGTGGGCTGTGGGCAGGACACCTTTAATAAGGGCTCTGGGGGTGTCAGCCTAGGACGCTGTGAGGGTCCCCCTAAGAGATGCCTGGGCTCACACGGCCCCCTCTGGCAGGGTGCAGGGAGGGCGGGGGCTGAGTGAGAGGAAAGGCCCCCGTCCCTGAGGGAAGCAGGTTTGCTGGAGAATGTGATCAGAAAGGGCGTCCAGCTCTTCACAGCTACCGCGCCCACCAGCATCCGCCACAAGCTGCAGTCAGTGCAGGGCGAGGGGGAGCCCAGGGCAGCAGCCCAGCCCGGGCCCTGGGGGAGCGCTGCCGGCGCACCTGCCACAGGACTCACACTCCCCTTTCTGTTTGCAAGCCTCCGTCCGGAAAAAGAAGGGTAAGGGGCGAGCCCAGCGTCCGTCTCAGCCCCCAACCCGCACGCCCTGTGTGGCCATCGGCGTGGCGTCTGGAATGTGCTGTGACCCTGTGCTGTCTTCTCCCTGCTCGGGGTCCGGGGGGGGGGGGGGGGGTGGGATCGGCCCCAGGATGCGTCCCGTCTCAGTCTGTCACGTCTGCCTTCTCCCGTCTGTGGTCCCCAGCGTGTTCTGCATTTGCCCCTGAGTTGTGTCCACGTGGCCATATCTGACGCCTGGGCCCTCTTGGGCCCAGGGGTGGCAGGCAGCCTCCATAGCCATGGCTTGGGGCGCAGGCCAGCAGGGCCCCTGGCAAATGGGGCCCTGACTGCTGGCCCTTTTGCCCCCAGTAGGGGCTGCCTCCCTTCAACTCCTAAAAAACCCCTTGAGGCCTGCTCGGCTCCTGCCAGGAGACTGCCCTTGAACTTGGGGAAGAGGGGGCTGCGAGGCCAGGCTGCTCCCTGCCCCTCCCTAGGCTGGCAGTGGTGAGGGGGGGACCAGCCTCCGCGCTGTGAGCAGCTAAGACACCAGCCGCACGGGTGCCCAGCAGCCGGGCCCCGATGGAGCTTGCCCCTCCGCAGCAGCTCCCACACTTGGGGTGCCTCTCCCAGGTGCTGGAGGTGAGCAGCAGCCTGTCAGTTTAGGGCCAAGAGGGGACTTGCCCACAGGCCCAGGCCCTGCCACTGAGATGTGACTCAGCCAAGATGGTGGGGGGAGTCTGGGAATCCCGCTGGGCAGTATCTGAGGGCAGGGCCAGGGGTCCTGGAGCACCAGGACAGGAGCTCCTTTCTCACCCACCATCCCCCGCCCCGAGAGGCAGGCCAGCCCTGGCAGCCTTCCTCTGGAGCAATGCTGGGCCTCCCCCAACAACCAGGGGCTGCTTGGGAGACCCCCCCCCCCACCATGGGCTTTCCAGGACCAGTCACCGTGTCACCACATGGTGCGTGCCTGGGGCACAGGAAGTTTCCTGAGATTACATTACCCTCTGAACTCCCTTCAACCCAAGGCCAAACCCAGCTGGCAGGAACAACCCCTCTGTCCACCACACTTTCCAGAAAAGGCACTACACAGTAGATTCCAGAAGTCCCATGACCCTAACAGGGCTAGCGGGAGAGCCTGTCCTCAGGGAGCAGCCGCTGGCCCGCCCCACCCCACCCCACCCCACCGGCTCCACCCTCCTCCCCAGGGCCCAGCAGCCAGAGACCCGGGGCTGTGACTGAGGGAGAGAGGAGAGAGGTCGTGTTCCGCGGGGCCAGCCTGGGGAGTGCAGCCCTGCCTGCCTTTGGCCAGCGAACACCGAACACTGGATGTGATTTGGAGCTAACACGCCCACATTTAGTCCTTGAGTGTTCCCTGAGGACCTGCGCTATTCCCCAGACACCAAGCTCACTGGTGTCAGGGTGAGCAGCGGTGGGGTGGGGGGGGGCCCGAGGCAGAATCTGGGCAGGGGTGGTGGGGCCAGCTGCACCATGGCCTCCCAGCCCGCGGGCCCCTCTGGCTGCACCCCACCCCCTTCCCTTCGAAGCTGTGTGACTCATCAGAGCCTGCAGGCCAGGAACAGTGTGCTGGGGTCAGAGCGCTGGCCCCTGGCCTTCGCTGCCTCCACCAGAGACGGGTGGCTGGCAGTAGCTGCTGCTTCCACTGCATATGGCTCGTCTTTGACATCTAGCGCTGTCGACACCTTGCTTTCCTTCTTGGAAGCGGTTTACGGAGGAAATCCTGCACTGTGGCCTCTCACCCTGAGACGGGGCATGGGTGGCCCTGCCCCTCCCGAGAGTTGGCGGAACAACTGGTTCGAGGTCACGAGGAGCGACAGGGTGCCTGGGCATCTCCGCAGCCAGGAGGCACTTCACAAACCAACTGCCTGACAGGCTGAAGAACTGGAGAGTCTTAGTCCCGGCGTTGCGGGACGTTCCTGGAGCATCTAGGATGCTCTCCCGAGGGGTCCAAGGAGCAGCTGGGGGCCTGGATACAGCCTGGCATGTGGCCACGGCAAAGGGGGGCACAGGACACGGAAGCCAGAGTCCCTGCGATGGCGCCCCCTTCCCCCAGGAGAAAGAGGGCCCCTTGGCCAGATGCGCCCGTGTCATCCTGGCCTCGGCCTCCCCACGGTTCGGAGGGTCATTCCACTCCACAATTTGAGGCCTCCCTACTACAAAGCCAGCAATACCTGCTGGACGAGTGGGAGGGCTCGGGCCACAGGTGACTCTGCCTGTGGTGGGGGCAGAGCTCACAGGTGGGGGACTCTGGTGACAGGCAGGACACCAGCTCTGCTCTGGTTCCCAGAGACACGTGGCTACATGCGACCCTGACATCTACCACCCCTCCCCACCCAGGACACACTCTTCCCTGCGTGAGGAAGTGTGCAGCCTGTGGACGGTGGGTACCACATCTGTCTTCTAAGCAGACTGTAGGTCTGTTTAGAAAATTAAAATACAGGTCACTGCCGGAGCATTTTCATCAATTCATTACTAAGATTTGACAGTTTTCAAATCTGTCTGCAGGACTGCTTTTCAGTCACAGAGCACTTCATTCTAAGGCTGCAGGGGCTGAACTCACTAATCCTCTTCCTCTGGAGTCCCTGAATAGAGACCCAATTCCAGGCTTTTATAAATTAAGCATAATAATCCTTATGAGCTTAGAATGAGAAGCAGGAACCCACAGTCTCACAGCTTTCCTTAAAAGCCTTCACGTTCCAGTAAACAAGCCCTTCAACACGGGGGCTGAGCAGAGTCTTTGAGTCAGGCCACCAGCCTCCCTTCGAGACAAAGGCCAGGAGGGGACTCAGGGCCCCATGGGGAAGCGATGCAGGGCTTCCCTCCGCATTTGCACCACACAGACCACGCTGACCAGCTCTCACTGTGAACAGAACAGCCCTGGACAAAACCCCCCCAAACCAAGATGCTCTCCTGTGTTCTGGATCAAAGAACATTTGGGTGGCGTGGAGGCCGAAGGGCAAAGGTTTCAGACAAAGACCATGATACCCACGTTCAGGGTCACCACAGCTCCAGGGGGTTCCCCTTCAATTACACCCCAAGCCGCCCATCTCAGTGCAGCACGACCGTGGTGAGCGCAGTGCCCTGACTTTGCAGCTGGCTGGGCCAGGCAGACCAATCTGACAGCAACCCTAGACTCATGGTCTGCCAGGGCTCGGCACCCCTGTTGGCCCTAGTGGAGCCCAAGCCTCCCTCTGGTCCCAGCATTCCACCTGCAAGACCTTAGGCAACTCAGAGCCTCATTGTTCTCTCTGCAAAAAAGGAATGACGCTCCCCTATGACCAAGTTCTTTTTAGGATGAGAAACGGGATAAAGGTGCTTATTAAGCATTTCCACCAAAGTTGGGGACCGTTGTCACTAACAATGGTGCCTTTGCCTCACCTGCACACACCCGCCATCGAGCTGCGTTTTGGGAGTGCCTGCCATGCGCCGGGCCCCACAATTGCAGTCTGCTGCCCGCTCATTCCAGGAGCGTGGGAGCTCCAGGCCGCGCTCTGGGCTGCAGAGGGTGGGCCAGCCCCCTCAGCTCAGGGGGCTAACACCAAAGAAACGGACTCGCAGGGCCCAGCTAGGCAGGAGCCTCTGGAAGCCGCAGCCAGTTTAGCCGTCCTGCCCAGGAGCCCCCCGCCCGCCCTGCTGGGCCTGACACGGCCCGCTGCGCTGCGGACAGGGCTCTCGCTGCGGTGGCCCCACAGGACGCCGTGCCAGGCCGTAGTCACGCTCCCTAACTCAGCGGCCTCCGCTCCAGGCCCGTGTTCCCGGAGGCTCCCAGGAGAGCCCAGCCAAGCTGCACACGCCGTAGCTGAGACTGGGCCTGCGAGGACGCCGCGCCTGCGGGCCATGCGGGAGATGGACCTGACTGCCCGCCATCACTGGCAAAGCGGCACCTCGGCCAAAGCAAAGCCAACTGCGAGGGACCAAGCTTCCAGGGACGGGCCAAGAGGCCCCTCGGGCTGCCGTGGGCTCGCCAAGGTCAACCAAGGACCCTGAGCCCTGCAGCCAGCGGGGCGGGGAGCAGAGGAGATCATCACAGAAACAAGTTAAACCCTAACCATGAACCTGAGGGGGAAGGCTTCCTGTAGGAGGCACACTTCTTGGGGCAGGGAATCTGGCAAAGGGAAGGTGGTGAGCAGAGAAGGCAGAAGAGGCAGAGAGGTCAGCAGGGCTGGGGGCTGGGCAATGAGCAACCTGGAAAGCACTTGAGGACGAATGCCCAGGGGCCCTGGGGCAGCAAGGAGGAAGGCAAGGTGGGGGACACAGGGACCACAGCTGGAGTGTCCCTGCAGCCACACAGAGAGGCGGGTGTTTCCCACTAACTCCCTGAAGGGCAGAAACTCACCAGTGTCCCCCGACATCAACCGGGAAGGAAATGGCCCCGAGGAGGAGGCCAGAGCTGGGAGAGCTGTGGGTCCCAGAACCTGGGGAGGGTGCTGAGAGGAGGAACTGAGAGGTCCCGAGCAAAGTGGCCTGTCGGGGCAGCGCCCTGGGATGCTGTCTCCGCCTTAGTCTTCTGCTGGCAGGTGGACGCAGTGGGCATTTCCATAAAGGGCCAGAGCACGGGTGTCTGTGGCTCTGCGGGCCTCTCCCCACGGCACACTCTCTCTCTCTCAACCCCTTTAAAGTGTGGACACCGGCCTTAGGTCAAGGGCCAAACCAGAACAGGCGTGGACAGGGTTTGGCCCACAGGCCGTGGTTTGCCCACCCAGGGCCAGGACACACTGGAGTCGGGTGCCCAGCTGGAGCCTGAGTGGGGAGGGGCCCCCTGCGGTTCCTCTCGTTGGGGCCCCTGTCTGGGCGGCTCAGAGGGCAGGTGGCTCTAGGGGGCCCTCACAGGGGCTGAGCTCCTCCTAGGAAGCCGCCATCACAAGTTGGCTGAGGCGCCTTGACCTTGACACTGGAGCTCCCAGCCTCTGACTCTCACGCTGGCCTCGGCTTGAGAGGCCTGGGTCTTTCTGACAGCACAATCTTCATGGGGAGTCACAAGAGCCCAGAGCAGGTTGGGGTCACCCAGGAGAAGGCCTCAGCTTGCGGACAGAATGTTCTGGGGGGCCAGGAGAGTGCTGTGCCTCACTGGGTCCAAACAGGACACTCTGCCAGGCCGGCCTCTCTCTGCCTTCCTGCTGTCCCGGTGGCCTCCCCCACCAAGCACTCATCTATGTCCCTGACCCGGGCTCCTTGCTGCGACGGCCCTACTCGGACACTGGGGTCTGGACCCGGCCTGCAGAGGGAAGCTAGGCATCTGGCAGGCCCAGGGTCAGCTCCAGTTTTCAAGTTTCCCCAAAAGTGCAATGTTTTAAATTTCAACTTGTTAGTAATGTTTTAATTTGTAAGGCTCACTAACCATCGGCTTTTTCACAACGAGCTAGGAATGCTCAGCTGTTGGGGGCCTGGGGGCGCCTCCCCAGAGCAGACTGGCTCCTGAGCGGGGGGGCTGTCCCCCTCACCCCCACGCAGCTCGGTGGCCTCCAGCCTTGGGTGCTGGGTCCTCAGACCCTGGCAACTGCATGTGGTTGTAGAAGAGCCACACCTCTGAGCGCTTAAAAGGAAGAACGCTCCAAGCGCTGCCCAGCTCCCACCACCAAGACTAACATCACACTGGTGTGAATGAAGCGCCTCCCTGAGTTCCGGGCACTCGGGGCGGAGGTCTCCCTCCCCTCTCGTCCATGTGCACCTTTCCGGTGTGGCTCGGGGTCGGGTCCTGCGCTATGAATGCTTGTGGCCGAGGCATGTGTGCCCCTCACCTGGGTGACAAAGCCCTTGCACGACAAAAGCTGTTAAACTGCAGGCGGCACTTCGGCATTTTTCTAACTAAGCCCCTCCCCTGACTGGGTCACTGACGCCTGTCCTGATGGTCATGTTCACATTGCAGATAAACCCGAGGAGACAGTCCCAGCCCCTAAGCCATCCCGAACCGCCGAGAGTGTGGCCGTGGAGTCCAGGGTGGCCACCATCAAGCAGCGGCCCACGAGCCGCTGCTTCCCGCCCGTCTCTGACATGAACGTGAGTGGCTGGGGCCAGGGGAGTGGGCGGCAGGTGGGCAGGGGTGGAGATGGCCGTCCCCGTGGCTACAGTTCACACCCTCCCTGTGCGGTCCAGACCCGGAGCCCTGGTCCCAGAGGCACCAGTGGGAGACAGAGCGGGCTGGAGCCCGGGTCTGGCACTCACTCACCTTGTCACTTCCGCTCAGTCCCTCGACCCTGAGGGTCTTCCTGCAGCCCACCTCTGACTCCTGATGCAGCGAGGCCTCCGCAAACAGCCAGTGCCTGCGCAGAGCCGCTGCCCAGGCCGTGCCCCCCATCCCTACATGGTGAGCAGAGACCCCAGGCCATCGAGGGCTGGCAGAGCCGCCCAGTCCCCGGGTCAGCTGCTCCTCAGTTTTCCAGAGGCAGCTGCCTGCACCCCAGCTTTGTACCTCGTGTGGACCTGAACACACCTATTACCATTACTGACTTAGTGTGTTTTCTGAAGCCATTTCACACTGACTGTTTAACCTCACCTTTTCTTAAACAATAACCCCCATAAGTACCATCAATTTGACATGACGGTTTTTAAACACTTGTTAAAACAAACACAGCTGCTGATGATAACAATTCAAGCGTTCGCCCCTGCCCCTGGCCCTCATCTCCGGAACTCCCAGGGCGGCTTCCCTCCCCCCGTCCCTGCCCCTCACTGCGCCCCGTGCCCTCCTTGTCCCAGACGCCTTGTCCCCAAGCCCAGGACCAGGCTGCAGAGCAAAAAGCCAGGCCTGGTGAGACTGGGCCACACAGGAACAGCCTGAGGCATGTGCACCAGACCTCTAAAACGTGCACACGTCTCCTCTGGGCTCCACAGCCGACATTGCTCCCAAGTCACCCTTCAGTGTGGGGGGTGGGGCAGCCAGCAATCTCGGTTTTCCAGTCAAGGAAGCAGCAGGGGCCGCACAGGGAATCTATTTCACCACCAGAGGAGGTGGGCGCTGGGCTCCTTCTGGACCAGGCAGAGGAGGCAGGGCTGGGACAGCCCGCCTGGGCTGCTGCTGTCAGCCCACTGTGTGGAAGAGGACGCGGCCAAGGGCGGACCCCACTCCCACCAGCGGGTGCTCTCTCCTAGGACACCTCATTCTCAGTCGGTCAAGTCAGGCGGGCCACGGCTCCACGGAGCAGGGCTTACGGGCATTTGGAGGGCGGGGAGGGCCCTTTCTGGTGTGTTCCGTCGTCAGCATCCACTGGACAGTTCAGTGCCCACTGCCTGGGGTTCCCGTGTCTGGTCCAGCACATCTCACCTGGCCCCCTGGTTTGCAGTCCGTGTACGAGCGCCAGGGGATCGCTGTGATGACGCCCACTGTTCCTGGGAGCCCGAAAGGCCCGTTTCTGGGCCTCCCTCGAGGTACGATGAGAAGGCAGAAATCAATAGGTAAGCAGCACGGCCACACCCATGAAGGTGCCCCCTGGCTCTCAGCACCCCGGCAGTGCCCCCTGAGCAGCCCCCAGGCCTGCCCACCAGAGGGCGGGCACCTAACCTCACCCCCGGGAGCCCTTGGAACCCCAAGCCATCTGAAACTTTTCTATTCTCTGGATACCGACCTGGGGTGGCTCCCCCAGCCTCGCAAGCCCAGTACCTGCGACAGTCCCAGCAGGGGGAGGGGCTGCGTGGCAGGAGGGAGGCGAAGGTGGGCAGGCAAGGTCCCAAAGCCCCCCGTCCCGCCCTGCGCATCAGAGTGGGCCGGCAGTGTGGGCCCCTGTCCTGCGTTCCCTGCAGCCCTATGGTGACGGCTACTGCCAGGCTTTGCCAATGAGCTCAACGGGCACACTTGTGAGGGTGGCGGGTCAGGTCCCTGAATTCTAAGAATACAACATGTTGTGTGTTGTGGAAACTGCCGCCTTCCTGTTAAGGCCACCAGGATTTCCACTGACTATCCGGGCAAGGTAACGTGACCCTTCAGACAGTCCCTCTGTGAGGTCACCCGGCACTGTCTGTACCATGTAAATTCTCCGGGAAGCGAAGGCCACCGCCGGACAGTTGTGGCCCCTTGTTAAAGGGGACAGTTTGTGCGGCGGCCACCCCGGGACACTGCTCTGTGTTCGGGAAAGGCCCCCTGCACCACGGCCTGAGGTGTGGTGTCTCTGTCACTAGTCCGAGGTGGACTGCAGCAGGCAGGAGCTAAGCCATGAGGGATGGTGGAGGTGGCATCTGCCGTCCCTCAGAGTCACCCCCCGGAGCTCAGGGCCACTGCAGAGCAGCGCACGCGCCGCGCCGCGTCACTGGCTCTGCGCCTGGGTAATAACACCTGATTTCCTCCTGTCAGACAGCAGAATCTTTCTATCAGGTTAGTGGACCTTACAGCTTGGAATCTGTAATATGAATGTAACCCAGTTTACTGTATAAGGTGTATTCTTAAATTATTACTCCTTGGGAACTAATCGTCAGGCAACCACCACGTACAAATGGTCCACAAGGAAGGCCTTTTAGCAACCATCTTTGAGATGCCAAAATGTCCTCCCACAAGGAGTATGTGAAATTTGGAATACCCTTATCGAATGAACTTTTCATTGGGATAAATTATTGTAGTTTGTCCCAGGAGTTTTTTTGATTTGAAGTAACTCACTTTGTACCTCTTTGGAAGACCTGCATGCCCCCAACGTGAGGCGTCTGTCCGTGTCTGTGTGTTTCGCCTCTTGTCTCCCAGAGTGCCTTCTGTTGATGTTTTTATATATCAGACTGTCTTGAGGAGAGTCTGAAGTCCTACCCAGTCCACACACGCAGGGCTCTCGGCCCGATGAGGCAGGGTGCCACCGTCACCATCGCAGGCACGTACTGCGCACTCACACCCAACACCCATGCGCTCCGTTAGGTCAAGTCACCCAACTTGGACCCTGGTCAATCGTGATTGCGGGAAACTGCTACACTCCTTGGCCCAGCCCAGAGGGTCTTAAGGTGATACCCAGAAGGAGCTCACTGGGGCCAGCGGCCAATTGTCTGCTCAGGATCCTGCTCCTGGCTTGGGCTAGGGTCTTGGGTTAGAGGGTCCAGGCTCCCTTCCCTCGGGCCTGCTGCAGGTCAGAACAGCCTGCTCCTGCCGGCTGCCTCTTAGCCATCCTCCTGAGGGCCCGGGGAGCGTCAGACCCTCAGGTGGCCCAGAGACATCAGGCAACAACAAAAAATTTGGGTTCCTGCAGTGTGGGCAAGGCTATCCCAGGGCCACCACTTGCCCAGGGCTCTGCCCAAAGGCAGCGGGCATCCCTGCCCCACTGCAGAAGGTCAGCACTAATGCCCCCGTCAGCCAGGGCAGCTGCACCCTCAACCTGTGTGCCCTTTGCCCTCGTCTCCAGTGGGCAGCAGGGCAGCCTCAGTCCTAGACTCTAAAAACACCCTCGGGGGCTCTGGCCAAGGCTGAAAGGATGGATGCCCCAATCCAGCCCCGCCCCCAACAAGCTCACACGTGCGCCCTCACCGCCCTGGGCTCCATCCCTCCCGCCTGCTGCTCCGGGCACCAGCAGAACATCTCAACAGCACGCACTCAATACCTCCCAGTGCCTTTCCCTTCTTTTTCTTTTTAATTTTTTGTTTTTGGCTCAGAACGGGCCACGTGATCTCTTGGCATTGTGGCTTGTGCTGTGCTGTTCTGTGAACAAGTGTGCATCGTGACTCTTTGTAAGTTTGCAGAGACGTAGTGTGTCACACCATCCTAAGAGCTTAGTAGGGGTTTGTTACTGTCATCGTTTAAATTTAAGCCTATCTTCTACCTGTAGGAATAACGGAGGAAGAGCGACAGTTTCTGGCCCCTCCAATGCTGAAGTTCACCAGAAGCCTGTCCATGCCGGACACCTCCGAGGACATCCCGCCCCCACCGCAGTCAGTGCCCCCCTCTCCGCCACCACCCTCCCCCACCACCTACAACTGCCCCAAGTCCCCAACCCCAAGAGTCTACGGGACAATCAAGCCTGCATTCACGCAGAACTCCGCCGCCAAGGTGTCCCCGGCGGCCCGCTCCGACACGGTGGCCGCCGTGGTGCGGGAGAAGGGGCTGCACTACCGGAGGGAGCTGGACCGCTACTCCCTGGACTCTGAGGACCTCTACAGCCGCAACGCCGCCGCCCAGGCCAACTTCCGCGGCAAGAGGGGCCAGATGCCTGAAAACCCGTACTCCGAGGTGGGGAAGATTGCCAGCAAAGCGGTCTACGTCCCCGCCAAGCCGGCCAGGCGGAAGGGCGTGCTGGTGAAGCAGTCCAACGTGGAGGACAGCCCCGAGAAGACCTGCTCCATCCCCATCCCCACCATCATCGTCAAGGAGCCTTCCACCAGCAGCAGCGGCAAGAGCAGCCAGGGCAGCAGCATGGAGATCGACCCCCAGGCCTCCGAGCCGCCCGGCCAGCTGCGGCCCGACGACAGCCTGACCGTCAGCAGCCCCTTCGCTGCCGCCATCGCTGGAGCCGTCCGCGACCGGGAGAAGCGGCTGGAGGCCAGGAGGAACTCGCCCGCCTTCCTGTCCACAGACCTGGGGGACGAGGACGTGGGTCTGGGGCCGCCCGCCCCCCGGGCGCGGCCCTCCAAGTTCCCCGAGGAGGGCGGGTTTGGTGAGGAGGATGGCACGGAGCAGCTGCCGTCACCCACACCAGGGGCAGCGCCCAGGGAGCCCGAGAACCACTTTGCGGGCAGTGGCGAGGTCGGAGCTCAGGGTGAGGCCAGCAGGCCACTCAATTCTACATCCAAAGCCAAGGGGCCCGAGAGCAGCCCTGTGGTGCCCCCCAAGAGCAGCCCGGTGGCCGGCCCCGAGAATTACGTCCACCCGCTCACAGGGAGGCTGCTAGACCCCAGTTCCCCGCTGGCCCTGGCGCTCTCTGCGAGGGACCGAGCCATGAAGGAGTCTCAGCAGGGTCCCAAGGGGGAGGCCCCCATGGCCGACCTCAACAAACCTCTCTACATCGATACCAAAATGCGGCCCAGCACGGACACAGGCTTCCCTGCGGTCACCAGGCAGAACACGCGGGGGCCCCTGAGGCGGCAGGAGACAGAGAACAAGTACGAGAGCGAGCTGGGCCGGGAGCGGCGGGACGACAAGAAAAGCCTGCTCATCAGTGTCATGGACGCGGCCCAGCACAAGGCGGCCGGGCTGCTGATGGTCCACACTGTGGATGCAGCCCAGCCAGATGACTTCCTGGAGGAAGAGGACGAGAAAGCCGACGTGGAGACGAAGCCAGACAACTCGCCGCTCGAGGTGCCAGAAGGTGTTCCCGAAACCGAAGGTGCTTTACCAATCCCCGCTGGCCCCGAGCCCGCAGCCGCCGCAGCCGGCAGGACCATCGTGGCGGCGGGCTCCGTGGAGGAGGCGGTGATCCTGCCGTTCCGCATCCCTCCCCCACCTCTGGCATCCGTGGATCTGGATGAGGATTTTATTTTTACAGAGCCATTGCCTCCTCCCCTGGAATTTGCAAATAGTTTTGATATCCCTGACGACCGCGTTGCTTCTGTCCCTGCTCTCACAGACGCGGTCAAGCAGAAAAAAAACGATGCCTCCCAGCCCCCTTCATTGAACTCCAGCCAGCCAACCAACTCTGCAGACAGCAAGAAGCCGGCCAGTCTTTCGAACTGTCTGCCCGCCTCATTCCTGCCACCCCCCGAAAGCTTTGACACCGTCACGGACTCTGGGATCGAGGAGGTGGACAGCCGGAGCAGCAGCGACCACCACCTCGAGACAACCAGCACCATCTCCACGGTGTCCAGCATTTCCACCCTGTCCTCCGAAGGCGGGGAGAACGTGGACACCTGTACAGTCTATGCAGACGGGCAAGCATTTCTGGTTGACAAACCCCCAGTACCTCCTAAGCCAAAAATGAAGCCCATAATCCACAAAGGCAACGCGCTTTATCATGACGCGCTGCTGGAGGAGGACGTGGACAGCTTCGTGATCCCCCCGCCAGCACCCCCGCCGCCGCCCGGCGGGGCCCAGCCCGGGGCCACCAAGCTTATCCAGCCAAGGACCTCCAGGCTGTGGGGGGACGTCTCGGAGGTCAAAAGCCCGATTCTCTCAGGCCCGAAGGCAAACGTGATTAGTGAGTTGAACTCAATCCTGCAGCAAATGAACCGAGAGAAATCGGCAAAGCCGGGGGAAGGACTGGACTCGCCGACAGGAGCCAAGCCGGCCAGCCTCACTCCAAGGTAAGTGCCGTGGGCGGCATGCGCGCCGCCCCAGGCCGGGCTCTCCTCGGTCTTGTCCAGCGCCGGCCAGGAAGCGCCCTTGGGAGCACCCGAGGTGGGCAAAGAGGGGAGACCTGGAGCCTCGCGCTGACCGCCCGTGTCATGCAATAACCTGTTCCTTTTCTCGCTCCCTGGACTCTGGCATCTGGCCTGGCAGGACGTGGACCTCCCACGACATGGCCACACGGGCCATCGCACCTTAGCTTCCAAAGAGGAGCCCTGCTCTCTCCTCCTGAGTCCTCCTGGTCTTTGCCAGGACCCCTCAAAGGCCATTCTGGGGCCTCGTAGAAGCCAAAACCCAGCCCCACCCAGCAGCTGGGGCAGGAGGGGCGGTGTGTCACCACCTGTGCGGGCAGGCTTCCCCCTTCCCGCCTCCTCCGTCACTAACTGGTCTGGGGCTGGGGAGGGGCCAGGCTGCAGACCCACTAGGGAGCACAGGGTGAAAAAGCCTCCCCCTGGAGCTCATCCCGTCCATGCCACCACCCACCACGTCAAAAGAGTGTAAGGCACTGCCCTGGAACCGGGGGTCGCACATGGGGGCTATTCCTAAACCCAGTCCGAGGGCTCTACTGAGGCCCTGGCCAGCTGCCAGGAGCTGGTGGATGAGCTGGCCACCACTCACAGGTCTTGCCTTTCTTGGCCAGAGACACCTCTGGTCCCCAGAGGGCAATGCACTTCCGTTTCTCCCACTGATGTTCGGTCTCAGGTTCATCATTTCAACTAATGAAGTCAGTCTTCATACTCCTGCCAGTCAGGCATCTCATTCAAGCATCCGAGTCTATTAATCAGCAATATCACACCACAGCTGGGTCCTGAGATGCAGGCTAAGAGCCACAATTTTCCCAGTTACCTTTTGGCTCAAGTGTAGTCACGTGCAGCCCCCGCCACCTCTTGACAGGCCAGTCTCGGTGCAGAGATGCAGGCTGCCACCACCACTGTTACACTCAGAGAGCAAGCCAGCTGAGGGGCCTTCTTTACAAGGTCCTCATTTCCGGTGGCTGTACGTACACAAATGCCTACAAATCTCCCACATACTCGGAAGTCTCAAAGAAGACTTAAAAACCGGCTAGTTTTGCCCTTTCTCGTCAGGTAATAGTACAGGCCTTTAGTTGCCAGGTTACGTCAAAGCACGACAATTAACATGCTTCACTGCAGCGTGTTACACTGTATAAAACACTTGGACGTGGGTGAATAACAGCTGCTGGGGAGCAGGTATTAACTACAACCATTTTTCAAAGGAGAAACGGAGACTCAGAGAGGCCAAGTGGCTCGTCCCTGTGCACAGCCAGGGGGAGGTGGAGCCAGGACTGGGCCAGGCTTCCTGGCTGGCACATCCTCTCCTCAGCAGTGTCTGAAGCACAGAAGATGCAGGAGGGGGGTCATCCTAGGGCTGATCAGGCCAGCGGGGCAGCCTGCACGGCACCCGGCTCCCCAGGGCCTCTCTGAGCAGAGTCCAGATTGCTGGCCAGCCCTGCTCCTTCCCTGGCCAGGTGAGCCCCTTGGAGCTGCAGGTGTCTCTAGGGCTTCCCTGTCCTGCGTGTCCCTGGGTGGGAGGGGCCTCAGAGCAGACGGCCCAGGCAGAATCCCACTGGGTTTGAGGGCAGCTGCAGGACCGCCTCTGTGCAACCCCCGCTCAGGTCAGGAACAGCCCCCTCCAGCCTGTTGTTTACAGCCCAGTCCACGTATGGTCGGCGTATCAGGTGACATCTGTTAGGCTCTAAGCAAATGCTGGGCACCAGGCGGCATGGGTACACCAAGGCGGGGCCTGAACCTGCTCCCACGGTGCCCCGAGCAAAGCGGAGGTCAGGGAGGTGGAGGGCTCAACCTCAGTACCCAGCTGGGTGGCACAGAAGCCGCCCGCCAGCCCCGGGAGCTCTCTCAGGGCTCGACTCCTCCCCTCTCGCTGGAGCCAGTGAGCAGCCTGGAAGGAAGAGGCAGCTGCTTGACTTACTCGTCTGTAGGGCCAAGCTCCCCAAGGGCAGGGCTGTTCTCAGGCTTTCAGAGCTCCCCTAAGACCAGCTGAGTGCCCAGGGTCCTATCCACTGACTGATGATACACAAGAGCAGTTACCACCCAGGGGCAGAGCCCTGAGTGGACCTGAGCTGGAGCCATGAGGCACACTCCCCAGGGTGAGTGAGGGTGACAGCTCCCGGGCAGAGGACCCCGAAGGTGCCACCGAGCCCTGGGTACCGTGTCTGTCTCCTCTCAGATACAGCCCTGGCACAGGCCTCTGCTTTGCTGGGTCGGGCCTTC
Organism: Camelus bactrianus; assembly: GCF_048773025.1. NCBI lineage: Eukaryota > Metazoa > Chordata > Mammalia > Artiodactyla > Camelidae > Camelus > Camelus bactrianus. Next base: position 3,174,374 of record NC_133548.1, read on the forward strand.
ACTGAGAGGCCCGGGTACTTAGCCTTTCAGGGACCAGACAAAGCCAGGATGCTCTCAGCCAGGGCACCCCTGCCAGGGTGTCTCATAGAGACTTTTAAGCGCATCTAAAAATTAAGAGCTGTGAATGGCCCTGGGCAGAATGAGGCACGAAACTGGATGAGGGAGTTCCTCGTGAGGGAAAAGGAGCGAGTTTTCTAGGGAAAATTAAAACCAGCCGTGCTCTTCGAGTTGGCAGACAAGGTGCAAAGGTCTCAATTCCAGAGAAACAAGTCTGACGGCGCGAGACATGGCCAGTCCCTCGGGCTGCCCGGCAGCCGCCTGCCCACTGTGAGGGCGGGCGCCTCAGGGGCCGGCCGCCTCTAAGGTGCTCTCACCCTCAGGCTCTTTCTTAGCTCTGAGGGGCTGGGCGCGGGGCAGGGCCAGGGCAGGAAGAGAGCACCGAGCAACGAGGCCCCTCCTTGGGTGTGCTGGGTCTCACCTGGGCTGCGGATGAGTTCCTGCTGCTAGCGCGGGTTCCCCGAAATCAGGGGTGACCTGGGCTCTGGCAGTGTCCAGATTACAAGTACTTATGCAAAGAGGAGAGGGTCAGTTCGTGTCCTTTAGGACGCAGCATTAGAGCATCTCCTCTGGCCTCAGCTGAAAACAGCCACTAAGCACAGCGCCGGCAGGCAGTTCTGGGGAAAGTGCTCCCTTGGCCTCGGGGCCTCGTTTTCCCAGGAAGTACCTCATCTTTGAAGAGTGTCCAACAAGATCAAAGCACAGTGTGGTTTCAGGGCTGGAGTGAGTCGGCTGGTTCTCCTACTCAGCACCACCCCAAAGCTGACCACGGGCCCCCATGCTCAGCACCGCAGGTCCCGGAGCCCTGCAGGCCCGCCCTTCCATTCCCCGTGGAGCTCAGAGCTCAAGAGGATGACGGCAGGTGGTGGCGACCAGCGCAGCCTCACGTCTGGGCAGGCCCTCAGCACCACCCCCAGCCCCGCTCAGAGCCCCTCGGAGGCGCTGGGCACGAGGAGACCCCTCACTCTGGGCACGTGTCGTTTCCCTTAGAGCCACAGGGCCAGGGGCAGGCACCCCAGGTGCACAGCTGGGAAGCCAACTGGATGCTCAGCCCCAGGCCTGGAACCCCAGCCCAGCCCCAGGCCTCCTGAGTCCGAGGGTCAGGGAGGCTCTTCGTAGGAAGACAGTGCCAGGCCCAAGCGAGGACGGTAACAGGAGGGGCGCACTGCTGAGGAGGCCTGGGCCTTTGGAAGCTGGGCAGGAGGTTTAGTTATTAACCATTCCCTTGACTGGTAGTTACCGATGGTGTCTTGGGTGCCAGGCCCCGTGCTGGGCCCAGGATGTACCATTGAACAAGAAAACAGTCAACGTCTCTCCCACCGTGAAGCACTACATCTCAAGGGGGAAGGGGGAAGAAATAACAAGCATGACAAACCCCAAATGCGCCAAGCACTGCACAGGGACGAGGATGTGCTGACACCAGTGGCCGTGGGCAGGAAGGAGACGACTGTTCTCAAGAAAGGGACAGCTAAGCGACCTGAAACCCAAGCAGGAGCCAGTGTGCAGAAGCCCAGGACCAGGCACCCAGGCACGGGGGCCAGCGAGCACACAGCCCAAAGCCAGGAAGTGCTTGCTCTCCGTGCGGAAGCCACTGGCCAGGCGGGGAGGGGCTGGGGAGCTGGTGGGCCAGGTCCCACAGGGCCTTGCGTGCAGAGGGGAGAACTGGGTGGTGTCCGAGTGGCGGTAGCCACCGAGGGCTTGGTGTAAACTGATCTTCGTTTGATAAAGATGGCCCTGCAGCTACTGTGTCAGGCGGGTCCCAGGGACACCGGGAGCCTGTGCACAGACTGCTGAGGGGTCCGGGGGCCTCTGCTCTGCAGACAGCAGGTGGGTGTTGACTGACACACGCACTTTGACCCAAAACAGAGGGGCCTGACACACAGAACGCAGCACTGTTTTTTAAACCAAGATAATTCTGTTCTTTGTCAGCACTTCCACACAAGTAGTCAGTCTGGCTTTCCCCCTTGGGCCACTGGGAGGCTCAAAGCAGTGAACAGCTGCCTGGGGGGGGCCCCTCCGGCTTCCGTCCAGGGGGTGCGGCCTCGGCTCCATCCCCCAGAGTCCCTCCGGGTCCCCTCGCTCTTTTCATTGGTCCAGAGGAATCCGAGGCTGGCCTTCACCTCTCGGAGGCCCCAGTGGAGCCCCAGGCCCCCTGAGGGGCTCAGACCGCCTGCGGTGGAGCACGGGCCACTTCTTGGGGGTCACCCTCAAGCCTCCCCACAGCCCTCGCACCCGGGGACTCGCAGCGCCTGCCCTCGCCGGCCGGTGCCTCCTCCCTGGCTCGCTGCAGCCTTAGCCTGAGAGCCTCTCGGTTTTAAAATAAATCAATTCGCGTTGTTAAAAAATTATCCCTGCCCAGACGACCCCAGAGCCTCCCAGACGTCAAACCCGACTAGATAACAGAAGCAGCTTAATGGCGTGTGTGCACCCTCCGTACGTCATGGAGGTTTTACCACTTCACGGCAGCAACTGACACGTTAAGGTGACGCCTGCGACTGAGGCTGTGGGTGAGGTGCGTGCGAGCGAGGGGTCCGAGTCTCTGCTCACACACGGTGTTTGAGGGGCTGTTCTCGTCCAGCTGTGGCATTTCATCCTCGACATCAGAGCCGTTTTCAAGTCCGAGTCTTATATTCGTGCCATTCGGCCTTAGTGTACCAGGGGTGAATCCCTCCCCCTGAAGACTGGGTGCCTTCTTGGTCTGCTAAGACCTGAGCCTCCTGCAGGAAGCCTTTCCCGACAGAGGGACTACCGGCTCTGCTCCATCAGCTCGGCCGAGTCCCGGAACTTCCAGTCTGGGAAACGCGCTTCATAATATCCATCCCCGTTCACGCAACAGTCCCTGAGCCAACCCCTGCTGCAGGCCAGGCCTGGGGACCACGGACATATGGCCCTCGCAGTGCTCACGGCGGGGGCACTGCTGCTGCCCCCCGTGCCAGCGCTCGGGCCGCGGGCCACCTTCCCTGTCTCTTCACAGCCCCACCTGCGGCACCACCGTTCAGACAAAACAACTCCACAGGAGGGCAGCTGGAGAAAGGCGCTATCTGATAGGTGACAACCCCTAGCAGGTCAAGTGCAGAGGTCTGCCGGGGCGTGTGCTGGAGGTTCAGAACCCCAGCGCCAGTGCCAGAGGCCAGGGGAACACGCCCCACCGTCGCCACCAAGCAGCCCCCATCCACAGTCAGTTATTGTTTGAGAGCCGAACTTGTCAACACGATGAAAAACTACTCGAATACTGACTTCCCCCACCCCAGTGAACCTGTGCTGACTGACAAAAACTGCATCTCAATGTGGCATTAACTCTCCATTTTTATTTTAATGCTCATGTTTCCATATGGATTTGCTTTAAAAGGTAGGAGAGAGAGAAATCCAAGAGAGGGCACGTGTGCGCGTGTCTGTGCTCAGCCAGGGCCTCGGAATCCTGCGCATGCCAGCCGGGAACCCAGGGGTTGCTTAGCAACATAATGATCCCTGCAAGCAGGAGATCCAGCGAGTAAGATGAGTGTGACTGAGAGTAAATCCAGCTACAGAGGGCAGGCCTTCGCCCGCTGCTCAGACGCTCTGGTTATTTCCTCCAGAGCGGCCTTCAGCAGGGCCGCGGGCAGGCCCCGCACACACAGCCAGCTCTGACGCCCCCGTTGTTAGCTGCCCAGCTCGCATCTCTCAGTGTAGACATGAAGCAAAGCACACGTGTCGGCGGGCTGGCCTTCCCCCGCCAGGAAGGCTGCTGCATCCTCCCTATGCTGCGGCGACGGGACAGCTCAGGAGCCAGGCTGGGGTCTGAGCGAGGGGCCGTCCTCGGGGGCTCCCAGCAGAGGCCGTTATTCCCACGTTGCCATCTTCTCTTCCTTCACGTTCTCCTGGATCTTCTGTACACTCACATGACACCACGCCAAAGGAGGCAGGGCTGTGAACTTCCTGTTCTAAACATGGAAGCGACGGCCCTGTGACTTTCTGTTCCGGGCTGTGCTGTGGGCTGCGCACTCTGCCTGCGCCCCGGCCAGAAGGGCCCAACAGGGACAGGTCCTCAGCTGGAGCCTGTGCCACTGCTTCCACTTCATCCACCAAAAGGAGCTTCTTGTTTAATTTTAATTAATGTTGCAGTGGTGTCTCAACCCATTCGCTTTTGTCATTTTCATTTGCTCCCACGACGGGTGTCTGCAGAAGGGGCTGCGGTGGACAGGGGTGAGTGCCAGCGGAGAAGGCCTGTGGGCGGGTGTGCTCCTCTGCCCCTGCCCCCGCCCGCTGGCGGGTAGGGGGCCTTCTCTTGCTTCTGACAAGCGCAGCTACCTACAGAGCCTCCCTTTAAAAACAATCCCAATGGCCTGGGTGCCATAGGGGTTCTACTTCCAAAGGGAGGGTGGTGCTGACCCCGCCCCCGGCTCAGAGACGCCCACTGTTAAACGATGCCCGGGTTTAAAGCAGTTGCCATCATCTTGGGGGACTAACTCACCTCCAGTCACACAGCCCGATGAACAACAAGGTCGCTTCCCCACTGCACTGCCAGGGAGGGTGGGCCTGGAGCCGGGCTCACAGGCACGGCACCACGCAAGGGCGCCTTGGAGAAAGCACATCTGAACTCCCACCCTGGGCACCACTCACTTGAGCAGATGTGCCCCTGTAAGATGTTCACCCTCCTCCCAAAAGCCTTCTCTCTTCCCGGAAGGTCGTAATGAACACCTCAGATCACTTCCTCGTGGCCTGACGCCACTATCTTAGCCTGCCTGTTGCATCAGGTGGCCTGACGACGAGCCTACAGTGGGGGCAGGCACAGAAGGGGACAGGCAGCCCGAGGATGCTCACAGCATGCCCTGCAAGCTGTAGCCCCTGCCCAGGCTGGAACCGGAGTGATCTCCTGGGCCCACTGGAGCACCAGAACTCGCGGGTTTCTCCTTGGAGACTCGCCATGTCCACGGCCAAGCTCCCTCTCACGAGCCTGTCTAGGGTCCTGGGAGCAGAGGGGTGCCTCCTTCTCCCCTGCGTGTGAAGCCCCGGCACCCAGGGAGACTCCTGTTTCTTGATTTTGAGTAATGAGCCTGGGAGTAGTGGAGGGTTGTCCTCAGAGTCTCACCTGGGCTGCCTTTACCCTGTTGGTGTGTCCAGCACACCAGTTCAACCAGTAACCAATGCCGCTGGAGGTTCTCGACAGGGGTCTCCTACATGTAACATGTCCCGCCCGGCAACACCTGGCCCTCCAGGAAAGTGCACGTGAGCTCCCTGCGGGCGGGTGGGTGTCCCCGCCATGGGCACCCCCCTGCCCCACCCCCTGAAAGGCATCCCATTAGGACGAGATCAAAGCCTGAGTCCAGCAAGGGCCCCTCAGACCTGCTGCTGCTTCCTCACGTGGGAGGGTCCAGACTCGAAGGAGCAGCGACTGCCGTCAACTGGGGGGGCGTCACAAGGCTGAGGGGCCTCTCGGTGCGCAGCTGGCGCCTTTACCCAAATACACAGCAGCGGCAGAGAGGACAGACGGCAGCAAAAGCCCAGCAGCCCAGCATGCGGGTGGGCCGGGCCGGGCCGGGGCCCCCGCTCCCTTCCCACCGTTGAGGAAGCTTCTCCCCTCTCCTGGACGCTCAGACCCCACAGCCATCACCTCCCTGCCGGCCATAACAGCAGCTGCTGCACAGCCCCCGCGTTCGCCAGGGCACGTCCACCTGGCCGTCTCGCCTCTTAGAAGGAAGAGGAGCCCCCCCCCTTACATTTGGAGACTCCTAGGCTAGGGATGTGCCCGCGCTGGTACCAGCAGGGCCTGGGCTCAGGTGGACACCCCAGGCCCAGACCCTGGGGGGGACCCATAATAGGACAGGTGCCTCCAGAATGGGGCAGGCGGGCTGCCTGTATTCACACAAACAAGCTCAGAAAGCAGGGGACACACACATACTCTGCCACCTCCTTGGTGGCTGTGGTTTCCCCGGGGCAGTGGGACATACATGCCCTCAGTTTAGGGACAGCAGCGAAGAGCAAGAACCAGGCCCAAAGGAGTGGACATCTTTCTCCGGATGTGGCTGAAAAGCGTGCCGTGGGCCTCGGCCACAACCGGGGGGGGCACTGTCAGTGGAGAGACCCTCTCCCAGTAGGTGAGCGAGAACCTCCCCTCCACCCCCAATGCCGGGCCCCGGGGCTGCACTCACCTGGCCAGAGCAGGGAGGGCACCCCTGGGAGAAGGGAACTCCTTTCAGATTTCTGCTCTTTGGTGAGGACCACATGCCCTGTCAGTGAGCCTCGCATGCTGCCTTCGCATGGAGCAAATGAAAATTCGGAGGCGCGCCCACTTCGTTCTCCAACAAGACAGCCCCTCAGTGCCACTGTGAGGCATGCCCTTCTGCTGGGCGGGACTCGTGCAGAAGCAACTCTGGCAAATGACCCCTGGTTCTCTGGCTTTGTGGACAATTTCTTCAAACCCCAAGTGTCCCTGGGTAGCTGCAGGGCTTCCCACTTACTGACACAGGGCCAGCAGGCGAGCTGCCCTTCCCTGCACTCGTCCTCTTAAGCCAAGCCAAAGGCCTGATGGCAGCTAAGAGGGAGGGTGTCTCCTCGGGTGCCCGTCCCTCGACTTGCTGAAACAGGCAAAGCTGTCCCTTCTCCCAGTGGTCCTGGTGATGTCACAGACATGCCCCTGCCCAGGAGCAGGACATAGTTTCGGCCGTGTCTCCCTAGCACCCCTGCCCCCCTCACCGTGTACACGAGCACGCGCACACACACACGCGGCACAGGCGCGTCCCCCGACCCCGCCGGGCTCAGGTGAGTGGCTGCCAAGTGTGCTCTGGTGCCTCCCCAGAACTCTGCCTCCCGCTCCTCTCCTCCCGACCAGCCCTGGCATGGCAAAGCACCTGCTCACGGCCAGCACCCTGGCCGTGAGCCGTTCTGCTGTGGTCTGGCTATGCCCGCCCCTCCTTGGCGACCTGCATCCTGCTCATCCGCTCAGTGGCCAGGCCTCTGATGGTTTTCTCTGTTGTTGCCGTTTCAGAGGCCCAGAGGTCACGAGCACCGTCTCAGGTACCCGGAGCACGACGGTCACCTTCACCGTCCGCCCCGGGACCTCCCAGCCCATCACCCTGCAGAGCCGGCCCCCGGACTACGAGAGCAGGACCTCAGGACCCAGACGTGCCCCAAGCCCGGTGGTCTCGCCCACAGAGCTGAACAAAGAGATCCTGCCCGCCCCACTGTCCGCGGCCGCAGCCTCTCCCAGCCTCTCCGAGGTCTTTGGCCTTCCAAGCCAGCCCGCTCCCGGGGACCTGTTTGGCCTAAACCCGGTGGGACGCAGCAGGTCGCCGTCTCCCTCCATATTGCAACAGCCAGTCTCAAATAAGCCTTTTACAACTAAGCCTGTGCACCTGTGGACCAAACCAGACGTGGCCGACTGGCTGGAAAGTCTAAACTTGGGTGAACATAAAGAGGCCTTCATGGACAACGAGATTGACGGCAGCCACCTCCCAAACCTTCAGAAAGAAGACCTAATAGACCTGGGCGTGACGCGCGTCGGCCACAGAATGAACATAGAAAGGGCTTTGAAGCAGCTGCTGGACAGATAAGGGCGGCTGCTCTTCTCCCCACAGACTCCCTGTTATAACTAGAGATGGGCTGACACCGAGACATTTGGACGGCGAGCGCCAACCCGTCCACGGGTCTGTTTCCTGGTCCCCAGAGAAATGCCATGTGTGTCCGTGGTGTGGCTAAGCCGAGGCCTTCAACTCCCAGCTCTCCGGGTGGGCTCCCTGGGCTGTTTCTGTCAAAGAGGGGACAAGGGACGGGGTCCCTGATCGTGGAAGGAGGCTCGCAGCTCGCCTCCCAGCATGCGGGTCCTGGAGACCCCAGCCGACGCAGCTCGGTCCGCGCTCTGCAGGCAGACACCACCGCACTAACCCTAATCTGTCGAGATACCTCCCGGGGCCTCCCTCTGCCGCCACCGGCTCGCCCACCCAGCCCGGCGGCACACGGCCTCCCTGCCATCCAGAGCCTCTCGGGGGCGCGCAGGGCGCACGGGCTCTCTCTGTCCTGTGCACGGCTCCGCTCGCAGCCAGACGCCCGCAGACACGCTTACTTGGTGCCCCTTCTTGAGCCTGAAAGGCAGAGGAACTTTCTTTCCTCCGGATCCTCCCCCCGCCGCCTCCTGCGACGTGCGCCCACGGTGCTGCGGCCCGGAGGCTCTTGGCAGTGGTGGGGGCTGGAATGGGATCGTGCCAGCTTTGCTTAGCTTGCTTTCTTTATTTCTGTAAACCCATTAGCATAATTCCAAAGTGGCCAAACAGATGTCACCTGGAGTTAGTCAAAGCACAAAGTCACGATTCCCAGGAGGGGAGACCCGGCCGTGGGAACCAGCCAGCGGGCAGCTGCCTGGGTCCAAAATCTTCTCAAGGGGAGGGCGGCTGTCTGCCAGGAGCGTCCATCCAGAAGCGTGAGAAGGGGGTTCTGCCTTCCAGAATTTTTTAAATTGAAAGTGTGTTGAATTCTGCAGAGAGCAGAGCATCCGCTCTGACACGCAGGACAAGACGCAAGGCTAACGGCGGGCGCGGCGGCGGGGGAGGCGGGTGGGGCGTGGCGCCTGTGGCCTGAGCCCGGCCAGGGCAAGCATCTCTGCTGAGACGGCCCTTTGTCCTCGGAGGCCAGGGAAGACGGCACCTGGGGGCTTTTTCCCTCTCCCTCTGAGCGTCCAGGAATCCCACCAGTTTGTCTTAATAGTGCAACGGGTTTTCTGAAAACCCAGTGGGTCTGGCGTGTAGACAGAACCCGGGGCTCAGAACAGAAGGGGCTGCAGGGAGAGGGCGCGAAGCAGATGCGGACAGTAAAGAGCAGGGAGGTCTCCCGCCCGGCCAGTCCTGCCTCTCTGGTCAGGCTTTCTTGAGCCCTGCCCCACTCTCTCCCCTGCAGCCCCTCCCCTGTAACAATACCTCTGATTCCCAAGGGAGGCCACCAACCGTGCACGGGCCACAGAGCACACAGCCAGGCATCCAGCACCTTCTCCCGCGTCCGGAAGCAACTCGAGTGTCAGGATTTTGGCTTTTATTATGATTTCAGAACTAGCCTAGCCCATCTCTAATTATAAAAACATGATTTTTTTTCTTTTTTTCTTTATGCTCAGAATCAAGTGTCTGATTAGGTCTGGAACAGCTCTAGAATGAACATGTAAAATTTAGCAATTTAAAACCTTTCTTTACTGCAAGTTTAAATAGTTGTACAGATAGTTTATAAGCACAATATTTTAAGAAAAAAAAAAAGTGGCTGGTCTACCAGGCAGCCTTTGTGCCACTTCAGTGCTAGAAAGTTAAAGAAAAAAAAACTTTTGTGATTTAATAATACTATTTCTGTGGAATAATTATAAAAGTATGACCTTTTTAAATCAACCTTATTTGGATGCATCTGAACCAGCAGAGCTGTGTTATATTTTCTATCTTTGCTAGAACTTCGTCATCAAAGGACAATTATTTCTTCAAAAATGGTTGTAATTCACAATGCAGCAGTTTCTCCAAAAACAAAGACACTCACCCCATACACACAGTTTTTCCAGCCACTCGCCCTGAATTGGAAACCGAGTTTTGGACCTTCTGTTCCAAAACCTTTTGCAGGTCACTCTTCGTATCTCAACGACCCTTTCCAACCTGAAATCAACAGAACATGAAGGCGCTTTACTTCTCTGTACTTTCAGTTTTCCATTGTGAGATGAACGAACATCACCCTCGAGAAATTTCAAGCCAAGATGCTACAGGTGGCCTGTCGAGGCCACCCAATCTTTCAGAAAATGTAAAAACGGTGATCTGGCCAGTATTTGTCTTCCATCTGGTGATGTTGCCAAGTCCAGTAAGTCCACCACTTCACCACAGCCCCTCCCCTGTGCCTGCTGTTGGGGTTACCCCTCCGCTCAGTGCCAGGCAAAACGCTAGACAGGCTGACAGGAAAGGAAGCCGTGGGTAGACCGCAGCCAATGGCAACTCGGCGGCGTTAGGGTTAGTGCACTTTGGTGGCCGGAGGGTGAGAGCCAGTCCTTAAAGAGACTTCGAGGCACATGAACTAAGCAGAAGCGAGCAGGCTGAAAGTCGCAAGAGCGGACGACATGGTCTGTTTTCACACCATTTACTGTAGAAAAGGCGCAGGACCTATCAGAACCTGCACTGACCACAAAATAAACACGTTGCCAAAATGAATCGGGCTCTAGCTCCATTTGACGGTTTTGCCACCGGAAGCAATAGTTCCTCCTTCAGGTCCCCGCCCACTGCCCTCCCCCGTGGGACCCGCCAGGACCAGGCCCTCCTCCATGACCCTCTTTACTGGTGAAACAGATGTTAGACTGCTCAAATAAAGATCATGTTAATACTATCCCAGGTTTTAAAAAGATCAGCTTTTGTTATATACTGTAATTTAAATAAATTGCATTTACACGCCTAATTTCTGTAATATTGTGTATACAAAACCAAAACCTCTCAAGATGTAAATTATGTCCACCTGCCAAGATACCTTCTCCAGGGTGTCTGTGCGCATTTTAAGTTAATTCATATAATATAAAAATGACTCAATGTGACTGTTGATTTGCTGAACCTTACATATCACAAGTGAATTATTTGTGGTACTTTAGTTAATAAAATGGTGGGTTTTTTCCTGAGTTACTGAACAAGCAAGCATCACCCAGGGTGACCTGGCTGACTTTTTGTGTGTGGGAGGCCACAAATATTGATTTTTCCCGTTAACAAATTTTTCGTTTGTTTTTCAGAAGCTACTGTTTCACACTACAGTTTGTGTAACATGTGTTCACATTATCTACATTTCTGTTACTTTTGTGCTTTTATTCTTTTTAGACCTTATTAAAAACAGAAAGAAAAAACAAGCTCCTGTAATTTGCACTTTCTCCCAACCCTCAATCTCTTGTATGGCAACCAAAATTACCGTAAAAAAATAAATATACTATTGCACTATGGTGGTGGTTCTGATTGCAAACAGTGAGAACTGTCTGAATTAAACAGAGTGGCCAAGCTCACAGTGCCACATAGGTTATCTGAGCATCACAGCCACTCAAGCAGATAACATCCTTCATTAAGGAGTGAAAGTTCTCCTGGCACTGAGCTCATCCACCTTGGTTCCATTTCCTTGCAGTTTTCTCAGTGACTAGATGGACATGTGTTGATCTCAGAACTGTGTAAAACGTCACCACGGATGTCTGTGAACCCTGCGGGGAGGGGGCGGCTGAGACCTGGCTGGCCTTCTGCGGGGTGGAAGCGGAGGAGGCGTGGAGGCTGAGCCCTGAGCGAGGGCCCCCCACGCCCACGGCAACGCAGTTGGCGTATGCATGCTCTGAGGCCTGGGGCAAGAGAACGTGTCTCCTGGCAGAGAACTGAGCCAGGAAGACACGGGCTGTCCCTCCCAGGGTAGGGAAGCAGGTTCTGACCTTAACTACTGAACCCCTCCTCTGGCCTCATCAGTGAACACTCGCCATCCAGCTCCTGGACAGTCTGTTGTGGCGCATCCTCCATCCGAACGGCAGCCACTGTGTCTCCATGTCCATCAGAAGGTCCCGTCCTCTGACCTGCTGTAGTTTACGCTCCCTAGAGCGCCCCCACTTCACATCCCTTGGTTTCTCCCAGACCGTACCCCCCACCCCCTATCTTCACTGTCCAATGCTTTCTTCCAGACAAAGGTATCAGTTTGTCTTGTTAAGGAAAGTACATACACCGGAGGGCTCTTTCTCTGACTTCTACTCGGTCTGAGGCATTTTAATAACCAGTGAACTAGAACGTCTCTCTGTGTTTGTAGATCTGCACACGCGAGCGAGGGACGGATCCCCGGCGGCAGGGTGAGCACACCGGACCGCCCTGCTTGGTGGGGAAGCGGGTCATTTCCAGGCTTGTTTCTCAGACTTCAGCAGACTGAGCCCTTCAATTCTGAATCCACGCTGTATCGGTGACTTTGTTTCTTTACTGTTGCTGCAACACGTTTCCACACTTCAGTCTTTTGCTGTTTTGCGTTTAAATTACAATCACTGTCCATTGCTTCTACTCTGGAACTTTGTTTATAGCAATTCTGAAACTTCAATGTGAGCCTTCAAATAAATACAGAAATGAAAAAAAAGTGAAAACAAAATAAAGTGTGTGCCTTCAGTGTTCTGAATCTGACCTGCATAAAATCATGCTGTGCTCAAATGCTATGTATTTAATGAGGATAAACATACCTCCAATATACAATGTAGCTGATGAAACAGTCCTAGTGCCTTGGTTTCTGAACTGAGAAGCCCTCTCAAAGCACGAGAAGGTGACTCGAGGAATGAAATGTCAAGGAGCCCTGCAGCCTTTCTCACCGAGACTGGCGCATACACAGTCATTTCAGTTAAAAAATAAAAAGAAAATTGAAGTAAGGTTGTGTTATCGATCAATTTTCCATTCACGATGCTCTTAGTGTGTCGCTTTCAGTATTTTCACTCAGTTAAAATATCAAACGTGTCTGAGAATTTCAAAGAACAGAAGATGACATCTCGACCAAGAGGCCGGGGCTTCCAGGGCGCCTTCCCCTGCGCTGCGTCGCCCCCCAGTGGTTCTCGGCAGTAACGCTTGTCCAAGTCAGCAGTACCATCGTCTCCACGTTTTGTTAAAAATCAACCAAATGTTTGCTTTTAGTGACAGAGGCCACTCATCACAAAAGAATTATCCCCATTTCCCATGAGCTACAGGCATGGCGATCCACAGTCTGTCTGTTTCCAAGAGACAGACGATGTGAGAACACCATTCTAACCCTCGTCTCCAGCCACCGCGCTCCATTTACCCAAAGCTAAATTCACGCTCACCTGAGCAGCCCCCGTCATCTTGGAAGATGAGCCCGAGGTGTGCAAAGCGGGTCAGAAGCCGCTCTGCCTGGGACTGGAGTCATCTCAGCAGCAGCAAGCCTGCAGGACAGAGCGGTCCCGGCGAAGCCGCCGCCGCCCACCTTCTCAGGGCCCTGGGCGGGCAGGTGCCCCCGGCTGCGTCCACTGGCACGTCCTGGGTTGGTCTGCGTGGTGAGCAAGGAGCCACAAGCTGGGCCTGCTCACCGCACACGACCACCAGCAGGGCTGCCGTTTACCTGGCCGAGCCATTTGGATATGCAGACTTCTTCATTTCAGCTCATGCAGCCAACATCTGAGCGTCCAAAGTGGGTGGTGCCAGAGAGACGGCCAGGTCTTTTAGGGGGCCCCATTCCACATGCTGCTGCCACCTTTGCTGGAAATACGTACGTGTCCAGGAGTCAGAGGGTGAGCCAGGGCACTGGCCACAGCTGCTGGGCCAGACAGGCAGCTGAGCCCGGGGCCCTGTGTGACATGGGCCCAGGGAAACGGCTGGGCCAGTTTCAGTACAGCCAGGGGAGCAGGACCGAGCACGGAAACAGCCAAGCACTCACCACGTATGGTGGCCTGCACACCTGTCGTGCCACCACCCTCACAGTCCTCCTTGCCAAGGAACTTAAACGGAATTAAAGACGTCCCTCAAACCCCAGAACCCAGAGAGCAGGAGAGCACGGTCCTTGAAGGTCCAGAGAAGTGCCTAGAGCACCAGGCAGGAATCACCTGTTTCTATGCATGGTCCCGAGAGGTAGTCGAGGCTGGAAATAACTGTAAATATCTCCACACCAGGCACCACTCAGAGCACCACACCCTGAGTATCTAACACAATTTGAGATGGGGACAAACAGCCCCATTTTACAGATGAGGAGGCTAAGTCTTGCCAAGGTCCACAAGAGTGCAGAACCAGGCTCTGCTGTAGGGCTTCCGTGGCTAAGTCAACTTGTAGGAAAGAGAACCCGAGAAGGGCTGCTGGGATCAGGGCCCTTCGCTGACGACAAGGACACCCCAGTCTGCTCCCCTCCAAATGCATCTGTACAGGGCCAGGGGTCCAAGAGGCTGGGCAAGTTGGCGGCTCCTCCCAGGTGAACCCTTTCAGGGCTGTGAAAAAGAGATTTAATTCAGAGGCAACCTGGCTACCTCACTTCCCCAACTAGAATCAGGGAGGCCTGGACCTCAGGATGCCGGGTTTTCTCAGAGCCAAGACGTGATACATGTAAAAGGACCCACAGCTTAGAGATGTGTGACACGTGGCACCTGCCTTCATTCCCACAAGAACCCCATGAGGTAGTATTGCGAAGCTGAGGAACCCAAGGCACAGAGAAACCAGATACCACTGCCAGAGGTGAGCAGACCACCGGAAGACCAGAGTCCTCGCCAAGGGAGTGGCCCAGGCCAGCCCTCCCACTAGACTCTTCCTCCCCAGCCTAGGTGACCCCAACTCCTCCCAGCACACTCCTCTGTGGCCTAGTCACCCAGAACACACTTCTGCTGCTTGCAACTGCCGATCCCAGGTGATGCAGCGCCTGACCCCAGTGCCAGTGTTTCTCCCACCCCGCAGCCTGCAGCCAGGACCAGGGCAGCCCCTTCCCCTCCCTTCACCAGCACCCTCAGGGCAGACACAAAGGCCAGCCGAATGAAAGACGAGGTGAGGAGTCACACAGCTGCAGAATGAGTCTGAAAAGGAGGTTGACAGGCCCCCACAGCTTTGAGCTCCACGTGACGCCAAAGGCTCGGAGCTGGGGGCCCTCCCTCGGCCTGGAGCCTGCCATCTGGGCAAGCTGAAAATAAAGGCTCCATTTCCCAGCAAGAGTGTATAAATGTAGCTTCTAAGGCCCTGACAGAGACATCGAGGCCCTGGGGAGAACCACTCGGCCTGAGACCTCAGCCCCACAGGCTGCCAAGGGAACCCAGCCTTCCCTCTCCCACACAGGCACCAGCCACCAGCTTCCCTGGCAGCAGCCTGGAGAACGAAGTGGACAGAGCGATGGCTCTCTTCGGTGAGGGGAAGGAGACCATAAAAAGAGAAGATCGGATGTCGCACAAAACGCACGCAGGCCACCGCGTATGCACAGCAGCAACACAGAAAGGGCCATGCAGGTCCCAGCTCGGCCATCGAGGCTGGCGCCCACCTGGCCCTGACCCCCCACCTCTCCAAGCGAGTCCTCCTTGTTCACCTAGCTCCAGTCACCTTTTTCCCCTTGAGTTCTCCTCTGTACCTGCTGCTCCTGGCACCCCCATCTCTGCATGGATTCCTGCACCACCAGATGAGAGTAGAACCATCCCAGTCACACGCTCCCATCTCCCCAGTTCCCTTCTTCGTGGCATTTATTACTATTACTACCTCAAAGTGGCTTATTAATTTGCTTATTGATTATCTGCCACCCCCACCCCCCACACACACTTCTGGAAGGTAAGCCCCAGCAAGACCTGAGCTCTGCCTACCTCAGCACTGCTGTTTCCCTGGCACAGGCAATGTCTGCAGAAGCAGCCTATCCTTCTCCAAGAGGCCCCTGGTCGCCCCTCAACACTCAGCCCCCTGCAGCTGCAGCCACTCCAGCTGCAGCCACTCCAGCGCTGGAAGCTTCCATCTGGTCCTCAGAGACCTAGTAAGGACAGAGACTTCCCTAGTGCCTCGAGGGACCCGTCCCCAGAACTGCCTGCCTCTGTGCGGACCTTCCCTGTCCCCTGGCCTGGAAAGTTACTGGGACTCTCCCCTTGACTCACCCATTTACCTGCAGCTCTTGTCCTAACCACCTGCTGCAGCAGCACCCCTGCAAAACCAGGCACCTCCTCTATCTGGAGCTACACACCTATCAGGTCCTGCCCCAGGAGACGCTGTCAGGGCAGAAATCAGAGCTATTCCCAGGTGCAGGGGGTGGGTCACCAGGTAGGGAGAGAGGCACTTCCCAAATCCCTCATCAGCGGCTATACAGTCGGCCCTGGGCAGATGTCTGAGTTCAGTCGCCTCCTGGCCTCTCCCTTGCCCACCACGGACCTGCCACACGTGCTAGGCCGCACCAGGGATGGCCACCTCCGTTCCCGCAAGTGGAAAGCACCAGCACCACGGGGCCACTCGCGGGACTGCTGGGAGGACGGAGACCCCATTGGGCCGGGGCTGGAAGCGCAGTGATTCTCCCAGAACCGGGCGTTTGGGATACTCACCTCGATTCCAGCTTCCGGAAACAGGCGCCCCTTCCGCCCTGTGCTCGCCCGAGCGCGGCTCCGCGGAGCACAAGGGCGGGCGCGTGGGCGACGCCTTCGCCCTCCTGTGGGCCCGAGCTGGCCTCGGGCGCCTCTGCCGGGGCTCTGGGTGGAAAACGGCCAGAAAGCGGGGCGCACAGGGGTCCCACGGCCCGGCCGGGCGTCGAGGGGCCTCACGCGCCACTCTTGCGGTGGCCCCCACCCTGCCCGCCCCGGGCACGGCCGACAACGGAGCCGCCTCCAGGCCGGGGGCCCTGCGCCAGTACCCCAGGCCCCAGCGGCCCCAGAGACCCGACGCAGCCGCGCAGACCCTCCTCACGGCCCCGCGCGCCCGCCTAGAGCAGGCGCGGGAGGAGGGCGCAAAGGACGCCGGGCCTGCTGGCCACGTGCCGCCCATGGGCCAATCATAACCGTAAAGAGACCGCTGGGCTCGTGCCCCTCGCGGACCAATCAAGACTGGCAAAGGGACTGATGGTCACGTGCCCCAAGTGAGCCAATCACGATTGGCAAACGAGTGTGGATCTATGATTGGCCCAACTGAAGTAAGCTTGCAGCTTCTGACCAATCCGGAGGCCAGGAGGCGTCCGTGGACGAGGCGGCCCCGCCCACCCGGAATGGCGGCTGGCGCGGTGGTGGGCGTCGAGGGAGCCGTGGGGCGCGGCGTCTGCAGGTGCTCGCTGGGAGCTGGCCCTAGAGAAGCGGAGAGCCGTGCCCGGCTCCCTTTCCGCACGGAAACGAGGCCTCGGCGTGGGCTGCAGGGAATGAATGCCCCACCCCGTCCCCACACCCACTCTCAGCTGTCGGCCGGGCAGGGGCCCGGTCAGCCTTGCGAGCCCTGCATTTCCGACGGAAGCACACTGTTGCGGGTCATTAATCTTAATTAACAGATTCGTTGTTTTGAGTTTCTAGGCCGCACAGGCACAGTGGATATACATTGAGAAATAGAAAATTCCCGCAGTCCTGCCGCCAGACTGTGGGAGCATCTAGGCAAACATCGCTTTCTGTCTCTTAACGCCCACCCCCTTACCTTCTTTTGAATCACAATGTGCTCGCACTTCTCCGCTTTTCTTTACCACAAGCCTTTGTCCCCAGCTCTTCGTGGTAATGGTGGCTGGTATCCCAGTAAGCAGGTACCCCGTAATTTCTTTGACGAGCCTCTTGTAGTTGGACATTAGGGTAATTGCCGTTGTTACAGCATTGTCTTACATCCAGCTCTCTTCAGGCGTGGTCTTCAGATCACTGCCACTCATGCCTCAGCCCTCAAGGACAGGTTCTTGCAGACAGGTCGGGGCAGATGTAAGTAAGATGATGACAGAGTATCTGGGGTCCAGTCTCAAGAAACGCATGTCCCCGTCCCAGGTCAGGGGATTGTTAGCTGCACAGCCAGAGCGGCTTAACACAGCTTGGAACATCTTCACTTTTATCCCTGGAAGCAGATCACTTTTAATAATAGTTGCATCAGCTGATACCATGTTTAGCTGCCAGTAACAGAAACCCCATTTAAAAGTGGCTGAAACAATTAATACTTTCTTCTTTTCATGTGACACAAAAATGGAAGCTCCAGGAGGGCAGGGGCTCTGCCTTGTTCACTGCCCCAGCATCTAGAACAGAAGGTTCTCAAGTAGGGATGCTGGAGGACTGCTTGAATGACAGGACGCTAAGTGGGCAGTTGCTGGCTTTGGTCTGACATCTCGACATTGTCAAGTCTGAGATTCAGCCTTTCCCTCAAACTTATCAGCATCAGGGCCTCACAGCAACGGAAGGCTGCTGCCACTCCACACATCACACTCTCTTCCAAGGCAGGAAGAAGAGAAGACCGCTTCAGCTGTGTCTGTCTTCCTTGAACAGGGAAGCCAGTGCTTTCCCAGAAGTGTCCACTAACATGCCATCAACCACAACAGTGTCTAGAGCAACCTAGGGGCAAGGAAGACGGACAGGAGCAGCTGGCTTGGCACAGTGCTGCCAGGAACAAAACTGGGGCTGTGAAGAGAAGATGAATGGAGAATGGGTGGGCAAGCGGCAGACACTGTCACAAGAGTGTCTGGGTAGAGCATCCTCACTAAGAATTCTTTTTATACAGTTGACTTACAATATATTAATTTGAAGTGTACAACATAGTGATTTGATATTTTTATAGATTTTACTCCATAGAGCAACTATACAATATCGGCTGTCTTCCCTGCACTGCACATTACACCCCTGTAACTTGTTTATTTTGTACTTGGTAGTTTGAGCCTCCTAATCCCCTTCGCCATCTTGCTCCCCCCCCCCAGCCCCTCACCAAGCGTTTTTAAGTGTCCAGTCCCGCGGCATTAAGTACAGTCACAGCGTCACACAACCATCACCGCTGGTGTCACCACTCCAGACAGAAACCTCCCCCATTACCAGTCATTTCCCCTTCCCCCCACCTTCCTCAGCCCCTGGAAACCACTTACCTAATCTCCGCCTCTGTGGGTTTGCCGTACGAGTGGAGTCACACACTGCGTAGCCTTCTGTGTCTGGGGTTCTTCACTTAGCACGTTTTCGAGGTTCAGACGTGTTGCAGCAGGTGGCCCTGCTGCACCCCTTTTATGGCTGAATAATATCCTGTTACGTGGTCAGACACGTTTTGCTTACTCATCTGTCAGTTGATGGTGTTGACATAAATAATAAACAATAATTATAGGCAAGAGGGTTTTTTTAGAACATATTTTGATTGACTTTTTTCTTTTTTTATTCTTTTTTTATAGTTTTGGGGGGGTAATTAGGGTTTTTTTAATTTTATTTTTTGTGGAGGTACTGGGGATGGAACGCAGGACCCCATGCATGCTGAGCACGCCCTCCACCACTGAGTTCTGCCCTCCCCCAGGAAAGAGTTTTATCAGAGCCAAACTGAGGACTAGCCCGGAGACACCCGCTTCCCCATGACTGTGAGAAAGCGGCCCGGAGAAGCGGGGCTCCCAGCACAGCTTCATATCTTGTCAGAACAAAGAAACGTTAACAAGGCAGGGATACATTTCTTCACAGTTTCCAAAAAAAGAAGAGGCCAGCAGGTACATGGCGAGTCAGCACAGCCTTGGCACCTGAGAAGGGAGTCTTATCATCAGCGGAGGACCAGCACTGGCGTCCCGGGAGGAGGGGCGTCAATCTTTATTTGTAATAGGGACATCTTTGCTTTTAGCCAGTGTGCCCATGTCTTTAATGAGTGAAGCAGATGAACAATGTATGTTTGACGGGCCACAAACAGGCTATTGCAGTTAGCATCAAGCTCAAGCTCACTCGCGTATAAGCCAGAACGGCTTCCCTGCATCTCGAGATGTGAACATTTCTTTCATCAAGGGACACTTGGGTGATGTCCACCTTCTGGCTATTGTGACTAGAGCTGCTGTGTACACAGGTTTTCAAGTATCAGAGTAGCCGTTCTCAGCTCTTTCGGGCACATACCTGGAAGAGGAACCCTTGGTCATCTGGTAACTCTCTATGCTGGCCTTGGTGAGGAGCCACCAGACTGTTTTCCACCGCAGTGGCTGCACCATTTGACAGTCCCTCCAGCAGTGGGTGAGGGCGCCACCCTGGAGAATTTTGAGGGTGACTTCAAACCCCAATGTGGTGTGAAGCTCAGGGGTTACAGGATGGCTTATAAAGCGAAATGGAGGAAGATGGTTAACCTTTACAATGAGTGATTATTACAGGGGGAGAGGGAGAGTCCAGACCACAGAGGGTTGGTTATTTACCATTTTGGGGAGAAAACTTAGGTTTTGTGTAAGATTATCAGAGGCATTCACAATAGATAACCCAAGTTCCGCTTATGTTCCTGAAATAAGCGAGATTAAGTGTTGCTTAACTGGCTTTGTCTGCTCGGGGCTCTTCGAGCCTTGTCTACGTTTTACTTTAAAGACAAGGAAGCCTGGGAGTGGCTGGCACTCTCCTGGGTGGGTCTTAAGGGAAGTCTTGAGAAATGGCCCCCATCCGTGGTCAAACGGGGCAGGCCGTGTGAGTCCACGTGTGTGACACGTGCAGGACAGGCAGCCCCACAGAGGCAGCGGGCAAGCGGCTTCTCCGGGCTGGGGAGGAGAGGTGGGGCCTGGTAACGGGTATGGGGTTTCTTTTGGGGGTGATGAAAATGTTCTGGAATCGGAGAGTGGGGATATTTCCAAACCTTTATGAATACGCTAAAAGCTATGCAATTGTACACTCTAAATAGGTGAATTATATGGTAGGCAAATTGTATCTCCATAAATCTGTTCTTTAAGGGGGAATAAAATGCTTTTCTAAATGTCATGTGGGATCCAAGAGTGGACCTTGAAACAGAGAAAGGACATTCATGAGAAACTGTATGAAATCCAAATAAAGTCTGTCCTTTAGTTAACAGTGTGGCCCCAACGCTAATTTCTTAGCTTTAACAAATGGTCTGTGGCTAACTAAGAGGTTAATTTTAGGGGAAACTGGTAAACAATACACAGAAATTCTCCATTTAGGTTTAGAATCTTTCTGTAAATCTAAAATTATTCCAAAATTCAAAGTTTATTCAATTGAAACACAAAAGGCAGCGCTGCTGTGAATGGCCATGTGCCGGCGTGAGGGTCCAGGCGCCCACCCCAGGGGAATCGCGTGCTGGAAGTTTCACCGGCCCTGCCCGCACACGACCACGCGGGTGCCCCTGGGCACCTTGGTGACAGGGTGGCTCTGGCAGTGCCCGTCCCCCTGCACAGCTGTTCCACACCGTGTCCTACGGCCCCTGTGCTGCGAGACTGAAGTCGTCTCCTGAATGTACACGGGCTAGGGCATCCCCGATTCATCCTTAGAGAGCTGTGGGACTAAAGCTCATCTTACACATTTTGACTAATATTGAAGGGCCCAAACGCTGGCCCCTCTCGGGTGGTGACAGGGTACACGCATCCGCACGGCGACATTCTGCGTGAGGGAGCCCAGGCCCGCTCTTCGTTGGATTCAAATGAGAAACTCAAACATAAATAATTAACATACATGCCTTATAAATTATGCTAAACTTAGTGAAAGCTGCAGTAAGCACTGGTTATCTCCCACTGGTTCTGAAAGTCAGGAACTGACGAGCAGGTCAGCTTGGTGGTTCCTGGCTCAGGGGCTCTCAGGAGGTTTCAGCCCAGGTATTGGCCAGGACTGGCTGGGGATGGAGGACTTGTTTCCAAGGTGACACGCTCACACCTCAGCTCCTTGCCACCTTGACCTCTGCAAAGGGCTGTGTGAACTTCCTTCTGACGAGGGCTGGCTTCTCTCAGAGCAGATGCTGACGTGTCCCCTGTGCCCTGTGTCTGGAAGAGACACCTGCTGTTTTCACAGTGCCCTCCCCTTCTGCAGGTCAGCCCAGCTCCCTGCAGGAGGGGCCGCACAGGGCCGTGGTGCTCGGAGGAGAGGCCCACCCACTGGAAGCCGTCGAGGAGGCTGGCTCTGGAAGCATCCTTGCACAGTTTCAAGTGAAGGTAGGACTGGAGAAAATGTCCCCATCAACACTACTACAAA
This sequence comes from Camelus bactrianus, assembly GCF_048773025.1. Taxonomy (NCBI): domain Eukaryota; kingdom Metazoa; phylum Chordata; class Mammalia; order Artiodactyla; family Camelidae; genus Camelus; species Camelus bactrianus. Next base: position 3,195,903 of record NC_133548.1, read on the forward strand.
GCAAGAGGGTAAAGGGACATGAGAGGAGGCAACAGGAGGGACTGGGTTCCTCAGTTTAATAAAGCACATCTACAAAAAGCCTACACTAACATCACACTTCATGGTGAACTGAATGCTTTCCTCCTAAGACTGGGAACAAGGGTGTCCATTATTGTCCGTTGACACTGTTTCAACATAATGTTGGAAATCCTAGCCAGTGCAATAAAGCAAGAAAAGGAAATAAAGGGCATACGGAATAGAAAGGAGAAATAAAACTGTCCAATTTTGCAGATGCTATGATTGTCTATGTAGGAAATTCCAAGGAATCTACGAAAAAAAACCTTTCTAGAATGTGTAAGGGAGCTCAGCAAGGTTGCCCGATACAAGATCAGCATACAAAAATCAACCGCACTTCTATAAGCCAGTGATGAGCAGGTGTACGATGAAATTAAAACTACAATGCTGTTTATAGTTGCTAATAAATAAATAAAATACTTTAAGGTGTGGAGCTAATGAAACACATTGAAGACTTGTATGCCAAAAACCACAAAGTGCTGATGAAATAGATGAGGGGATATCTAAGTAAATGGAGAGAAATACTGTGTTCTTGTACTGGAGGATGTCAGTTCTCAAAATGACATACAGGTTTAAAGTATTTTCTATCAAAAGTCCCAGCAAGAGTTTTTTTTGTAGATATAAACAGGATTATTTTTAAGTGGGTGCAGGAAAGCAAATGAAATATAACAGCTATAAAAATTTTGAAAAAGAGCAATAAAGTGAGAGGAATCAGTCTACCCAGTTTCAAGACTTCTTATCTGGCCACAGTAATCAGGACTGTGTGGCACTGATGGAAAGATAGGTAAGAAGACCATTGGAACACAGTGGTGAAGCCAGTATCAATTCCAACCCCACATTCTCACCAATTGAAAAAAGATGTTTTGTTCTGGATTTTTTAGAAATACTGTATTTTCTTTTGTTTTCAGTCATTTAAATACGAGGGCTTTTTTTTCCTTGAGGGTACACATGGAAAAGGGAAACCCCAAAATACAGAGGGTTACATTCCAAAAACTTAGTTTTATTTACAACATTCATCTGTAAGGTCGCCAGTGCTGAGAATTAAGTATCAAGTAATGTCTGGTGCCTGAATGGTCCTCCCGAAAACGGGAGGCCCTTTATGACCTGGCCCTGCCTCTGTCTCCAGCTTCATTGTCTCCCATCCTCTGCGAGGGCCTGAGCTTTCAGCAATATTGAAGCCTGTTCGCCCACAGTCTCTGCCCTGCGTATCCTGCTTGGAACACCCTCTTCTCTGTTCTTTTGGTTTCCCTCGGCTTTTCCCCCAAGATGCAGCCCCAGCTTGGCCTCATCCCAGAATCTTTCCCTGACTCCATCCAACTGCTGTCCTCTGGATGCCCAGGGATCCTGTGGCTTCCATGTGGTACCAGGATCATCTGTCTGTCCCCACACCCAAGCTCAGGACTGAGACACTCTCTCTCTCCTTTATTTAAACCATTCACCATGTTAGTGCACAATTCTGGCATTAAGTACCTTCTCAGCGTTGGGCAGCCACCACCTCTAACTAGTTTTAGAGCATTTTCATGGCCCCAAAAGGAAACCCCACACCCATGAGTGGTCACTCCCCACCCCCCAGCCCTTGTCAGCCACTAATCTGCTTTCTGTCTTACTGAGACTTACTGAGACTTACTGAGAATGTCTCTTTCATCTCTACTTCACCAGTTCTTATGCAAAAAGGCAAAAATATGCAGTCAGCCCTCTGTATTCACGGGTTGTGCACCCTCAGATTCAACCAACCACAGACTGAAAATATTTGGTGGAAAAAGTTTCAGTAAGTCCCCAAAAGCAAAGCTTGAATTTGCCGTGCACCTGGCAACTGCTGACGTAGTATCTACATTGCGTTAGCTCTTGTACGTAACCTAAGCCGATTTAAAGTATCCGGGACACAGTACCCAACAGTGCAGGAAAACAAATGGTTTATAAGGATGACTTGGGGTGTGCAAATAAAGCTTTTGAAAAACCAAGTATATGGGAGGGTGTACACAGCTTATACGCAAATACTACGCCGTCTTATACAAGGGGCTTGAGCATCCACAGAGTTTGGTGTCCGCGGGGGGCCTGGAACCAACCCCCCTCGGATACTGTGTCTGGACTGCAGTAGGAAATCCCCGCTTTTCTCAGGGGACAACCAAGCTGTGCTGAGTTACCAGCACCACCTAGTGGCTGGATGGGGAACTGTCTTGCTTAATTAACCTCCTCCGTCTCCGTTCTACCCACGCCCCTTGGAGGAGCCTGCCCGAGCCAGTTCCCTGCATCAGTCATTCATCTCCTTTAGGTACCATCTTGACCAGGTATTGTACTTTCTCCCCACCCATACTGATGGCCTCGCGGTCAGGACGTCAGGGCTAGTGCTCTGCCCTGCGTCCTGCTCTCTGTCTCTTCCCCTGAAGATGTCCTTTACCTTCTTACAAGCTCGACTCTCCACCTGAACGATGCTTCTTAAAATTTATCTTACACTTCTGGTGTTGTGTGGCAAAAGCATTTTCATAATGTCTAGTCCCAAATATTTCCAGAGTGAAAAGTCCTTGTTTGAATCTTACCATGAGCCTGTAGAGGATCACTTGTGTGTGCGTAAGAAAGGAAGCAAACAAACAGAAGAGAAAAAGGAGGGAAGGGAAGAAAGCAGGCCGCTCACCAGAAGTAAAAGGTAAACATATGCAACCAAAATAATACGCGTTTTCACTTATTCGATTGTCAGAGATTTAAAATTTCTTACAACGCTCGTTATTTGGCAAAAGTAAGAAGAAATGTGCTCTCATGTGTAAACTAGGACAACCTTTTAAACTTTACTTTTTTTAAATTGAAGTGTAGTCAGTTTACAATGTTGTATCAATTGCTGGTGTAGAGCACAATGCTTCAGTCATACATAAATATACATATATTCGTTTTCATGTTCTTTTTCACTGTAAGCTACTGCAGGATATCAAATATAGTTCCCTGTGCTATAAAGTAAAAGCTTGTTTATCTATTTTATGTATACCAGTCGGTATCTACAAATCTCGAATTCCGAATTTATCCCTTCCCACCCCCTTCCCCTCTGTAACCATAAGTTTGTTTTCTATGTCTGTAAGTCTGTTTCTGTTTTATAAATAAGTTCATTTGTCTTTTTTTTTTTAGATAAGGCGAAACCTTTTTAGAAGATGAAATTTCATATTCATTGACCCAGAGAATTGGTTGGGAATTGTTTGCAGTTATAGCAGATACTGGAAATAACAATGGTTTAGATAGAATAAAAATTTTGTTGACTGAAAACACACACACACATGCATGGGCACGTACACACACACACACACACACACACACACACACACACACATACACACACACACACACTGTAAGAGCTGTGAGTTGACTTTGATCTGGGTTCTTACTGAATTATAGCCTGAAACAGCATCTCAGAAAGCCCTGAGGAACAGCATGGAAGAGAAAGGGGGAGAGGCCAGTATATCTGTGATTGGGGCTAGGAAGCATGTGCAGTCAAGCGCACATATCAATGAAAGATTATTGCTAATCACGAGGAAGATGTATCTAGTTAATGACTTTAGCGCTTTTTTCTTTTTCTATGAAACGTGCAAGAATCTGGGTTCATTAAAATTCTTCCTGAGATACCCAGCTATCTCAGGGGCCTCTTTTTTTCCAAAGCATGAAGTGCCTCACCCTGTTTTGTCCTGAACTCTCAGGGTGCAGTGTCAGTGCAACTACAATGACTAATGACTAATCCTTGTAGAACTGGATGGTGGGCAACATTCTTTGTTTTAGTTTATTTACCTGCATCATTAAAAAAAAAAGTACTGAAGCAGGCAAGATGGCATCATGAACCCAAGCTCTTTCTGTATTTCTGCTCCACCCCACCCTCAGAACGTGCCTTCAAAGAGCCTCACAGTCCAAAAGAGCTGGCAGAGCTCCAGCCCTCAAACCTACATTCCAGGCTATAGAAAGGAGAAACAGGGAAATGAGGACTGGCTGTTGATGGGCATGGGGCTTCTTTCCGGAGTGATGAAAATGTTCTAAAATTGATTGTGGTGATAGTTGGACAACTCTGTGAATATATTAAAGAAAAAAAAAAACACTGAATGGTATGCTTTAAATAAGTAACACGTGATTTGTGACCTATATCTCAATAAAGCTATTTTAAGAATCATGTAATGTGATATTAAGCGACAGAAAAGAACAAGATTCTTCCAAAAAAAAATTGTCACCATAAACAAAGTACAAAGACAAACAGAAAACCTGGGGGAAGATTGAGCACCTAGAAAATACAAATCGTACACAACATTGTAAGTCAACTAAAGTTCAATTTAAAAAACTAATAAACCAACATTGGTAATGACTACTAAAACAATACAAACCATCCCTGAACAAATGCAAAGCAGCGGCTCTCACTCACAGGGGACGGGCAGGCTGGAAACACGGCTCAGATACAACATTGCAAACTCACTAAACTTCAGTTACAAGAACAAAGAAAAAGAAAACCCACAGCTCAATACCATTTCCATCGACTGGCAAAGGGTTCTAACCCAGGACTGCACGGCGTGGCTGCGGGAATGGGGGGTTCCACGCCTGTGGAAGGCGATGAACTGGTTCTCCCTGCTTGGGCAGTGGTCAGCACCCACCAAAAACAAAAGACCCAAGAATGGAGCCTCGGCCTAGGGTCCCAGAGCCAGGAAGGCTGGGGTCAGGCTGACTTGGATGGGCCATTGGTCCTGATACCAAGTCCTAGCCACAGCGCTGCGCTGACAGGGGCCCATCCTATTGCCAGGGCACAAAGGTCAGGGCCTCACCTCCGAAGATCACTGGCCGAGGGGCCGGACTCTGTTGAAGACCCTTCTCACACTCGCGTCACCGCAGCCTGGGTCACCCGTTCAATCGCCGCATCAGCTGTGGATCCCTGACCCAGCACCTTCCGGTACTGGGTACCGGCGGCGCCAGGGAGGGGCGGGAAACAGGGACCCGGCTCTCCAAAGCTCTCCAAACACAGACAGACTTCACCCCACGCCCCCTAAGCAGGGGCAGCTCCCCGTGGCTGCTGGAACCAATCACCCCCAAGCCACCGGCCCAGAGCCACAGAAGCGTATGGCCCTGCAGCTCTGCAGGTTAGGCTCCGACGGCTCTCGGGGCTCCGGCCACGGTGCGGGCGGGGCTCGGGCCGGCGGAGGCTCCGGGGGAGTCTGCTCCTTCTCCAGCTGGATTCCTGGCCCCTCCCCCGCTGCCCAGGCCAGCAACGACGGGTGGAGTCTTTCTACGCCTAGTCCCCCTCTTCTGCCTCTCTCCTCCACTTTTAAGGGCCCTTGGGATGACACGGGCCCACTCAGATAACCCACAACCAAGGCCGATGAGAGCCCTCACTTGCCCTCTGCCACGTGGGGTGACGTATGTCCAGGGTTCGGGGGTTGGCACGTGGACGTCTTGGGGAGGCCACTACTCTGCCTGCCTGAGGGCGTCAGGCCCACGGGATGTCCACATGCGTCACCTCACACCGCCCCCTCGGGAGGTGGTGTTGCTGAATCAGACGGGAGGTTTAATCAACAGAGAAGATGCTGACGTGAAACCGAGACGGCCGGTGCCCGCGGGAATCTCCACAGCTCACACACGACACCGGAGCGCTTCCAGACGGTTTTGAACATAATTGAATAAACAGTATTTTAACTCTGAGAGAGTTTAGAAGAAAAAGCAGCTCATCACTCAATTTATTTCTATTTGCCTACGCTCCCCTCCACGTGTCATTTTCACAATCATAATCCAGTGTAGAGTTTGACTTCCCAGGGGAGAACGAGTCAGGTCAGAAGAAATATCCAGAGGGCCAGTGAAAACAAAACCCCAGAATTTAAAACATGGGACTGAGGGGAGGGCTGGGGGTAGCTCAGTGGCAGAGTGAGTGCCTAGCATGCATCAGATCCTGGGTTCAATCCCCGGTACCTCTATTAAGAATAAATAAAGAAACTTAATTACCTCGCTGCCCCACCAAAAAAATAAAATTAAATAAAAAAATTTAAAAACCCACATGGAACTGACATTGTAAGATTAGGGCATCCTAATGTTTCAAGAAAACAAATTCCTAAAATGCATTGCTATGTCTTATTACGAAGATACATACACATCCCACCGAATCCTTGAGGTGCACCCGGCAAAAGGCTTCAAACTCAAGTAGGGAGAAGGACCCCGGAAGTACCTGTCTGGGAAGGAAGATCATGGAATTTGTGTTCCCTTTTCCAGGGGCGCAGAGCAGCAGAGCAGGGAGCCCCTTCCTGAAAGCCCCGAGCTGCCCGCCCCCCCCCCGCCACACCCTCGGGGCTCTGGCGGGGCAGCTCGCCTGGGAACCGCATCTCCTCTGTACCCTGACAGCCATGATGCAACCGCCACTTCCTGCGTCGGCCCTGGGACCTGCGCCGGGGAGCACCGCGCTCTCCGTGGACGTCGTGCTGCCCCCCCGGCCAGCACACCCTGCCGGGGAGACATCCCAGCCGCACGGCGTGCCCACGGTGACTCCAGGGTGCTTGGAGGTGCCTGCCTCAGCGGCTGGGCCGTCCGCACAGAGAGGCCGTCTCTGGTTGCACCTCATGACAAAGAGGGCCCAGGGACAATTATGACCTTGAGACAGAAAGTGGCGATGGGCTGTTTAAAAGAGGAGTGGAGAGGATGATGACGTGACGACTGCAGGTGAGCAGACCTCTGGCCGGCTCTGCCGTCAGCACACACACACAGACGTGCCAGGACATACCCGTGACTGCTGGGCCACCACGGGCACAGGCAGAGCAGCACTGGGCGGACACTGGGCTGGTGGGGCCTCCCCGCCCCCGCCCTCGCCCTAGTCACACTCTGTCCCCACCCCTTCGTAGAGAAGCTTTCCTGCCTTTTCTTTAGGACCAGCGTCCCCGCAGGCAGCTGCAACCTCACCTGGTGGTCAGAGCCCTGCCTCCCGTAACCACGTGCAGGGTGGGCCTGGCTTCCAGCCCTGGGCCTCCCGTCCTGCCCCACACAGTCACGGGAGGACAGCGGGGGCCCCTCAGGCTGGGATCCCATGAGCAGAGCTGGCAAAGGGACAGCACACGCATCTGCTGCCCTCTGGCTTGTAGGGGCTCAAAGGGGAAACAGCACAGCCAGAGGCTCTGTTGGGACGCCTGGCGGGGAGGGAGCAGGCCCGCGCCCCAGCACTGCTCCCAGCTCCCAGGTGACCCAGCTGAGCTCCAGGGAAGGTACACGGTGGCAGACAGACCTGGAAAGGCAGATGGGGGCCAGTGCCAACTTCCTAATTCTTGAATTTTAAGAGCACGCCACTCTAACCACAGACCAAGCCTGCCTGGCTCACTGGTGACAGTCCTTAAGTTAAAGGTCACCACCACACACGACTAAGGTAGAGTCAAGGCAGCCTGACAGGAAAGGTCCTTGGAGGGGCTGGCGGCTGGCCTGGGACACACCTAGCCTGCGAGGGGTACGGGCCCGGGGAATTGGGAGACCAGCCACAACACAGGATCCCAGGCTGCAGGGGACCTGTGGGACACAAGCCAGAGGGTGTTGAGAAGGACCCAGTGAGAGCAGAGAGAGGGAAGGGACTGCAGCAGGGACTCGGGGCTCTAGGCCCATCCCCACAGTTGCCTACAGCGGCCGTGGACAACACCCAAGTCCTGCCGTGGGGAGAGCGGGCTGGTTTGGGAGTCTGATCTGCACCACCCGTCCAAGCCTCCGAGGGACCTCCCAGGTCCTCCAGGGACCTCTGAGCTCCCCTGCTGCACATAAGCCCCTGCAAGGAAAGGCCTGTCCACACCTGGGATCTGGGGGGCTGGGTCTGCGGACAGCACACAGCCCTCCCACCACCGGGGCGGACCACCACTCAGCCGGGTGACCTGGAGGTGTTTATCAGAGCTGCCGGTCCCCTCGTGTCCCCTCAGCCTCCCCACACCCGGAGCTGGCCCTCCAAGCCCGCCAGACCCTCTGCTCAGTGCCCTGACCCCTCAGACGCGGCTTCACTGCTGCGCCCCTGAGCAGAGCAACGCCTGCAGCCACACTGCCACCGCCTCGGGGCCTGCTGTGAGAAGCGTACTCGGGAGCATCTTCTGTTTTGCTTGGAGTCTCTGTCCATGTAGTTGAGGATTCGAGAGTTCAAACGTTTCACCTCCTAAAAAGTACCCTCTGAGGAACGCGCCTGGCTGGAAGGGAGCCGGCCAGCCCGGAGCCGGCGAAGGAGACGCTGCCAGCTGAGTGGCCCCACAGAGAACCAAGGGGCCGGCACACAGCGCATCAGCAGCAAGCGGGCCAAAAAAAGTTTACTGTGAACATTTAATTTAAAAAAATCATACCTGTGAGGTGTGCTACAGAAATTTAGATACAGTAATTGCATATAAAACCCGACCTAATTGTGATAAAGCAAATGCACTTCGGGAAAGAAAACGTGTGCCTCGGGGCCACAGACGTCCCCACACGCGTGTCCCCACGTGAGCATCTGGGGTCCGCTGCCCTGACCACGCAGGGCTGAGCGGGCCTCCTGGTCCCTCAGGATGGGTCCCTCCCGGTCCCCGCAGAGCTGCCACAGGGCGTCGTGGGCCAGAGCACCCACGTGCTCGCTTGCGCTTCTCAGCCAAGTCAATCGATCGAACTTCGCCACCACTGAGCATGAGGTTTGGCCCCCTTGACAGCGGGTGTTTCCAGCAGTTTACAACCGGGGAGGGACCTGCCCCCCACAGCAGGGTGGCTGTTCGCCCCCAGGGCGGCCACAGCCCCGCTGCCCGGGGAAGCTGACCACAGGCCTTTGGGCCGGGAGCCGGAGACAAGTGGGGAGGACCCTGCAGGGGCCGGGGAACTCTGCATCGCGGGGCAGGGCCGCGGCTCAGCAGCCCTCCTGGGCGGCCGGGAGCGGCCAGAGAACCAGGACAAGACGCAGAGCAGGAGGCAGGAGGCAGGCCAGGGTCAAATGCTGCAGGACCTCACAGTGCCAGGCGCTTTCCCACCTCACCTCAAAGCTCAGGTTCTTTCTAGCCACTTTCCTCCCTGCAAACGCTGGGACCCCAGAGACGCTGCTGGGACAGCGACTCCTAACACCATGGTGGTGAGGCGCACTCGGGAGAACCGAAGTGGCTCCACGCGACAGTCGATTTGGCAAAAAAAGAAAATACCTTAAATGCAAAAAAAAAATTACCGAGTCCCCTAAGGAGCATGATCACAGTATTTCAGCAAATCCTGTGGCGCAAACATTTCCAAAAGCATCAGCAGAAGCATTAAATACGAAAGCGGCACGCCTGCTGCCCGGCCCCGCGCTACGGCCGCAGCTCCACGTAGTTGGCGGGAAAGAGCCCGTAGCGGCCCTTGCACAGCCCGCGCCACCAGCCATCGTCGATCATCTCGATGTTGGTGATGATGTCGTCGGGGTCGAAGGAGATTTCGTCGTCGCCCGCTGTGGGGGGGGGGGGGCACAGAGAGGGACATGAATGCATGAATGACCCGCCGGACTGCGCTCCCCGCAAGCCTCCCACTGAGGCTCGCAGCAGGCAGGGGGCACCATCTCTGCTAAATGAGGGCAGGTCTGCTCCCACACCCTGGCTACAGCTGCCAGAATAACTGGGAGCAAGAAAGCAGATGTGCCGGGGCTCCGAAGCCAGGTTGCTGGGCAGGTTAGGGAATCCGGGGCAGGGCTGGCAGGGGCCGGGGCAGGACAAAGGAAGGAGCAAGCGCTCCTCCCAGGGAAGCAGAAGTGGGAAGCCACAGCCCCAAAGGCTGGCTGGGGGCTGGGAGTGTGAGGAGAATGAACAGGACCCTGGGGGGGACCCACGAAACACTCAGAGCTGCAAAGGGAGGAACGGGGCCTTTGCGGTGGAGAACCTGACCGACACCAACGGGCTGGGAGACAGCAGTGACAACCACGGCGTGGACCCGGGGAAGAGAGCGGCTGTGGGCCCAACATGACGCAGGGGTTGGAGCCGGGCCGGGCTGAGGGTCGTCCTGACGTGAAAGGCGCCCAGGACCTGAGGGGCTGGCGGAGGCTGTGGGGCTGCTCCGTGCTAGGGGAACCCAGGGACAGGCCCCACCAGGATTAGAGGCACCCCTGGGCGGCGGGTAAATGGGGACCAGCTCTGCAGACCTTGTGGTCTCTCAACGGCAACTTTTCACTCCAGGAGGAGTGTGCTTGTGATGGGCAGTGTCCTTGGCTTGGGGTCTCTAGGGGCCCAGGGCACCCCTGCAAATGCAGAGCTCAGTGGTTCAGAGACTAAAGGGAACAGGGAGCGTGTGAGTGTGTGCGTGTGTGCACGTGTGTGTGTGCGCGTGAGTGTGCATGCGTGCCCTCACTGGCAGAGATGGAGAGATGGAATCTGGTTGAGGGAGATACGGCAATTCCCTGTACTGTATTTGCAACTTTTTTGTAACTTTGAAATTGTTTCAAGATAAATTACTTTTTAAAATCGTAAACAGAGCTCTGAGTCAGACTCTTAGTTAAGAGACGCGACGTGAGCTGCGGAAGCCCCTCCCCCCCGGGGGCGGGGCGGCTGCTCACCGGCCTGGTAGTCGTAGAGGGCGGTGGCTGTGACTCCGAGGTCGTTCTCATACTCGTCGTAGGCCCCCTCCTCTGAAATGAAGCTGCATGAGCTCTGAGGGGCCGCCCCGTCCCACTTGCGCCCCGGCCACCGCCCCTCCCAAGGCTGGGCGGGGAGCCTGGCGGGCAGAGACGGCACCGCCCCGCCGCCCACCCATCCCGAGAGAATCGGAGGCGGAGCTGGGGGACACAGGACCTCCCACCCCCCTTGCAGGAGCAAATCCTCCGTGCCGACTCCGTCTCCAACTCCGACACCGCCCGGTGAACGCAATTAACTCCATGGACGCTGTGACAAAGTGCAATTTTTAAAATTTCAGATATTTGGCCCCCATTTGAGAGAAAGCCTTGTCACAGGTATATGGCAACTGGAGACAGGGGACCAGATGCCCCACGTTGTGCTCAGGGAGGTAAGGGCTCTGCCCTGGTGTCGATTCTGATGCTAATTCTCACGTCACTCCAAGTGGGGGAGGGGGCGTGTGTTAAACCTGTCCAAATACGTTAAAAGTAACTTCGTTCTAAAAGCAAGAGGCCAATTTGAGCGTTCCTCAACCTGTGCACCTTCCAAAGGGCACGGGAACCTTCATCTTTAGGGACCCCAGGAGGCTCCGGCCCCCTGGAGCTGGCTCCCCACGCCTGGAAGACACTCAAGCTTCTGATCTGATCAGACAACAGCAGAAGCCCCTCCCTCGTGCCCACCCCTGTTCAGCGCCCCGCCCCACACCAGCAGGAATCTTCCTGGAAACCCCACAGGAGGCCAAGCCCCCTGGGGACTGTGGCCCATCCCAGAAGGAATGAACCCTGCAGGCAGGCAGGGGCAGCGCGGGTCAGCCAATGGGGAAACAGAAGTGATCCCAGGGGAACAGAAGCAGAGGGAGACCCCCATACCTGCTGCATAGTGGCTGGGGGCCTCTGTGGTCTCATAGACGGCATCCGGGGCGTAGGCCTCCCGGGAGTCGGAGACGTCTGAGCTGTACACTGGCTCCGGCTCACCAGTGCTCACGGGGCCTCCGTAGCTCAGCTCGGCCTCGAATGGAGCCGCGTCCTGGGGGAGAGGCAAGGAGACAGTCCGTGGGGCCCATGCTGGGTCACAGTGCCGCCAACAGAAACACACGGGCCACTTTCAGTCCCAGCTGAGACCAAGAAAACAGACACGGGGATGAGGGAGTTGTTCTGAGAAGGCCTGGATCCTAGCAGAGGTGATGCAGCACTGAGGGGACTTGGTGCCGCCTCCTCCTGACAGCCCTCACCCTGACACCCCTGAGCCCCATGGCCACTAACCCTGCACGGCCAGTCAGGACGGCTGGCCTGCCCGCGCCCCCATTACAGCCGCTCCTCCTGGGGCAGGTCTGGCCTGTTTCCTACCCAGGCCCTGACCCCGAGGCCGGCAGCCCTCCCACAGCTCTGCCAAGAGCTCCACCCATCCCACTGGCGGAGCAGCCAAGCCTGTGGGTGGCGGGCACTGTCCTAACCACAGCCTCTGCGGGGAGCGAGGAGAGGGCGGGACCCACAGTCACCCACTATCAGGGCAAGAGGAAATCCCCAGCACTGGGCTTACAGCCACCAAGCCGCTCCCCACTATGGACCGACGGCGGCTGTTGTCGGCGTTTCCGACCAGGGTCCACCTGAAGGCAGCCTCCAGGGTCAGGGAAAGGAAGGCACACGGAGAAGCTCCAGGAAGAGCAAGCAGTCAGGCACCAGCTTTCATCAGACAGCGGCCACAGGCGTGGGGGCCGAGCAGCTGGTAGAGCTACTCCTGAGGCCCAGCGAGGGGACTCCACCTGGGCCTGGCCCCGGGAGCCGCTCCAGGACGGGACCAGGGAGCCACAGGGTCCTGCTGGCAAGTTTCCCCAGGATGTGCGGTGAGCAGATCGGAGGGCGGACATGAGGATGTGGCGTGGGGGCGTCCTGAGGTCGGCGGTGTGGGGACGGTGTGCAGGGCTGCCCGGCTGTACCCTGTCCTCCCGTGTGCTCACAGCACCCGCTCCCCGACCCCACTGCACGGTTTGGCAGGACTGCCCGCCCCACCAGGGACACGATATCACTCCGGCCTTCTCATAGGACCAGCTTCTCAGTGGCCCCCTTCCAGTGGGATGTTCCGAGGAGGGGAGGCTTGGGGGCCCCCTTCCGCTGGACTACAAATTACAAAGCCACACTGGCACTCAGGAGGGCTGCTCTCCAGATGGACGGGCCCCAAGCAGAGCGGTGTGGGCCCACCCCCACCGTCCACAGAAGGGTGCTCTGGAGAATCAGACTCACGGGCAAAGCGTGTCAAGACACCAACCTCGTAGACGGGGCTTTGTGGAGGCCTCTCCTGAGCTGGCTGGGGCGTGGGGGACGCGGGGGGCGTCGGCTTCTGGGCTCTGGCCTGCTCCTGAAGTGGGGAGACAGCGGTAGGCAGCCCATCAGTGACCGGGCCCCTCACGGCCTTGCAGAAGGTCGCACCCAAGCTGGGGGCACATTCCTGCCCCAGGACAGCACAGACAACGCCAAGCAGAGACGGGGGCCCGAGACAGCCCGGGGCACATCTGCTCTGAAGCAAAGGTCAGTCACGTCTTCCCAAGACACGGGCCCCTGCTGCCACCTCAGGACCACGGGGTTTCTGGAACCCGAGTCAGGGCAGCCGCGCCACCACAGAGAGTCTCCGCACACCTGATCCGGATGCTGAGATCTGGGCTCGGGGCTGACGCTGAACGGACTGAGACACTCGCAGACCTCAAAACGGAGTGAGTATATTTTGCACGTAGGAGGAACGTGAATCTCTGGGGGCCAGAGAATGGACATCCTGACCCCCGGTCCTGTGACTGTGTGACCTCACAGGGCCAGAGACTGCGGACATGACGAAGGCAAGGACCTGAGATGGTAGAGGATCCTGGACTTCCCGGCTGGGCCTGATGGCATCACAGGTCTTCATGAAAGGGAGGGAAGGAGGCAGATGTGACAAATGTGATGACAAAGGCAGAGGCTGCATGGGGCCACAAGCCTGGGGGACAGGATTTTCTCCAGGCCACAGACAAGGAAGCCGAGGCTCATCCAGGGGCCCACTGGGAGCAGCAGGAGCTCGGGCTGCACCTCCCTGTCTGCTCTGCCAGGCTCCCCTCCAACAGGCTGATGGCGGCACTGCCCTGTGGGAAACCACCCTCTCTGGAGACCCAAGCACAGTTCTCAACACCAGTGTGGCTCAGCCTGACCCACACCAGCAGGACAGTCGGTCACGTGTCCACGAGTTAAATGCCCAAGGGAAGCGTGTTTCCTTGAAGGGGCTAGGCTAAGCCTCGGCTTCCAGAGAGACCCGGACCTGCCGCTCACAGCACAGAGGCACCAGGCCGCTGAATTCCATCTGAATCACTTTTACAAGGACCTGCGACAGCCTCTCCCAAATCTGGCTGGGAACAGAGAAGTTCCTTCTCAGGCACACGCTCCCAAGACCGGAGAACCAAGCATCTGCGGGCTCCCCCACCCGCTGGAGGGAACACTAGACACCTGCTGCTCGTCTCCTGCCTCCGAGAGCTCCTCACAACCCAGAGGGCTGCCTGGGCGGCAGGGCTGTGAGGACGGAGTCACTCACAGGGAGCGGGGACGAGGATGAGGTGGCAGGGGCCGGACACAGCAAGGACAACACAGCAGAAGCAACAGCAAGAGAACCTCAGAAGCAGAGAGGCTGGAGAACAGCGACCGAAAGCCTCCTCTCACCTGCACCCGCACCCGCACCCTGCTGCATCTCCCAGGCCGCAGGGGCTGAATTCTCAGTCATACAGCGAGGAAGGTGTTATTGGAAAAGACCAAGTCAGCAGAAAAAATGCTTTGTAGTGTATGAGTATGTGTGTGTCTGTAACAAGGAAAACTTACAAACATCTCACTAAAACCTTAACGTAGAGAGACCTTTAAAGGTTTCTAGCAACCAAGGAATGGCGCGCGGTGGTAAGACACACCCGCCATCACTCCAACTCCACCGCGCGGGACGGAGCCCGTCCCAGGGCTTGCTCGGTTCACGTCTCCAGCGCCCAGCGCTCCCTGTGGAGGGCATGCTGATCTGCTCAACTTCCTCAACCTCCCATTCTCCCTCAGTGGGGTTTTCAGAGCCTTAACCACCCATCTGGGGGAGGAAATGTCCACAGATTTAAACGAAGCCTTTTTAAGTCTATAAAATCAGTTTACTTCCTAACCACCCCACAGTCATGGGGTTTCCACACCTGTCCCATGGGTGAGAACACAGGCCTTGGGATGGTGAGCTGACTTACCACAGGGAGCCCAGCAGGCAGGGGATAAAGTGGGATCAGGGACACCGGACATCAGTCCACCTGGGACAGTTTTAGGAAGGAGAAAGTCCACACCTTCCTGCTCACTCTCAGCTCCCACCTCTACTTCCTCTGGTGGAAAAGCGGCACAAACACAAAGACCCAGGCCACTGAAGCAAGAGGTGCAGAAGCAAGCAGATCTGCCTCCTCACAGGGATCCTTCTGGATTCTCAGCCCTCCACCCAGGAAGAGAGCAGGTTCTGGAGGGCGAGGGGTGAGAGCAGAGACCGCCGGGGAAACACGTGGACGGGAGCTCGGCAAAGGGCCTGTGGGCTGACGGCCGGGCAGAGGGAGGACCGGCCTGCAGTCGCCCTGGCACTCCTGACCACCAGACACTGGACACAGCTGACTGGCCCCGGGATCAGGGCACATCAACTGTCTAGTACCTGGTGGTCAAAAGACTCGATGGTCCATGTGGCTGAAGTGAAGCTCCCAAGAGCACAGCCTAGGTGCCGGTTCAAGATGTTTTTTTTACTGAGAACTCTCTGGGCCACAGAAGAAGGAACAAGCCAAACCCGCGGCCCCCGCACTCGGGATTCACACGCAGAGGAGCGTGGCCCGCACTCACGTCCAGCTGCCGCCGGGCCTCCTCCTGCTCCCGCCGCTCCTTCGCCATCCTCTGCGCCCGCTCGGCCTCCGCCCTCCGCCGGTCCTCCTGCTCCTGCTCCTTCGCGAGGTTTTCGAAGTTGGCTCTGATGTTGCTCGTCTTGCTGCTCACTGCGGGGAGGGGAGGCTCACGTCAGGCCTGGAGCACCGCTGTCCCCCGGCGCCTTGGGCCCGGCGGCCCGACAGGCCCCCACCCGGACGGGCCCCCGCTGCCCTGTCTGCTGAACTCGCAGCAGGACGGTGACCAGCAGAGCCTTGCATCTGGAGTAGTCCTGCATTCCACACGTCCCGGTATTCTTTACCACCGGACACTCACGAGGGGAAAAATCCCCCTGAGGACGCCCCTGATAAAACAGTAAAAAGTACTGATTTTTAGTAAATCTCAACCCTTTTGGTAAGTCGTGTGACAAAATGTGCCTCTGGCGCGCACCACCACTGCCGCCTGGGGGCGCCCAGGGCTGCCTCCGGGTAACCATCTGTACGACCATCTGAGCTGCAGGCTGAACTGACCCCTCCTGGAGTATCACTTTCCCTGAAATAGCAACTGACCAACTATGATCGAGACATCCGGGTTCGGGGAGACCCTCCCTCCCAAAGGACACGCTGAGCCTACCGTGCAAAACGCAAGTGTATGTTGTCGCTGGGAAAACTCAAGCTTTCAAGCAAAAGCAGAATTTTGGAAAACCTGAGTCCACTACCATGAGGACAACACCCCGATTTTACTCAAAGACTCTGCGATAAGACTGATGACAACATTAACGAGTGCAGTTTGGGGGTTTTGTATAATGAAATGTGTCGCTGAGTGGAGGACCAGTGTAACTCGGAGATGAAGACTTTCCCATGACCCTTATGTGGTGTCACAAAGTCACGCTGTGTAAAGCAGACTCACCTTTAAGAAAACCACTGACGGGGGCGGGGAGGGTACAGCCCAGCGGCAGAGCGCAGTGCCGCCAGTAAAATAAATACATAAACCTCAAAAAAACTTCCTTGTGATGAGCTGTAATTAAAAAGACTGAAAAAATACATATCTACGCACGTGTATAACTGAATCAGGTTGCTGTAAACCTGAAACTCATGTTGTAAATTGACTACACCTCGATAAAAAATAAGAATTAAAAAAAAAAAAAACCACTGACCAGCTGACTGCTGGACTCGGGCACCAAAAAATATCCACAGTGATCGGAAATGGCCATTAAAATATTCTTCCCTTTTCTAACGGCATATCTGGGCAAGTCCAGCTTTTCTTCATCGACCTGACTTGTCACAAGAGGCCGACGGAGCACAGAAGCAGGGAGGAGAGCTGCGCCGCCTGACAGCGGGAGACGTGCGGAAAAGCAAAACAGTGCTGCCCGGAACGCAGCAGGTGTTCTACACTGACTGTGCCTGGAGTATAATCTAGAAAGATTCAGAAGCAGTATGTTGTGCAACTGAAACTAATATAATACTGTACATCAACTACCCTTCAATTAAAAAGAGCTACTCTTCTGCATTTTTTGGTTTGGAAAACGTAGTTATTTTTTCATAGTATTACTATGTTAACATGTACCAATTTTATTACTTTCAAATGTTAAACAAATTGATAAAAATGTTAAATTTTTCTGTTTTAATTCTAACACAGTAAAGATCAAAAGATATAATCCATATACACCAAAGTCCTTCGGGGCCTCAGTAACGTCTACAAGTGTCCTGAGACCATAGTCTGTGCACTGCTGACCCACCGAGCATCTACAGGAAACAAACGGTCACCTCTGCTTCCTGCATCTGACTGACCCCTTCAATCACGTGTAGTATCTTCCCCAACAGAACGACACTGCCTCTGGGTGTGGCCCACATTTGAACAGTATGACAGGAAACACACAGCAGGTGCCGGGAGGGCAGACTTCATGCAGCTCGTCCCGGTGGGAGAGTGAGCAGAGGAGGGGTCTGCTTTAGCTCAGGCACAGACGGCTCAGACCTATCACAGCCACGGTGACTGAGCATCTCAAACGTCCGGCCAGGCGAGCAGTGCGGCATCTGAGCTGCAGGTACCGCAGAAGCCTCCCCGAACCTGGGAGTGAGGAGGCCCTCTGGGACTTGCAGTGAACCCACCTATGCTTTGGGAAGCCCCCCTCAGAGCAGACCCCCACTACCAGGGAGCTGCAACACGCTGTGTCTGAAAGGGGCCCTGAACTTCTGCAGGGACAAACAGGACTTTCCATCAAAAGGGAACCAACAGCTGTCCCGACACACGCAGGACAGCCCCGTTCTCCACGAGCTCCACCTGCTCCTGCCCCCACTCTGCCAACTGTCCGCCCCCAGCGCTGCCCAGGGCCCACGTGACACAGCAGGGCATCCTCCCAGGAAAGCCCACAGTGCTGTTCGGGGGGCTGCTGGGACTCACCTGCTTCGACAGGGACAGTCTTCTGATAACTGGAGGCCACCGTGGCGACGTCCTCAAAGGTGGAAGCGTTCTACCAGAACAGGAAAGGCAAGATCAGGACAGCACCCTTGTTTCCTTCTCGGCCTGTGATGGCTTCTACCTACACAAACGCTGGAGCCTGCCTACATCTTCCGAAAGAACCAACCAGAGAGCCCGAGGGTTCCACATCTACCCATTCTGCAACTTAACAGAGGCCCGAAGCGTGATGGTACACATCTGCGGGTGACGGTTCGGGTCGGTGCCAGAGGAGAAATACACACACAGGGGCGAGCCCGTAGGGCACGGGGGTCTGAGGTGAAACCACTCTGCGGGAAGCAACGCCGGAGGGCACAAGTCATCGCATTCCTGGCCAAAGCCACAGGGCGCCCGACCCCGGGTGAGCCCCGAGGCCCACCTCTGCTCCGGGGGTTACGACGCAGGCTCGAGGCAGGCTCACAGGCTGTAACAGATGGACAACTCGGGTCGGGGTGTGCGTGGTGGGGCTCTGCGTGAGTGGAGGGAGGCAGTGTACAGAAAATCTCTGTACCGTCCCCTCAAATTTGAGAAAACTGCTCAAAAAAAGCAAAAGAAAAGAAAGAGAAAAGAAAAAGCAAAGATAAACCAACCACGGGTTCTTCCCAAGCTATCACCACCGAGAGAGGCCCCCAGGAGCCTCTGCTCTGTCAGGAGGGGGCGCTCGGGGACACACGAAAGCCTCCCTGATCCTCCACTTTTCCCAATAAGCACAATTGTAGTTTTGTTCTGTAGGGGACCCACTCTGCCACATTCAAGGGGCAGCGACAACTGTCCATGCAAAGGCTGGCGAGGACGCACACAGGCTCCCAGAACCACAGGCCAGCCTGGTCACCGAGGGCAAACACTTTCCAGAGAAGCACAGGGGCTCAGGGTAGTTGCTCCTTTTCTGATGCCCACGACTCGGAGAAAGAAAGCGGGAGAGCTAGGACTGAAGCTCGCCTGGTTGCTGTCTGGAGCTGTGGGCAGCAGCCCCAAGGAGTGCACACCTTCCCCAAGTTCAGGTACAGGCAGCTCCGCGACAGTGCCAGTGCCGCAGGGAGGTCTGGTCTGCACAGCTGACCCTCTCCCCAAAGCGCCCCCTCTTCCACCGCCACCCGCCTGCCCTTCCAGGCCCAGCCGCATCCAGCGGGGTGCCCGCAGCGCCAGGGCTCAGGGCCGTCCTGCCTCCCCTCCAGGCCTCCACCCTGACCACGCCCTCTCCCCCTTCCCAGGCACGCCCCCACCCCCGCCCAGCTCCCACACTGCCCAGTGTCTGCCAGCGTCTGCCATCTCCTTCCGGAACCACCTCTAAGCCCTGCTTCCACCAGCTGTCCACAGGGCCACCTCGCATTCCTTCCTGCTGCTTCCAGAGGGAGTCCTGTGCTCCCAAGGCACCACAGCACCCCACCCCAGCCCCCGACTGCCCACTACCTGCCGTGTCTGGCCAGCTCTCCATTGAGATGCTCACAGCCATCTCTGCCATCACCCTGGGGGCTCCCGACAAACCCCACAACCCCAAAGCCTCTCATTCCCAGCTGCGCGGTCCCCACCACACTGCGCACTGCCTCGTCCGTAACACGCCCCATCATGCCCCATCACCAAGACCTGCTTGCCAACTAGAACCTTCCTCTCCCCACTGGCCACCCTCCTCCACAGGGACCCCGCTCCCTGCGGTCCAGCCCGGCAAACCCAAGGTCTCAACCTCTCCTAGGACCTCCCTGCCGGGAACCCCTCACCTGGTTCCACTATCCACAGGGACGACTGCAGACCTGAGTCCCAGCAGCACCCCTCCCCCCGAGGGACGACCTCATGCCAGTACTGGGGTCCAAATCCCCCCGCACACAGTTCACTGAGACCCGGGAAGTCACCTCACATTTCTAACCTCCGGCTTCCCAAGTGCACCACACAGACGGCTAACATCACCACTGACAGGAAGCACACTCACCCCCAGACAGAAACCTGCATGCGCTCCCGCACGAAGCTACCGCTCCGGCTCAGCCACAGCGGGGACCCTGCCCTCCGAACACAGCCCAGGGTCTCCCCACCTCCCTCTCTATGGTCTGGGTTCTCTTCTGCCTTAAACAGAACCACCCTCTCAGCTGACCACTGACCAGCTCATCCCAACCATGGCGGGGGGGGGGGTGAGGGGGAGCAGGCCCAAACCTGCCAACTTTGGGGTTCCCCTCCCCACACAGCCAGCTGGCCTCCGCCAACTCCCCCAACCTCAAAAAAATGCCCCCACCAGGGCATCAAAGATGGCCACACCACTCACCCCAACAGGACCCCCACCAGCAGCACCCCTGAGCACAGGTGACCCTCCCTCTTCCTCCTCGAAACTCTCCACCCTCAGACCAGCAGGACCAGATGTGTGGTCCTTGCTCATCCCCCAACACAGGACGGGCTCCCCTGGTTCCACCTGCACCTGTGGGCAGGGCCCAACCCCCGCCCCCACAGCACAGCCCAGACTCACCCACAGCCTACTCACCTTACCCACACGGCCTAGCTCAGCGGACAGCCCTAGCATCCACCTGGGATGGTCCTGCCTCTTCCCTCCTCCTCACCCCTCAGACCGGGGGGCTCCACCGCCCACACTCACTGAGGTCAGTGTTTCTCTTCCTCTGCCACTAGCCCAGTCCACCCGGGCCTGCACCGCACCCCGATCGCTCCACTGAAGCTGCAGCTCACTGATGAAATGCAAAACCTTACAGGGTCTGTGGGGCTCCCTGAGATGGGGGCCCTGACGAGCTTCTCTCAAATCTCCAGTGTCTGCAATAAGGCCCATCCCTACACGTGCAGTCGGCAGCGACCCTGTCCCCACACCTGCACACACAGTGCCTACTCTCCAGTCTCCCCGCCCCTCTTTTCTGGCCAACTGAGCTCAGACCTGACCCCCTCAGGACACTTCCCGGCCCCTCGGCCAGAGCCCTGTGCCCAGTCACCCGCTCCCAGGCCCACACGGCCACGCGCTGGAGCCCCATCTGGGCAGCCTGAGGGAAATATGTCCACGAAGACCAGGCCTGAGGCCCAGGACCACATGCCAGGCACACGGCCGGACAGGGCAGCCTCCATCCTGTTGAGCTGAACTGAGCAGAGACAAAAGCCACAGCCAGGCCCAGCGTGGACTGCCCCACGTCGCCTGTGAGTCTCACACACCCCGGCCCAGTGTGGACCACCCCACACCGCCTGTGAGTCCGGTCCTCTGAGACGGCTAGACTTCAGACTAGAAAGACAATCACCAGGCCTGAGGCCGACTGGCTGGCTGAGACTTGGAAACGAATCAAGAGTGACAGGCTGGGGGAGGGCGTCCCCGTGGGAGAACGACTGTGAGGTGGCTCGGGGGTCTGGCTCTGGCTCTGGGTGGGTGCTGTCCGGACCTCTTGCAGGGACACACACGTCCTACACCTGCGTTCTCCAGGATGGTGGCCACCACCACCTGGCCGGCGTGACCAACGAACTCAGTTTCCACTCCAGTTTCCTGCTAAGAAATTTAATGCAAACAGCCACAAGTCCCGGTGGCATTCGTGTTGGCCCTGGACTCTAAACATGCGGGTGGTGGTGGTGGCCCAGCTCTGGGCTTGCCTAGCCAGGGACACCTCCACTATAAAACGTACCCGCCTCGCAGCCTGGCCTCGAGGGGTCCAGGACACCGAGGCCTCAGCAGATGGAGCCCAGCACACGTGTTAGCTACTGGCACCCCCACGGTGACAACACACCGCAGACTGAGACGGCGGCGCTTCAGAAAACAGAGACCATCCGCAGAACAGCGATCCCCCCGAGAGCAGCACAGACGCCCGGCCTTAGCCGCAGAAGACACGGGGCCCTGGCTGTGGTACACTCACCTTATCCATCCGATCCCTCTGCACCCCGTATTTCCCGCCGAATCCTTTGGAGTAGTCTGAAATGCAACATGACGTGGCACTTACTCTCAGGCCGAGGTCGAGGCCCGGCGTGGCGCTGACGGCAGAGGCGTGCACACAGACCCAGAGACGGCCCGAGAAAACGTGCCCGAGTGACGGATGACAACATCAAACCACGAGCCCTTGCTTGCGAGGCGGGCTTGGTTTCGGCCCCCGGTGCTCGGCAGGCAAGCAGGTGAGAGGCGGGAGAGAGGCGTGGGCGAGCCGTGCGCATTCTCCGGGGGAGCAGAGGGTGCGGGCGGGTGCGGGGGGGTGCGGGGCGGAACGCCCCTCCTAGCACAGTCTTCCCCAGCGACAGCCCACTCGGCTCCTCCTCCGCTCCTGCTTACTGGGCCCTAGAAAGAGGCCCAACTGCAGGCTTTCTCTTGCTTTTTAAAAGAAAAAGGCTGCTAGGAAATTCTACCAGTGAGATACTTCTGTCAACACAGATCTATGACAGTCACACTGCCAGGCAGCGTCAGTGACACACAGAGCCAAGGCCACGTCCCTGCCGTCCGTGGATCGGTCTGAGGGGACGCTTCCCCAGCCCCTGACGGGGACGGGAAGCCTAGACTCGGGCCTGTAACATCAGGAAAAGTGATGGCACGGCTCCTTCCCCAGTTCCGTGTCCTCGGCTCTGACGGTCATTAAATAGCCGCTCTGAGAAAAAGCGTGTCTGCCCCTCGGGCTCCCAGTACCCACACCTAGAAACGTCCCGTCCAGTTTCAGCTTTGTGTAGGTACTGTTCGGTTCTGTGTGAAGGAGTTACATGTAGATGGTGCTCTCAAAACAAAAGGAAAACCAAAACTAAACCCCAAAAATACCTCCCACCCTGGGCCAAAAAAAAAAAAACACCACCACAGAGGAGACACAGAACACGCCTGCCCCAGGCCCCTCGCGGCCACCAAGTCTCTGGCCGCAGGCCCGTGATCTGGCCGAACCAGACATGCTCTCCTGGTCTCGGAGTCAGGAAGGCGGCTCTCGATGAGAGCGGAGAACTAGTCCGGTCACGGGGCCAGGGTGACATGACCTGCAAACTATGGCCACCTTTTACCAAACACACATCCCAAAGTTATGGGAGAGAAGAAACTGAACGGGAAGAAAGGGTGCAGGTTAATACTGCTCCCAGCTAACCCTGGGGTGGAAACACCCGAGTGCCCTGCAGGTGGCAGCGGGTGACTCGGAGGCCGAGCCCAGAAGTCTGTGCTAGAAGTGCGGCACTGGAAGGGGAGGGCGGGGGGTGGGGAGCACTGTGCCTTGCTGGGACTCGTGCTTGGCCAGTCTCTCCTTGTAATCAAACCCCACAGCACAGGCGTCCTGCCTCTCGGACTGAACACCAAATCTGCCTCCGAAACCAGCCTTATAATCTGAAAATCCACAAGTGACAGGGAAATAGAAGTTTGGTTAGAAGCGTGCAAGCACGGGCAGGAATCAAACCCATCACTTAAGAGAAGACAAGAGCTCCTGCCAAGCTCGGGGGCTGAAGGCCCAGCTCCAGTCTCCCCAACGGGCAAAAGGGGCTCAAAGGTCAAATAACAAACCTAAAATCTGAACACGTCAGCCAAGACCTAAAAGCAGGTTAGGAATTGTATTTGAGCTGATTCAGATAGCCTCTCCACGCTCTGAGACTTCTTTCTAGGGTCTGACCCACGCTGCAGACAAGAGCACGCGTCTCCGTGCACATGACGGAAGTGACACGTTATACACACCCCACTTCCAACCTGCAGGCGGCGAGGGTGGGTGGGAGCTGGGTACCCTCAAAGGTCCTCCCTCCCCGCATCTACTCTCCGAGGGACGGGGTTCTGGCAGAGAGGAAGCATCTTTCGCAAACTGGCAGGCATCTGGGGCTGCACCGCGAGGGAGGGAAACAGCCTTAGGAGTGCGGCAGCGGCGGCCGGGGCTTCAGGACACAGTGGGCACGGGCGGCTTCTCACCGCAGCTCCGGGGGGGGACTCATCACTCCACGGGAGGTGGGGTGCTTTCAAAACCATGGGAGGCAGAGGACAACCTCCAACGGGGAAGACACAACAACACGCCACAGAAGGACAGCGAGACCAGGTGCGAGTGGACTGGAAATGAGAACTCCAAGGCCCTCGATGGCGAGCAGCCCAGGTGAGTGTACCTTTCTGGGATTCGTGCAGCTGCAGTTTCTCCTGGTGGTCCCAGCCGAGGGCACACTTGTCTTGTCTGTCGGTCTGCACACCAAACTTTCCTCCAAACCCTTTCACATAGTCTGCGTGCACAACAAAAGGCCACAATCTATCATTAACGGGCAGCCTGAGTAATAGGGAGAAGGCAAGTTTTCAACGAAGTTCAATCTACATGATTCACTAAACCCACCCTTCCCTGGGTAAGACGACCTCCTCACAGTGTGTCCAGGAAATAACCTCATCTACAGTCTCAGGGCCGCGGATGAACGCAGACAGGGCCCCACAGGAGGGGCTCCGAGACCTGCAGCGCAACCAGCGCTAAGAGCCATCCCGGTCTCGCCACCTGCAACACAGACGCGGGGCGCATGGCCCCGGCTACAAGCAATCCGGCCGTGCTGTTAGAGCTGAGAAACGTACGAAGGTCTCGTTTCTTACTTGGCAGCTCTGTTTGGGGGTTTGCTGTTTAAAGCCCCATGTTTAACAGAGACATCTCCTCTAAGGGCTGCTGGTTACGGCTGCTTCCCCCTTTCGCCCTGGTGAACACCCAGCACGTGAACAGCTGCTGGTGGGGAGCAAGAGAAAACTGAGACACCTTTCTGGGACTCGTGCTTCTCCGTTTTGCCTTGGTACTCGAAGCCGACAGCGCTTTTATCCACCTTGTCCTTGTCGATACCATACTTGCCCCCAAAACCTTTGGAGTAATCTGAAACGAGAGAAGTGCTGTTCGTACGCCAGCAGCAAGACCAGCGAGCAAGCTGTGGATTTCGGCAGTCTCTAAGGAAGCACTCTTATCTCTCAACTTAAAAAAAAATCTTTGCAGCTCACTGTAAGATCACTAATGTGGAAAACACTTAAAAGTATTATTTATGTATAATAATAGAATCACAAAGAATAGTAAATATAGTGGATCAATAATTGTAGCATCTTTCCTTCATTCCAAATGACAGCATGGAACCATAATTCACATAAAGTTTCTGAGATCAGGATGAGCCCCATGAGCAAGCTTTTAAAAGGACACTTGTGGTGGATGGGAGGGTATAGCTCAGGGGTAGAGGGCGTGCTCAGCACGTGGGAGGTCCTTGGTCCAATACCCAGCACCTCCACTAAAAAAGAAAAAAAATTTTTTTTATTATTAAAAAAAAAAAGTCACTTCCTTCACAAACTCAAGCAGCAGAGTGCATCAGGGACTGCCCCAAGGAGATAGGACCATCACAGAGCACCTTCCATAAACGTGAGTTCTCCTGAAACCTGAGTCACTGTTACACTGAACAGTCACCTTCTCAGTGGCCTCCAGTTTGGGCAAAGACCGAATCCCACCCCAGAGGGCCTGGGCTGCCCAGGAGCCTGAGGCCGCTCCAGGAACTTCGGCCTCTTCTCCTGGATTCCCAGAGGCGTCTGAATTCCTCCTCAGGGCCGTCGCAGGGAGAAAAATCTGGCAAAAATGAACAGGATCCAACAGCAGGTCCTGATTAGCAGAAGGCACACTGGGCAAAGGAGCACAGGTTTGTCCCCAGTAGGGAGAGGAGGCGGGGCTTAAAGCAAGCCCAGGCAGCGGGCCCTGCCAGGTGTAGGGGAGGGGTGCCCTCAGCACACCGGCGCCCCAGGGCCGGCTGCCGTCTCCCCAGGGAAGTGCTGAGCCAGCTGCGATCCCCGTGCTGCCTCTCACTTCTGTCTTTTTAAAAAAAAACGGTTTTAAAAAATCTGTGAGTTCTCACTTTTTATACGTTGGCAATTATTATAAAAATTTAAATGTGGAGGTCAAACAAAACAGACAATGCAGAAGAACCAGCAATTCATGACCTCTGCAGTAGGGGCTGAGTTTTGGCTGACCGCTGTAAACACACTGCTCCGCGGGCCGAGCGCGGGCACTTGGCCGGGGCGGGTGAGCGGCGGCGCTGCAGGGAAGCCGGGACGGCTCCTGAAGACAATCTGGCAGCGTGGCTCAAAACTTTAAATCCAATGTCCTCCGATCCAGCAACTCCACTTCAAGGCATTGATTCTTTAAAATAATCACTTACGTATATAAGATAATGGGGACAAGACTATTCACCGCCATCTATTCTTAACACCAAAAATCAGAAATAACCTAAATTCCACATTCCAAAGAGGAAGGGTTAAGCAGACTACAGAATCTGCATATAACGGAGGGCTGAGCAGTCATCAAAATGACCACAAACCACCTACAGTG
The DNA here is from genome assembly GCF_048773025.1 of Camelus bactrianus. Lineage (NCBI taxonomy): Eukaryota > Metazoa > Chordata > Mammalia > Artiodactyla > Camelidae > Camelus > Camelus bactrianus. The sequence goes on from NC_133548.1 coordinate 3,222,021, forward strand.
ACTAGAAAGGAATAGGGACGACCAAACATTTTAGGTTAAAAAAATTGTATAAATAAATGGAATACTACTTAGCAATAAAAAAAACTAAATAATGCCATTTGCAGCAATGTGGGTGGACCTAGAGATCATCGTTCTCAGTGAAGTTAGCCAGAAAGAGAAAGAAAAATACCGCATGATATCACTTATATGTGGGATCTAAAAAAACAAAACAAAGCAAAACAAGAAAGGCAAAGAGGACACTATGAGCTCATCCACAAAAGGAACAGGCTCACAGACACAGTAAACAATCTTACAGTTGCTGGAGGGAAAGCGGGTGAGACAGGATAGATCTGGAGTTTGAGATTTGCAAATGTTAACAGCTATATATAAAAATAGATAAAAGCAAATCTCTCCTGTATAGCACACAGAACTATATTCAACATCTTATAATGACCTATAATGAAAAAAAATATGAAAACAAATATATGTGCATACATACACACACACACACACACACACACAAACAGGGACACTGTGCCGTATACCAGAAATTGACACACTGTAACTGACTACTTCAATAAAAAATAAAAAGACTGTATAAATACAACGTAAACCAATATGCATCACAGGAGGGAGCCCCTGGCGCTGGCCTGCAGACATGGGAACGCCGGGCGGGGGTTCCCGACGCGGCCCACCTTTCTGCGACTCGTGCTTCTCCGTCTTGCCCTGGTAGTCGAAGCCCACCGCGCTCTTGTCCACACGGTCGGACTGGACACCGTACTTGCCACCGAAACCACTGGAGTAGTCTGAGGAGACAGGGAGGCAGAGGGAAAGGCGCCTGGTGACAGGCTGCAGCGTCACCTCGGTTAAACTGAGCGAGACAAAGACATTTTTGGTGACGACTCACCAGGAGGTCAAGTATACGTTTTAAAATGCACAACAGGCCACCCCCGTCACACACCAGTGACGCTGGGTACCGTCTGCGTGGCCCTGCAGCCTGGTCCCTTTCGACTGGTGCAGGACAGAAACAAGCCACAGTCCCACTTCAGAAAGTAGCCGTTCAAAGGCCCGTGTATGGCAGGAAGGGCGCAGCTCGGTGGTAGAGCACATGCTTGGCACGCATGAGGTCCTGGGCTCCATCCCCGGCACCTCCATTAAAAATTAATTAATCTAATTACCTCCCCCCTCCATAAGAAAAAAGTTAGCTTAAAAAAACAAAACAAAACAAAACAAAACAAAACAAAACAAAACAAAAAAAACCAAAGGCCAGTGTATAAAGAAAGCTCCGCAGCTAAAATGGCTTCAAGAAGAGACCCCGTGGGCCCAGCATCGGGCCAGGCGCACCGGGCAGACGGGCCCTGGGCTGCTCCCGGCCGAGCTCACTCCCTGGTCAGCAGACGACCGGCAAGAGGCAGAAGTAAGCAAACCTTCAAAAAATGCCTCGAGTGCTCTGAGGAAGTGACATTTGCATTTTTTTAAAAAAGGCCTTACGAGGCCAGCATGACTTCACAAAGACTAGCCAAGGCCTAAATAGACACAGGGATGCAATGAGAACACTGGTCGCTCGGCGGCTCCGGTTCCTGCCCTCCGAGGGCAGCTTTGCCCACCCAGGGAGAGAGCTGACATTTCCGGGCAACGAGGCACAGATGAAGGGAGGCAGCTTCTCCTGCAACATGGGAGGCACCACGGTGACATGAGAGGCCAGGGCCGCAGGGTCACACGACACCCGGGGATCCAGACACACACAGGAGAGCGGGGGGGCCTCCTGATGGCAACATCCCTGCCCCAGGAGAGGCCTGGCGTGACGGCGTCCTCCCACCCTTCAGAACCAGGCAGGGCCACCTTCCTGCCGACGTCTGTGCCTTCCACACGTACCTTTCTGGGAGGCGTGTTTCTCAGTTTTCCCCTGGTATTCAAAGCCCACGGCAGACTGCAGGTACAGACAAAAGGGAAACGCATTTCTGCACACCTCCAAAACAGTTACTCTGGATCCATGATACATAGGATGTTAACTTTAAAAACACAGGCATGTTATTTTCTGACATTTGATTTCCTAAGTCACGAACGCCCGAAGCTCTGGTGCTCTGAATGTGTTCGGGGGCCCCCCAGGCCGGGCTGCGAGCGTGGCGGCCTGCCCCCCCCCGGGACCGGCGGCTGCAGGGAGCGCCCGACTTGGGGTTCAGGCACGCAACGCCCCGCTGGCCAACTCCCCACTGCCGCACGTCAGCCAGCCCCTCAGACAGACCTCCACCAGGACAGCGCTGACATCGGTGATACGGACCAGCACAGGGGCGGCTCCACACAGCCCAGGGGACCGGCGTTACTGCTGCCCTGCTTCACAGCCAAGCCAGTGCAGAACCACGGCTCATACTCAGCAAAGCCTGACGTGGACAGAGGCCTGACCCCATCCCAGGCTCTCCATGGTCACGACGTAGAACAAAGGGCTAACGGCCCTGGCCAGGGAATCAAGAGAGCGGGCTGGGGTCCAAGCTGCGGGAACAGCGTCTGGACGCTAAGCACAGCCTGGAAGTGGTGGGGGCGTACTGTGCCTCGTCTGCTCTGGACACCTTAGGGGGTCCCTGTCACAGTGACACCCAGAATGGTGGAGAGAAACAGAGTACGCCTAGGGCGTCGCAGGGCCGTCTGATGAGCGGATCCGACCCGGGTGTTTCAACAGCGATCAGCAAGAAACGCTCTTACACGTCACAGTTCTTGCATCTTAAGGAGCCAGTCCACCAGCTCAGAGCATCAGGGGAGGGGCCCGTGAGCCCTGCGGTGGGGACGACCCCTGCAGGCCCAGAGTCAGAGGCACTTTTGCGTCACCTCAAGAGGCCCAGAGGACACAGCCAGGGGCACATGATGTTGGCAGTGAGCTCTGATCTACAGGGAGTGGCCCCGGGCCCTCCCCAGCCCTGGCTGCCCACAATGCCTCACTCACCTGGTCAACTCTGTCCACCTGGACGCCAAACTTGCCTCCAAATCCCCGGACGGAGTCAACCTGCGAGCAGTGCTTGGAGAGCTTCGCCTGATACTCGTGGCCGACCGCTGACTGCACAGGGGCAAAAACCAAGTGTTAGATACCTGCCAGTATCACCACACTGGACCTCCCCCGACGCAGGCCTCAGTGGGCAGCCCCCATTTCCAGTCAGTGTGGGAGATCAGTGTGGGTGACCAGTGTGGGTGATCGCGACGTGCAGGTCGGCCCAGGGGAGCGCCCAGCCCCAGCACAGGTGTTCACTGCACTCCCTGTATCAGGCTCCCCGGAAGCAGCCAAGGAACCCTGGCCACAGGTGGGGGCTTCTGACACAACTGGCCTGAGGCACCAGGGGGCCCGTCCCCATCTAGACACCACAAGCCACAGCCTGCAACACGACTGCCAAGCACACTGACACAGACAGGTAGGCTTTAGCGACGCTCTGTGTTCAGAGCCAACAGCCCAGCCAGTGTGGAGCAGCCTGTCATAGCCCCACCCACGGAGAAGGAAGCAAGTTTGGCGACCTTCTGCTCAAGGTCACACGCCTACCAAGCAGTCAGCCCTGGGCTTTCCACGCCGTCCACTGTGGGGTCAGCAAATCACGGCCCATGGCCCACCCCGGGCGCTGCAGTGTGTTGTAAATGAAGCTTCTGGAACACAGCCACATCTGTTCACTTATGTGACATCTACGGCGCAGCCACATCTGTTCACTTATGTGACATCTACGGCCGCCCCTGTGTTTCCACAACACAGCTAGTTCAGTACCTGCCACAGGGACCCCAGAGGCCCGCAAAGCTGGAAGTATCTACCACCCGAGCCCTGAGAGGCCCCTGGTCCTGCTCTAGCCTCACGGGCCCCTCCCCCTCAAGTTCAGAGCCAAGCTCCCTCCTCAGAAAGGACAGCGAGGAAGGACACAGGACACGTGACTGACACATGACACGAGGCAGGGCGGTGACACAGCCAAATCTCAACTCTCACTCCAGCAAGACACGGCCCGCCTGGGAAGTGCCCACCAAGGCCACCTCCTTCGGTGCGGGGCCTGCAGCGCACCAGACACCCCTCCTATCCGTGCGTCTACAACTCCACCAAGCGGCTTTGGGACCTGACACCAGGGTCAGCCCGTATCTGACCACCCCGCAGGCAGCTCAGAGCATCCTCCTTTCCGCGTCCATGTGCGTGACGCAAGTTCACTGAAAACTTCAGAGCTGTTACGTTCTCGCCTCCTGGGTTTGTCCCAATGCCTGGAGCCTACTGCCAATCCACAGAACTGCTGCCCCCTATCCCAAACGCCTCCAGCAGGGACCACCCAGTTGAGGCTTCCAGGGTCTCACGCAAAACAGTGGCAAAGTACCGTCAGAGAAGCAGCGTGCTGGGAGGACTCCCCAGCGTGGATCTTAACCACAAAGAAGTTATGAGAAAACTGTTCCAAAAACACGGCCAGAGTGACAGTTTGGTAATTTTTCCAACTTTTTGATCAAAACAGATTTATCCCCAAAATTGCCCTTGACCTTATACTGATAGGATCACACTTATTAGACAGTCAGCTCTGAGCGGAGCACTGACCGAAGCCTGAAGGTACCCTGGCTCCTGGCACCGCAGACCAGGCCCCTTGAGCCCCTGCAAGGGGGATGCTCAGACCACGGCGCAGAGAGCAGCCCGACAGCGGCCGCATAGTCTCAGGCCACGCTCCTCTCACAAATATGTGCTTGCCTGGAATGTGTGCTATTCTGGAAGTCTCCATCACATACTCCTCGACTCTCAACACACAGATCTCAGAGCTTTTTTTTTCCATCAGTTTCTGAAGAGGACGTTACCAATAACTCAAGGGTTTTCTGTTTGGGTTTGGAATCTGATATTTCTGACAACAGACGGGTCCAGTCGTGCTCATGTGAGCTGACAGTGACCTTGAAGTGTGCAGTGAGGGATGCAGGGAGGAACACAACCCTGCAGCAGTTGGCAGGTGACTGCCCTGCCGAAGGTGAGCCCGTGTTCTGACCGTCCCGGTACCATTAAAGTGCCAGCCAGAGAGATTGGCTCTGGGCCCTCACACAATGTCCCCTGAGTGCCTTGTGGGTGCTGAGCCGAGCACGAGGTGAGGACGGGGAGTCCGGGCCGCCGAGGGCCTGAGCCGGGGGGCAGGGGCCTGAGACTTGGCCACTCAGTCCCTGCAGCAGCGCAGACCAGATGACAACGGTTTTGCCGGCCTGACCCAGCTCTTCCTTGATTGTCAACATCTCCCCCAGCCAGAGCTGGGGGCCCAGATTGATACTCAACTTCCCTTTGCTCCACCTCCTCAGAACCCGTGAGCATGGCCGCCAGGGTGGGAACGGCTCCTACCTACTTGGCTATCCCCTTGCCCAAAACACCCAGGGGCTCCGCCCATGAGTGACACTAGAAGCCACCAACCATTCTTAGAACCATAGACCGTCCGGCTCCCACTTTCCTGTGTGGTCTCCAGACATCTCTGGGAGTGACAGTCACTCCAAGCAATATCCCTGTCTCTTTCCTGCAGCCTTCTCTTGTCCACCTCCACCTCCAGGCTAAGTTCAGACTGGGTTTGGGGTACCCATAGGCCCCACGTGTCTACTCTGCGGCAACAGAATGCACGTGGCCCGGCTGAGTCATGCCACGCCCAGCTAAGGAGCCAACTCTGACCTGTGGCGGACAGGTGTGGAGTTACAGAGCAGAACTCGACCCCGCCTGGCACTGCTACATGGAACAGGGCGGACATCTCAGGTTACCCAGGCTGGGAAAGCCACCTCTCCAGGGACGCCTGTAGAACGTGAGACCTGCTTCACTGCAGATGCACGAGTCTGCTGTCTCCTCTCTAGGGTGGAGACCAGCCCCCCAGCCGCTCCACTCCCTGCTCTGTGGGCAGAGCAGACCGGCAGCGCTGGCTAACAACTTCCATCTCTGTCTCCTCAGAACTGGCTTGCCCTCGGCTCTTCAGTTGAGTGACCGCTCACCCCCAGCCTGGTGGGCACTGGCTTGATGCCAGGTGCCAGGCCACCCTCTGAAGGTCACCAAACGCACAAAGGACATCAGCACGCTTGTTGGCTGAATTTCCACCCGTGATGTGAAACGCGGCCCTCGGACTTGGTTCCGGTCTGCAGACTGGCACCATCAAGGCTGCAGGCTGAACGCAGTCCAGCTGCTTCTGGGCTTCTGTCCTGCTCACGTGCTGGCCCCTGGGAGACCCCGATCTCCTGCTCTGGGCCTCCCTATACATCCCCCACTCCCTGGCCACTCGGAACCCTGAAAGAGCTTCTAAACAGTGGCAGCACTTGCCGGGAAAGGTCAATCAAGAGAGGATGAGTTCTGGCAAATCTCTCTCTCAATAAACTGAATCAAAACTTTTAATCTGAGGACGAGACCTGAGTGGCCGCTCCGCCGGCGGCAGGAGAGGCCGGGCGCCCTGGGAACTGGGCCCAAGGTGGCCGGACACTTACTTTGTCCATCCGGTCCTGCTCCACGCCGAACCTGCCCCCGTACCCGCGCGAGGCTTTCGGTCCTGTTTCAAGCTCCTTCTCCTTGATGCTCTGGTGCTCTTGGAAAACATTCTCCCTCAGCTTGTGTATGCTTAAAGGGAAGAGAGGAAACAGGAACAATCGGTAAAACAGAGGCGCATCCTTGCTTTCCAGGAGGATAACAAGGGCAGGAGATGTCATCTTTGCAAACCTGCAAGATTTCGTCACTTGCTGGCTCCCAAGTCCCCCGCCTCATGCCTGCTTCCCGACTCTGCCAGCTGGTCCGCACTCCAGCGGCGCTTACAGCCATACACAAATTTAACCTGAATACACGCAGTGAGTCATCAAAATCCCCACGGGCACCTGGCCTAAAGTGGGGCCTCACCTGCTCCATACGGAGACGGGTTTCTCAGGTCTTATCAGACACCTGAGCTGGGAGAACGAGCTCTGTAAATGCTGCCCGAGGCAGAGGGGAGGACAGTCATCACCCCTGACCCCAGAAGCCCCCAGGACAGCCAATGAAGCCAGTGATGCAAAAACATTTAGAGGTTTCTCTCTACTTGAAGTACTCCAGGTTTTTATTCGAAGGTGAAGTGAAAGACTTTCAGAAATTTACAATGTAAAAGCCATTTTTACTTTCAACACTGGGAACGGTGGAACAGACCACAAGCTGTGGTGAAAACCTGGCAGGCCAGGAAGCCTCCGCAGCTGTCACCGTCGGGAGGCCCAGCGTGGCATGAAGGCCACTTCACACGGCCCCTCTCGGGCCAGGGGACAACCACGTGCACACCTCAACATCTGGACAACAATCCCAGAACTGCTATTAAGAAACCAACTGGAGAGGGAGGGTACAGCTCAGTGGTAGAGTGCGTGCTTAGTATACAGGAGGTTCTGGGTTCAACCCCCAGTACCACCATTAGAGATAGATAGCTAGACAGATAGATAGACAGAGAGACAGACTGCCCTAACTCCCCCACCCCAAGAAAAAAAAGAAAAATAGAATTAAAAAAAAAACCAACTGGGCTTGCCCACCACCGCTGCAACCCCCTGGGGAGCGGCGGAAGGGGGACCAGCAGTCCTAAGAACCCAGAAGGACCACAGGGCACCAACGACCGCCCTGTCCCCTGGGTGTGCTCTCTGAATTCTAGCCAAACGGGAGGCTGCTTGACCAGTTTGTTTCTTCTCCAATCCACCCTCCCCAGCATGTTTTGAAGAGGACCAGCTGACAAAACCAATTCACAGGTCAGCCTAACCCGTGGCAAGTGACCCGAGGCAGCTCCCGGCCTGGCTCCGACCCACCAGTCCCAGGGCCCCTGCCGAGGGGCTTGTGGGGGGCAGTCGGTGAGTCAGGGAGGAGAACACTTGTGTCTAAAATGCCCACACTGCAGATCTTTTCTGGAGGATTTACGGACTCTTCCTCAGCCAAGAACAGCTTCATTTCACTGCAAAGATCCCAGGGCCAAGCAAGACCCCTGCAAGTGGCCAAAGCAGGCCGCCGGTGGTGACGACACCTTCACAGTCAGGGGACGGGGGCGAACACTCTGGAGCCAGCAGGGCCTGAGAGAACAGCCTGAGCGCATTCTAAACCTCCCTCTTATCTGCACTCCCGACAAGCAGACAAGCCGCCCTGAGGCGGCAGGTTAAGACAGGGCCCAGGCAGGAACAGCGACACGCTTCACTCAGCTCTCCTGTGTGGGGCTTTTATGAGAACACAGGGTTAGGATTCAGCGCACGGCACCCAACAGACAACGGTCAGACAATAAAGCTACAACTAAGTAATAAAAACCAGGGCGGCGTGCCGAAGGTCTAAAGCGCTCGCTTGAGGGCGGCTCGCGTTTCAGAGCCTCCCGTCAGCAGGCAGAGCGTAGGGGGCTGTGCTCCTGGGTGGGGACCGCGGCGCAGAAAAGGAGACCAGAGTTACAAAGGCAAAAGCCGCCCACGCTGGGAACGTTTACGTCGCTGAGCGCCGACGTGTGCACACACGTAGACGAAGGTGTCAGCATGTGCGTCAGGTCTCACGTCCACCTACCGCGTGAACAGCAGGCCACGAGACAGAACAAAAGGGCGCCAGCGCAGGCGGGCACCGCGTCGGTTAGTCAGGGAGGCGGGCGCCTGCCTTCTCCCGCCACCTTGCAGAACATCACTTTCACACAGAGATGGAGAAAGGCTCTTACTTGATGTGTTCCTGGTGCCCAGAGCCTTGCACGGTTTTGGCCCCCCATCTCTGCTCTTTCTCACTCACATCGTTCTGGAAAGAAAGATAAATGACAAGTACACCCCACACCCTGGGTCGCCCGACACACACACAGGCAAACAGCCCCCGAAGACGCCCGGGAGGGGAGCCGGCCTCAGGCAGAGGCGCGCGGAGGCAGCTGGCGGCTCACCACGAAGTCGGGGTCGGTCTCCCAGTCGTCAGCTCCCTCGTCGTCCTGGGTGATGGACACCGTGTGGCCCGCCGAGGCCTTCCACATCTGAAAGGGCAGCACCAGGGTCCCGAGACCTGGCAAGGCCACGCCCGGAGGCCCATGGGTACGCTCTTTTTTTTCAATTAAAACAAATTTTTTAATTGAAGTACAGTCAGTTTACAGCACTGTGTCAGTCTCTGGTGGACAGCATAAGGCGTCAGTTATATATACACAGGCTCCCTCTCACGTTCTTTCTCATTACAGTTACCACAAGGACTAAGCCTCGCACACTTCAGGCCGCACGGGCAGGGCGGCCGTGTGGTCAGATGGTCATTCAGAACCCCTGCGCCCAAATGACAACGGTAGGAACAAAAGAAACAGATGATTACGGCTCTAGTACTGTTGTCAGGAGGCAGCAGAAACACACAAGAAACAGTCCTGGCTTCAACTCAAGTGAGGAAATTCTCTGGAAAATAAGCTGGTCACATGCGCACTTACTTCATTCAGTGGGAATACCTCCCGGTCCCACTAAGCGGTCTTGTGACAACAGTGCTGTCCAACGTTGCGAATGAACTGACTGTCTCTTGCGGTCAATTCTGTTACATGGATTTTATCATAATTTAAAAAATTAAAAAAGCATCCATTCTGACTTCAAATACTTACTCAAAACCTGATAATGATCTTAACTCAGACTCTGACAAGTCAATGAATATTTCAAGTAATTTACTAGAGAGCAGCTTCTTTGCCATCTATTTGGGGAAACGCAGAGAATATAACAAGCCAGCTTCTCCTGTACTGGGCGTCTCTGAGGCAGGGCCCCCAGCCTTCCTCCTCCGCAGAGTCTGCGAATTCCAGGAGTTTATCTAGTACAGGGAATAGGGCTGTGGCTCCACACCTGATCAAGATCGCCTTCTGCGTAACTGTAAAGGCCAGACCCAGCCTTCAAGGCTTTCAAAAGAAAACCATGTATCAGAAGAACCGATTCATTCTCCCCAGAAGTACCAATAAAGCCGCACACAGGCCAGGAAGCAACAGAAAGCCTATTTTTCAGTCAATCCACCAGAAGCCCTGCCCCTGAGGACATCCGAGTGTCTGTGTGGGTCCAGACAGGACAGACGCCCTCCCACCCAGGTCCATCCCTTCAGCTGCGCTGGGTCACAAGTCCAAGGTGGTGGTGGAGGCGCGCCAGGGTGCAGAGCTCTTGGATTTCCAGATCTGACTCCTGCCATGTCACCTGGGCAGGGAATTGTGGGCCCCCAGGACCAATAAAGTCCCTACAAGGCCATCTCGAACCTTGTTCCCCTCTGACTAAGTATCCCAGAGCACGGCAAGGATTTCCCAGACGTGAACTGCTTTTGACAGGATTTTAGGGCCAAAAGACGACACTCAGCCGCGGCAGACACCACAGGTCATCCTGGCCCACTGTGCCCTGTCACAGTGAAGGAACAGCTGCCTGAAAGTTACTGATCTGCCCTCAGCCTCTACCTCCCCCAGATGAGTTTGCCCCATGGCACCACACTGTCCCGGAGAAGGGGTTGCCCATCTGTAGGACTTCGGCTGCCTATGGGTCCAATCACTGAGGAAAGGGTCACCCAAAAGGACAGGGGTCTCTGCAGAGGGCCGGGGGGCTCTCCTCCCCGCTAAGACAAAGGTGAAAACAGATGAGTTGGCCTGTGACTTTGTTGGACACGTCAGGAAAACACTAGCAGAGCCCAACCCTCGCCCATCTCTCTGAAGCCAGCTTCCCCACAGGCAGGTGAGCACGGCCGCACTCGACAGCATCACGCTCCTGCCCTTCTCACCACAACGGAACGGGAGGAAGGGCCTGGGCGGCTGCTCGGAGAGGACAGGATGCCCCCCAGTCCCCTACTCCAGAGTTCTGGGGAAGCCCCCTCAACTTTCTAGACCACAGACCATGCTGGAAACCGAGCTTGATTTTTTCGAACAAGGAAACTTCCTCCCAGAAAATGACTGTCCCTATCTCTGCAAATCCAGCAAGAGAACACCCTTCACTTTCCTTATCAAAGGGGTTTGCCTGAGCCCCAGAGGGGAGAACACGAGAATGTCCACAGCTCACAAACCTTACTTTTCCAGGTGGGGATAGAAGGCTGCTCACAGAACTCTGGTTAAAATGCAGTAATCCAGCGAAGAATGTCCAGACATTTGGGAGTGATTCTGTCTGTAAAAAAATTAAGGATAAAAAGCTCAGAAGGATGGCTATTGACAGGCACTCTGGGCAAATCTTTCTGTGCAGAGATCTTTTCAGAATACCTTTGAAATCCTCCCAAACGTAACAAGGTTTTATAAAGAAAGCTGAAACGAAGGGTGGGAAGATTTGCATTTTACTAACCAAAAAGCCCAACCAATTTTCAGCCATAGTGAGAAACTACAGAAAATAAGGAGTTTCAAGAAGTTTTTAACTGTATGAAGTTTCTTCTTAACACAAACAGAAGTTACTGCCTCCACTGCTGGCAGACGTTTCCTGTTTGCTATCCGCCTGACAGGTTTCCATTTCAGGTTCATTCTAATTTATGATGATGTTAAAAAGAGTAACATTCTATTACTCTGAGTTTAAGAAATAAAGAAAGAAATAACACAAGAAAAGCACTCCTGGAGGGACGGCCCACAGTGTGGCCGGGGAAACCCAGCACGGTGACAGCTATCAGAACACGACGTGGGGCGACTGGGGAGACTCCGGGAGCACAGGAGATGGGGCTGCATTTCTACTGAACGGAAGTGGTTACTGCAGGAGGGCCAGGCTCCAGGTCCCCAAGCCAGCAACACACCCCCTCTTCCCTGGGGCCACACAACAGCCCTGACTGGACACCCCGCTGTTAGACTAGATCTTACAGAGCAGATGAGTAAAATCCCTGTTCCCTGGGAACAAACCAGTCCCAGGCTCACAGCACTTACACCAGCAGGCGGCGTGCTGTGTGCTAGGAACTGCGGGGAGGGTGCCCTGCTGGCCTTCCTTGTACTCAGCTTCCCTTTGGAGATCCTAACTCCTGTAGGTTGCTGGGTACGTTCCGGGTACGGCAGTTACTACTGTAATCAGCCAGCATCTATAAAAATCTACGTGAGGGGGGCTAGTGATAGGCTCAAGTAACTTATTACCCTCTCAGTATTTTAAAAACTTTTTAAAAAATCATGAAAACAACTGTTCGCAAATTTAAAACCTTGGGTACTTTTTTTGGCACCAAAGGTAACACCTCTGGACCTCTACCTCACACCATACACAAAAATTAGCTAGAAAATGGATCAAAGGCCTAGATGTCTCAACTAAAACCATTAAACTCTTACAAGTGTAGATGTTCATAACCTTGAATTTGGCACTAGTTCTTAGATCTGGCACCAAAAGCACAAGAAGAAAAGAGTAAAAAATTAACTGGACAAAATTTAAAACTTTGTGCTTAAGAGGACACCATCAAGAAAGTGAAAACAATTCACAGAATGAGAGAACTATTTTCAGGTCATATATCGGGAATACATAAAGAACTCTTACAACTCAATAATGAAAAGAACAATTAATCACATTTTTAAGTGAAGAAAGGAACTGAATCAACATTTTCCCAAAGATACACAGACAGATAAGCTCATGAAAAGAGAGTAACATTAACTATCAAGGAGATGCAAATCAGCTCCATGGAGACCCCACCCCACGCATTCTAGGATGGCTAAGATAAATTTTAGAAAGACAGTAAGAAGTTTGGTGAGGCTGCGGAGAAATCACAACCCTCTTATATTGCTAGTGGGAAAGTAAAATGAAAAAGCCTGGCGGTTCCTCAGAATGTTAAATACCGAGAGATCATACGACCCAGCAAGTCCACTCCTACAGGTATACACCCAAGAGAAAGGAAAACGTCCACACAAAACTTGGATAGGAATGTTCACAGCAGCATTATTCCTAACAGCCAAAAAGTGAAAATAACCCAAACGTCCATGTTACGTAACAGACCTGTGGTATGCAGTCTATCGCTACAATGGAATATTATTTGGCAATGAAGAGGAGTGAAGCACTGGCACCTGCTACAACACAGATGACCCTGAAAACATTATGCTTGGTGAAAGAAGCCAGACACAGATGGCCACAGAGTATACAGTCTCATTTATATGAAAGGCTAGAACCAGCAAGTCTAGAGACAAAAAGTAGATCAGCGGTTGCCCAGTGTCAGAGCAGGATGGACAGGGTCTCTTTTTGAGGTGAGGAAAGCACCCACGCAGAATTAAGCTTTCTGTCAACCTCGCCCTCTCTAGGGCAGCACAAAAAGGCATCTGAGCATCGGAAACAGGTATCACAAGGCCCACTCTCACACCACAATCACTCAGAGGAATCCCCTCCCATCCCGGCTCCTGCATCTGCACATCTGATGGACACACAGCCTCGGCTCTCCGCGCCCCAGGACATGGGCCTATTACCACACAAGGCAGGAGCTGGGGCTCACAATGATTCTACCACTCAACCATGTGCTTTCTAAGCATCACTGCCTGGCACGGACCAAAGATCTGAATCAACAATTATGTTCATCCCATTTTAAAGTGTTTTATGGATAAGTCCTTCAAAATACTTCCACTAAAGTCAGATGTAGTGGGAGGTAAACTTTCAGGTCCTGGGGGGCAGAGCATCAAAAGTAACTCTGCATCCCCCAGCTCTTTATTCTTGCGTGGCAAGTCGCCTTTAGGGCTTTTCCTCGTTCCTTGAGTGTCTGGGAGTACTTTCCATCCAGGAGAGAAGTAGGCCTGCCTCTCATACGGCACCGGTGACTCACCCCGCAGACCTCAGACCTGGACCCGGCGCGGCGGGAGGGGCGCTCTAACTTCGGCTCTGCCCAAACCGGCCTGCGGGCCGCCAGGCTGAATCATGCGGTCAGGACCTGGTAGGTTACGCCTGACAAAGGCCCGCGGGGCCAAGTAGACACTGAGCCCAAGCGGAGCAGGCCCGGGGAGAGCGCCCGCTCCGGACGCCTCCAGAGCTGCGTCCAGCGTAAAGTGGAATTCCTCCCCCAGAAGCCGGACAGGGCTCCATTCCAGGAGGACGAAGACCTGTCCCCCTCTTCACCTGAGACACTCCAAAAGCACCTTCCAGGTGATCTCCAACACACCCAGAGAAGAGACTGTTCCAAATTTAGGGCCTCACAACTCTGCAATTGCGCGAGTCGCTGCATTTCCAATGACCTGATTGCAACACCTCCCGGTAGGTGCGGGCCCGGAGCTGGGCGGGAACATCCCCACCCTGCAGCCAGCGAAATTTCAGCCCCTCCCCCAGCCCTCTGCCCCTTCTCCTTGACCCCCTGGGTCCTGGAACCCATCCCCATAGGGCCCCTCTCCCACCCCAGATCCCCTGGGCCCTCCGTCCCCGTCCCCTAAACCCCCGGGTCCCGACCCCTCCCCCTCGGCCCTCCGGCCTCTTCCTCCTAGGAGTCCCGGCACCCACCCCTCAGGCCCCAGACCCTCTGCGTCTGCTCCCTCTCCTCCCTCTTCCTGCCCTCAGCCCCAGGCCCCTCCCGCTCCATCCCCAGACCCCTCAGAATCACGCGCCCTTCCCCCTCAGGCCGCGGCCCCTTCCCCCAGCCCGCCCCCTTCTCTCGGACCTCAGCCCTTCCCCTCAGGCCCAGCCCCCCACCCCAGCCCCCGGCCCCGGCACGGTCCCTCGGCCCCCGGCGAGCCCACCCTTCTCCGACCTCAGCCTCCCGCCCGGGGAAGCTCGCCGGCGCTCCCCCCGCGCCCGAAACCGCGAGCGGAAATGCGGCGAGACCGCCGCGGCTGCCGCTTCCTTCCCGTTTCGGGACCTGGAGGCGCCCCGGAACCGCAGCCGAGGAACCTGCCCTCCCCGTCCGGCGGAAGCCGCGCTTGCTCACCGCCGCCTGGGGTCGGTCCGGCCCGCCCCGCTCGGCTCTGGCTCCGCCGTACCAGCCGCTCCCAGGCGCCCCGCTCCACTTCCGGTTCCGCGGGCGGGGGCGGGCCGCATCCGGGTCCCGAGAGGCCCCGCCCCCGCCCGGTCGGAGGCCTCCGGGCTCCGGCAGGCGCCGCAGTGCGAGCTGAGGTCCAGCTGGGGCTGCGTGGCTCACGGCTCGCTGCCTCCTCCCTCGTCCACGTGGCGCCCGCAGCGCCCACCGCTGGCGCCGGCGCGAGCTCCGCTCGGGGTGCGAGGCTGCGGAGCATGCCTACAAATGAAATGGCTGTACATAGTAAATTTACGTAGCTCGCACCGTGTGCGGACCAGACTGTCTCAGATGCAGACAATCCAAAGTGGTAGGAAAATGGGAAAATGTGCCGGCCAAGGGGACAATGCCAAGTGCTCTGAGCCCTGAGGACTCAGGAGGTAACTGTGACTATCAGTCACCTGGGGGGACGAGCGTCCTCATCATCTTCTCTGTCCATCCAGCCATCCATCCATCATCCATCCATCATCCTTCCACCCATCATCCATCCATCATCCATCTACCCATCCATCCATCATCCATCCACCCATCCATCCATCATTCGTTCACCATCCATCCACACACCCATCCATCCACTACCAAGACATACATCATCCATCCATCCATCTATTCTTCCATCCATTCATCCATCCTCCATCCATTCATTCACCCACCCATCCATCCATCATTTATCCATCCATCCACCCAGAGAAGGCCAGGTATGTAACAGGAATAGAAGGTCAACGGAAGAAACATGGACCTTGCTCTCAGGGACCTTTCAGCTTAGGGAGTCAGGCATTAATCATATATATTGTTAGGAAACGAGATTAATGCTGTGAAGAAGTCATCAAAGTTCATGATATTGGGTAGAAGGTGGGACCCGAACTCATCCAGGAGATCCAAGATTTCTTCAAGCAATTAACCTTCGTGCTAAGATCTGAAGGCCAAATAGAAGTAAACAAGGTAGGAAGGGAAAATTTTCCAGGCATGGAGAGAGCCTATACAAAGGCCCTGAGGCAGGAAATATCTCACCACAGAGGAAGTGAAGGAAGTTCAGTGTAGCAGAGGTGTGGTGATGCAATGGGGCCATGTCATGTGGAGATTGGTAGGGCACAGCAAGGACTTTGGTCTTTACTCTAAAAGAAATCAGAAATCCTTAGAGGAAATTAAGCAGAGGAGAGACATCATACAGTTTGAATTGTGATGAAATCCCTCTGGCTGCTATTTGGAGAATGGATGGGAAGAGGGCCAGGTAGGAGCCTAGTATGGCCAATTCAGGCAAATGAGCAGTAGCAAGTAAGCTGGAGAGAAGTGAGTTGATACAAGATACATTTAGAAAGTTAAATTGTCAGGTTTGAGGATGGTTTGGGGGTATAGGGTGGGGAAGGAGATGTTGGGGGTCAATGGATAATTTAAGATAAATTCATGATTTTCATACACATATAAAATGAACACGTCAAAGATTTTATTTAACTTAATAATAAATGAAACGATAAGGTGTTATGACTTGTTCAAAGAAGAAGTGAAAGGAATGCTGAAATGAATTAACAAAAACTGGTCTATCCATAGGGCAATGTCAATTGTATTTCACTGGAGATGGATAATTTGCCTTTCTATGGACAAGAATTATTTGCATTGCTGTCTGCTTACTGCAAGTTAACTTCTACCTCTACAGAGGTGTGAAATAATCTAGGCAAAAAAAAAAAAGGGCACGCATCTTAGAATCATAATTATCAGAGGCTCCATCGTTCTGTTGAAAGAATATTTGCGGGAGGGTACAGCTCAGTGGTGGAGTGCATGTTTAGCATGCAAGAGGTTCTGGGTTCAATCCCTAGTATCTCTGGTAAAAAGTAAAAACAACTAAACATAATTAACTCCTCCTCCAAAAAAAATCTGTAGAAAAAAAATTTAAAAAGAAAGAATATCTAATAGTCACCTTTGCCCCTTCCAAAGTCTGAAATTTTTCCCAGCATCTGAGTAGACAGGGAAAATGTGCAGGGGGGTCCTAGGGTGGCGGAGAAGATTGAAATGGGAGAGTGAGAATATGGTTTCGGACTTGGTACATTTTGGACTTGGGACATTTGAGGAGCCAGTGGCATGTCAAGGTGGGGTCCAAGAAGTGATGCTGGAGAGATAGCTTTTGAGCTGGAGCTTTAAGAGTAAGCAGAATAAAGACATAAACAGATAGGAAAGCCATCCTGGGAAGGGGGGTAGTTCAAGCAAAGGCACAGAGGAGGGAAAGAATAGGGTCTGTGTAGGGAACATTGAGGTCAGATAGATAGAACTGAAGTGTTTTCACTTCCTTCATTACTACAGACAGTGCAGCAATGTGTGCAGTTAAGCATCAAGCTAAATGCTTGGTGGTGTCCACTGGAAAAATAAAAGCACAATGTGAGAGTTGTGAGTTAAGTTTTATTGGGGGCAAAATGAGGACTACAGCCCGGGAGACAGCCTCCCAGAGAGCTCTGAGGAGCTGCTCTGAAGAGATGGGGGAAGGTCAGTGTCTACGTGACTTCAGTGACGGGGGTACGTGCAATCATGCATGCATTTTGGCAGACGGTTGCTGCTAGTCTTGAAGAGGAGATATTTCCATTAATGATTTTAGAGCTTTTCTAGACATGAGAAGATGCAAGAAATTGGGCTCCTAAAACCTTCTCCTGACAAATATCTAACTACCTGAAGGCGTGTTCTGCCGGTTTTCAGAGCACAGAGCACTTCACTCCCAATCCCCGCCCTGCACTCCTCTCAGGCTGTGTTGAAGGTCAGCGACTGTGACTTCATTCTTAGAGAGGCAGATGGCAAGTGACAGTTTTTAGTTGGCATAGGCTAAATGGGGAAGTCAGACCTGGAAGCAGGGGAACTAACATTTGGAGACAGCCTGGCTTTATCGGGCACCATTGTGAGATTATAGGTGTGACACTGTGATTTGAAATATCTATTTGATCTTCATTCACAGTTCCTGTCTCATAGTTCCCCAAGCCCTTGGGATTTCCTAAGTATTGCAAGCATAAAGTTGTCACTAGTTCTAGGAATGAGGTGACTTTTGGAGGCACCTAAGGATGGGGGCCAGTTGCCAGGGGAATGAGCCATGTGACTAGAGGGCTGGAACTCCCCACCCTTGACCTCTGAGGAAGGGAGAGGAGAAAGACTGCAGGTTGAACCAGTCACCAAAGGCCAGTGATTTTATCAGTCGTGCCTGTGCAATGAATCCTCCATAAAGACCCAAAAGAACAAGGTCTGGAGAGCTTCCTTGGTAAACATGTGCAGATTTGGGGGAACTGGTGCTCAGAGGGAGCTGGGAGCTCCGCACCACCTCCCCACAGCTCGCCCTGCGCATCTCTTCCATCTGACTGTTCCTGAGTTATGTCCTTTCATAACAAACCAGTGACCTAGTAAGGACCATGTTTCTCTGAGTTCTCTGAGCCGCTCTAGCAAATTAATCCACCCTGAGGAGGGGCTCAGGGGAACCTCTGATTTACAGCCAGTCAGTTAGAAGCACAAGTGACAGCCTGCACTTGGGACTGGTGTCTGAAGTCCAAGGAGGAGGCTGTGGGAACCTCCAGTATGTAGCGGGTGGGTCAGAAGTGCAGGTAACAACATAGACTTGCAGCTGGCATCTGAAGGGGGGATTGTCTTGGGGGACTGAATCTGTAACCTGTGGGATCTGATGTCACCTCGAGTAGAGAGTGTCAGAACTGAGTTGAAGGGGAGGGTAGAGCTCAGTGGTAGAGCACGTGCTTAGCATGCATGGGGTCCTGAGTTCAATCCCCAGGACCTCCATTAAAATAAATAAATAAACCTAATATCCCCCCCCCCACCAACAAACAAACAAAAATAAATAAAGAGATACCATTAAAGAAAAAAAAAAGAACTGAGTTGAATTCCCAGGAACCCTGGTAGTGTCTGAGAATTGTTTGTTGGTGTGCAGGGAACCACCCCCACTTTAGCAGTTGGATCTCAGGACACCAACTTAAGAGAATATTTCATTTTCCCCTCAAAACAGCTTGATGAGTTGAAATTATTTTTAAGAGCACTTTTACTGAACTATAATTACATAAAACACACCACACCCACTTGAAGCGCACAATTCAGTGGTTTTCAGCATAGTCACAAGATGGTGCAACCATCACCACAACCGATTTGCCGAACATTTTCTTCCCCTGAAAGGACACCCTGCCCGCCCCACCCCACCCCCGCTCTCTCGGGATGAGGGAGAGTTGTTGCTGCCTTCGTCCAGACCAACAACCAAAGCTCACTGGAGACTGGTCCTCAGGAGGTGGCATGGGCACTGTGACTCTCAAAGATCACTCTGGATGCTAGTGGGAAAGAGATCGTGTTTCACAGTGACTTCCCGACCTTGCAGCTACAGAGACGCTGTAAACTTGGAAAACCAAAAAGGCACAGCCGTGCCCCAAAACAAGTTGAATGCCTCTGTGGACCCAAAGTGACTGCAGAAATGCAAGGCGGCGCGCGGGCTGAAGCTGTGGGGCTGTTTACATGTGGTTTTCTCCAACAGTAAATGCAATAGTCCTACAGGGTCCAAGGTTGGTTGAATCTTTGGATGTGGAGCTGTGGGTACAGAGGGCCTGCTGGAAATTATACTTCAAGTTTCAACTTTGAGGAGGGCTGGTGCCCCTAAGCCCTGAGTTGTTCAAGGGGACCCATACACCAAGAAACAGAGTAAAACTGCAAACTCTCAAAAAGAAAAAAATTTAAAAAATCATAAAAGCTACCAGAATGACAAGACACAAGGTTTGCAAAAGAATGACCATTAGCCCCACTGCAGACTTGCCCTCTGCCCAGGGGATGCTAACAGCTAGTATCTTTGAAGTGCTGAGAGGAAACAGCTGTCGACCTGGAATGTGACAGTTTTCCCCAGAGTGTGTGGGGGATCATGAGAATACTGACCCTATTGATGGACTGAATGTGTTCTTGACCCCCAGCACCTCAGAAGGTGACTGTATTTGGAGTTGAGATAAGGCCCTTAAGGAGGTAACTAAGGTTAAATGAGCACATAAGGGTGGGGCCCCAAGCTAGTATGATTTGGTGTCCTTATAAGAAGAGGAGATCAGGACACAGACACACACAGAGGGACAATCAGGTGAGGACACAGGGGGAAGATGGCCGTCTCCATGCCGAGGAGAGAGGCCTCAGGAGGAACCAGCCCTGCCCGCCCCTGCATCTCAGATTCCAGCCTCCAGGACTGGAGACCAGGACTGTGTGTTGTTTATAGTGCCCAGTCCGTAGTGTTTGTTACAGCAGCCTGAGCTGACTCATACAGCCCTCAACAAACCATGCTCCCCTGTGTCCACGCCTCCTTGCTCTGTGACTGTCCTAGTCAGTTTGCGCTATAATAACAGAATACCATAGGCTGGGTGGCATATAGACAACAGAAATTTATTTCTCACAGTTCTGGAGGCTGGAAGTTCGAGGTCAAGGTGCTGGCAGAATTGGTGTGCGGTGAGAACTGGTTTCCTGATTCACAAATGGCCAACTTCTCCTTGTGTCTTCTCATGGTGAGGGAGCTCTCTGGGTCTCTTTTCTAAGAAAATGAATCCCATTCATGAGGACCTCACACTCAGGACTAAGCACCTCCTGAAGGTCCCACCTCCAGGTACCATCACATGGGGCACTGAGTTTTAACTTACGAATCTGGGCAGAGACACAGACCTTCAGTCCACAGCAGCCACATAGCTGCTCCTCTTATCAGTAACTAGATGGGGTCTATTTCTCCAAACTTTTGACTCTGGACTGGCGTTGTGACTGACTTGCTCTGATCAAGAGAATGTGGAGAAATGACACTGAATGAGCTCTACACACAATGGTAAGGGATGTAGACCTTAAGATGCCTTGTTGCTTCTCATCTTGCACCCTTGGAACCTGAGACTACACTGCTGTGAAGAAGCCTACTGGAGTGTGAGAGGCCATAGGAAGGAGAACCCAGGCGTCCCAGCTAAAAGCCAGCACCAGCTGCCAGGTACCTGACTGAGGCCATCTGGGACCTTCCAGCCCCAGAGAAGCTGTCAGGTGACTGCCATCACATGAGTGATCCCAGAAAAGACCAGCAGAAGAACCACCCAGGTTGCCAATCCACCAAATCAAGAGAAACAATAAATCATTGTTTTTTCACCACTAAGTTTTGGGGTGGGTTTTTACAAAGCAACAAATAAGAAACCATAGCAGATGGTGATCTTTTAAAGGATTACAGAATCAACTTTTCTGGGGGAGAAACACAGCACAAAAAAAATAGATGGCAGAATAGAAAATGTAAGAGTTCATTTCATACATATAAGTTCCAATTATCTATTGCTGTGTAATGAGCCACTCCAAAAGTTAATGGTAAAAAAGAAACAAACCCCACCATTTTATGCCAAGACTTCATGGATCAGGAGTTTGGAAAGGGCAGGGGTGGCTCGTCTGTGTTTCCAGTGGAGCCTTAGTTGGGAGGGATGAACTGTCTGGGGCCTTGGTTCTGGCTGCTGGTGGAGTTCATTTCTTCTCTTGTCTTCCTTCTTCATGTCTTCAGGATCTGGAATGTCCTACTTGGCTTCCTCCCTCACAAGAGGACAGCAGGAACGCCTGGGGATCTCTCTCTCCACGGTCTCTCCGTGTGGCTACCTTGGGCTTCCTTACAGCGTGCTGGTCTTTGGGTAGCCGGACTTCTTACTGGGCGGTTGGTTTCTGCAAGGCTCCTCCCCTGAACTTCACATCTGCTACATTCTTTTGGTCAACCATGTAAGTCACCGAGGCCAGCCCAGGTTCAGGGCAGGGGTCAGATCCCACCGCTCCGCGAGCACTGCAGCAGAGAATCTGCAGCCTGTGTGATGTTTTGTCATATACTGTATTTCTGTGTCTAAGATGCCATTGCTTGTAAGACGTATCCTGACTTCATGGATTAAAAAATGTGAAAAAAAAATGGTCATAACAGAACTGATGAAAGGGAGTGATGGGAATACATGCCAGGCTGCTGTGTAAAATGTTTTCCACTGTGGGTTGCAGCTGAAGTTCAAAACGGGGTGCAGTTACATTCCAAAGTGAGGGCCAAGAAGCAGTTTCCAGACACCTAGTCCAGACTGAGAGTTTATCACACAAGGCGACCCTAAAATAACGATTAAAAATGGTATTAAAGAAGATTCCACATGAATGCAAAAATAGAATACTGTAATAAACCCTCGTGAATCCATCAGCCATCTCTAACAGTTATCAACCCACATAGTCAGTTTTGATCCATATCCTGACCTATCCCTGCCCCTAAGATTATTTTAAAGCAAATTCCAGACACTGCATTATTTCATCTATAAATACTGGGGTATACAGTCTCCCCATGTGCCTTTCTTGTTGTAATCATAGTAATCCACTTGGCTGAGCAATAAATAATATTGACAGCCTTATTAATGGAAACAGTGAACACGGATGTAACCATTAACTTTGATTTAACTCTGTAGGAAGATGGGGGGGAGGCACAGGAATGCTAAAATTCCCATCCACCAGGAAGAGTTGCCAATAGGAACTAAAAAAGTCTAAAACTGATGAATCAACAGGCCACATTAAGCTCAAATTATTTAGGAGTAAGGAAGCAAGTAGAGCAAATCGTTAACACACTTGCACATCGACCAGGGAGGGGGAAGTAGGCATGAAGACAGGGGCCGCTGGGACTGCTGGGGCTTTGCTTTAAATGACTCACATGTTAGTACTTCAGTTTAAAATAAAACATTAAAAAGAAAATAAGGTGTTGGAGAATTGAAGACTAAAATCACTTAGGCCTTATGCGTTGTGTAATACTACAATCCCTCAGTTACGTTGTTTTAATTTTAAAAAGATGAAATTAATTTACATTGCTTTTTATCTTAATTATGAACTTGTTTTAATTGCTTTTATATACTGTGACGAAAGCATCTTGGTCTACTTGAAGGCCAGGACTGTAGGGCTTAAACGAGAAGGTCATGGTTGTCAGCTGCCCCTCATCGTGAGGAAAGTGTACGCTCTGCGGCTTCTTCCGAAGACCAGCGAGACCCACTGCAGACGTGCAGAGTGAGCCCAATCACAGGCGGCGCTGCAAGGAGTGGCCACGTGGAAAGGGGAGGTTGTTCCCTGAAACCCTGTCTGGGGACCACATGCATGTTATCCAGCAAAGATGCTAAATATGTTGAGTGAACATGAACAAAATTCCCAGCATCCAGGGTTGTGTGAGCAGGTCCCCCTCCCTCCAGGGCAGCCTCCACGCCAAGGCCACAGCACAGCTGCAGTCCCGGGGCCGAGCCCTGGGTTACGGGATTAGAAATGCCTCCTCTTCCTAGGAGGGCGGAATCATTTTCTGCCTCGTCACTGTCTCTCCAGCACCTCAAGAGTGCCCGGCACAGAGCAGGTCCTCAAGACCTGTGATTCTTTCTTTTTTTGTAAATTTACTGTAGGTACCAGGGATTGAACCCAGGACCTCATGCATGCTAAGCACTCACTCTACCTCTGAGCTCTATCCTCCCCCATAAGAAGTGATTCTTGGCATCGCTTGTTAGTAGACCAGAACCCCTCTGCTCCTGGACAGATCTACACCTGCAGCTAGTGATGCTCTGCACACTCGAGTTGGAAGTTGAAATGTCCTACAAGTCAAACCTATTTGCATGCCAAGGGTCATTTTGATTATTTTAAGATGTCTTCTGCATTCTTCTTAGCCAGTCTCTGTCTCCACCCATGTCACAGGGAGCGGTCTGGAAACTCCGTTCCCCCCAGCACAGGCCCAAGTTCCCGGCCATCAGCAGCCCCCTGCCCTCTCCTTAGTGCCCCTCATGTGACATACAGAGTCCATGTTCCCACCAGAAGGTGGGTCCCTGGGGTATGGCCAGTTCAACCCATCCTGGTAACTCCAGGGCAAGGTCTTCTCCAGAATGACAGTGGTGGTGGCCCCACAGAGATACATCTATGTGCAAATCTCTGGAACCTGTGAATGTGACTTTATTTGGAAAAGTAGTCTTTGAAGATGTAATTAAGGATCTTGAGACGAGGTTTTCTTGGACTACCTGGGTGGGCCAATGACAAGTGTTCTTATAAGAGACAGAAGAAAAGACACAGAGAGGAGAGGATCACGTGAAGAGAGGCAGATTGCAGGGATGTGGCCACAGCCAAGGAAGCTGGCAGCCAACACCTGGAAGAGGCCAAGAATGGACCCGGCCTTGAGCCTCCAGAAGGAAGCGGCCCTGCCTCCTTTCCCACCACGTGTTACCACACGTGTGCCAGGTATGGGGCTGCCTAGTGAGCTGGCCTCGGACAACTGTCCTCAAAAAGGTGCAGCGCTGAGTCCAGGACACGGAACAGCAAAATCACTGGATCATTCTCACCAAGGAGTTAAGCCAAGGAAATGTACGAAACAAAGTGATTTGAGCTATTTAGAGACGTACAGCATGCCACGTGGGTGCTTAGCACAGCAGCAGTAACACCCCGGGCACCTGCCCACCTGTCAAGAACACAGGGAGGGCGGGCCCTTCCGCACACCCTAGAAACCCACCCTGGGCGGGGACAGGACTTGGCCGGTGAAAGGATAAAACCCCCAAACCACAGCTCCCTCAAAAATGCACAATGTGAAACTTGAAGAGAGAAACTTAACGGAGGCAATGATGAGGATAAAGGAGCCGGAACAAAGTGTCTTTAATGCTGGGAAGAGTCAGGATGGTCTTCAGCGCGACCCAGGCACTCCCCTCCCGCGCCCACATGGGCACGCCCAGGCACCGGCTGCGAGGTGAGCGGACCTAAGCAGCGGTGTTCTTGGGAAGCAAAACTACAGAAACACCCCCTCGCCGCTTTCTTTGGGGGTGTTTCCCAGCTGACGTTTTTCAAAACGGCGTAAGTGGAATAAATGAATCCAATGTTTTTTTTTCTTTTTTTAAACAGAGGTACTGGGGATGGAGCCTCGTGTGTGCTAAGCATGCACTCCATCACTGAGCTATACCCCACTCCAAAACAAACCCAGTTTTAATAAAACACCTGCAGCTTATGGCTCACTGATGACTTTGTTTCCGGAAGCCTTCAATGCCAAGGCTTACTGGGTTCTGACCAGGCAAAGTGCAATGCGAGGTGCAGAAGAGAACTAGGTGGTTTTAAATCTCACGCCTGAGTGAACCCTGAGAATTGGGAAATGCGGGAGGTAAGGCTGCTCCTAAGTGAGGCTGGGACACCAACAAGCAGGGGCCCAAAGAGGAAAACACAGCTGCCTGGCAACCCCGCCGCTGGAAACAAGCAGGTGTGTCTGCCCACGTAAAGGACACACGTGCCCCTCAGGGGGGAGCCCGTCAGCCCCACAGAGCAGTCTGGGCAGGAAGCCTAAACCCGAGGCCCCGGGCAGTGGTGCCCGCAGGCGCAGCGTCAGCCACCGGGCTTCCGTGCCCCCAGACCCACGTCTGTGGTGGGAAGGGCGGGAAACTGCCTGGTAAACCCTGAAGCTAAGGCCCCGCTGCTCCGTCTGGCCGCCACGGCAGTGGGCATCTGTGCGCTGCCACCTGCGAGTGCCCGCATCTCCCTGTAACCCACATCCGGCTGGGCACCCGCCGCCCTGCCGCGCTGCACCGGCATGTGACTCTGGACCTGGTGCGAGCTACACCGAAGCAGGCTCCGTCCCAGGGGCAGTGACTCCAGGAGGACACAGCCTGGGGCGCCATCGTGTGACCAGGTGACATGAAGAGCAGTGTGGAGCCCGCGCGGACGAATGCGGGTGTGTATACACACACACACACAGGCGCGCACACACCTCGACCACCACAGCACAAGTGCCTCTTCTCTGCCATTTATCTTGGACCTCTGGCCTCACCTCAGCTCACAATGGACCCCAGCTACTCCAGCTCCACTGATGGCTCCTGAAAACACACCTCCTGCAAAAGCAGCCGCTCTGGCTGCCCCGTGCTGGTGCCCGGTGTGCCCAGAGCTGCGGCCGCAGAGGGCGGCCAATGAGGGTGGCTGCCGCGTCTGGTGGCAGTGATCAAGAATCTGTGTGGAAAATCTTTTTTTCATCCTTCCCTGACCCCCAGGCTCCATTCTTGCTGCAGTGAAATATGTGAATGATAAAAACTATTGACTAACACGCACATACACTCCCCAGACTAATCACCGGGGTCCAGGTCAAGCGTTGCCTTCAGCCCCCGCCCACGAGCCCCCACATCTCCGCCTCCGCCTGAGCCTCCGGCAGCAGAGCCTCCCTGGGCCGGCTCCCGCAGGGACTGGTGAGCTGGGCCTCTGGCCCCCAGAGCCTTCTCGTCCATCTTCCAACTTGCTCGTTCTGTCAGCTGATTCCTATGACAGAATTTCCACGTGAGGACAGCGGCGCCAATCAGTCAGCCTGGATGGAGCCGGAGATACAACAGCTGCAGTCAATTTCAGTATAATTACAGCTTATTCCCCGTATCTTTATTGGCAGTGGAAAATGCTTCAGTATTTTATTGAAAGAAAGCAATAAATAATACTGTGATAAAAATAGTTCAAAAGTAGGCTGTACATACTTTGTTACATAATCAGGAAGTTCACAAAAGATTAATAGAAAAACAGAACAGTAACAATGAATTGTACAAGTAAATTAAAAGCAGAAACCAGATGTAAAAAGTCGTGCTGTCCTAGCTGGCGAAGTATCAGCTGCGTAATAAATAATGCGCCGTGATCTGCACACATTTCTTGCTGGCCGTTTAATGTGCCATTTAAAAGTAAAAGTTACATTTGCTACTTATACAATCCAAAATGGCTATATTGTCAAAATCTAAAAATGTACGGCTAGGTCCATTCTTTAAACCTGTTTACAAACAAATGTAAGAAGATGACTTACATAAGAAAATAAGGCCTTTATCACAGCTGCGCTGCATGGTGTCCAGCATCCCATGCCTTCGCAGTGAGCGCAGCGCTCACGATTGGTCCTCTGGGAGTGGATGTGCGGGCGCCCCGGCCTGCGTCCCCCGAGGGGCAGGGAGGATGGGGGTGCGGCGGGCCCCGGCTCCCCACCCAAGTCTGTCTTGAGGCTGAGAGAACTGTCCCCAGCTCACGGCTCTGCCAGTTACTGAAGACGGGCTACCGAGGCCACAGGCTGCGGAGAGTCGGCCGGTCTGAAGTTCACGGTGTCCTGATGATCCTTTCAGTCCCAATCTGATTAGAAGCTGATATTTAACACCTGGCATTTTTAATCTGTTCACGCTGAGGAGGAAAGCATTTCTTGCTAGAAAAAGTACAGTTAAGGTCAGTCATTAAAATACAATTGCTGGAAATTAAGTTTGCTTATTTCAAAATGATTGTTGTAGAGCACGGTTACGTTTCGTAACGGATAATGCACACTGTGCCATGATTTTACAAACGCAGTAAAATCCTCTTCTCTGTCGTGGTTCATTATTAAAAAATTAAACAACGATAATTACAATAAATGCGTAATTTACAAGAGCCCTGTATCTGTTCATAGGATTTATACATACGAGCGTTACAGTACATTCATTGGAAAGGCTAAGATCAGATATAAGAACAAGAATTGATTTGAAAGGATATTTATAGCCTGGATAGACATGGAAAAGTAAGCAACTGTATAAATGAAGTCATAAGTTTACATAAATATAAGAAACATTAAATTCTAAAATATTTTCTCTATGGTATTCATGAATTTTTCACTAATTAAAAACTCTGTAATAAAATATCTTAGGGTCCATATAACAAGTATTAACAGATTAAAGATTCCTTTGAGTCCAAAACGTAGTCTTGGGTGGGTGGCGACTGTTGCGTGTCATCTGTAGAAGTAGTGTGGGTAAACTGGAAGACAAGACCAAGCGAGAGTCAGCCTGGGGACGGCAGCGCTGACGCAGACCTGCAGCTTCCGGGGCCCGAGCCCCCGCCCCCCATCCCCCGCTCCTGTGCTGCAGCTGCTTGGAGCATTTAGACTAACTCCAAGAACCGAGCATACCAATGAGAGAATGCTTTGAGGGGCTTTGGCATGTCTAAAAGTTGCTAATAAAAAAACAATAAGCCAACCAAACTTCCAGCTGAGACAGGACAACAGAACAGAGCAGAAGAGCCCCGGCCCTTGGAGCAGTGAAGAGGGGGCTGGGCCCGGGGCTGCACCCAATCAGTCCGCCACCTGCGGCGCAGGGATGGGCACCCCAGTGGTCGTCGACCCTGAGATGCCTAGATGGTTTTGTCTTAAAAACGAGCCTTGGAATTGAAAGGCACGCAGCGGTGCAGCCTTGTGAAGCTCGGTGCCGCGGGGCCTGTGTGTGTACAGCAGAGCCCGCCAGCGCGTGGGACCCAGGCCCCGCACTCTGCTCTCAGGCCTCCCACCCCACAGACCCCGGCAGGCACTTACACACCAGGGCCTGGCCTCGGCGCAGCCTCGGGGACGGGGCTGCCCTCTACTCACCAGGGGGGAGGGTTCAGCAGGAGTAAGTCCTGACTGTAGCAGAATCCAGCCTCTGCGTTCCCGACACACCGCCTGTTCCGACAAGCACGGGAGGAGGCGTGCAAACACAACGTGCAGTTAGTGGTAGACCGTCACATGAGGGCACAAGAAAAGACACACTTCCACACCTGCAACAGCACCCACACCTGTGCCTGCTGAGGGCTCCAGCAGATCCGGACACAGAGAACCGAAGCGCCGCCGCGTGGGGTCCCCGCAGCCCCGCCCGGGTGGCAGGCGCCGGCGCTCACTCCCCATCAGACGACGGAAGGACTCCCGCATGACACGCACCTGGACGACCGACACCCTCAGCGTGGCAGCCTCCTTCTCCTTAAACCCGCCAGACTACAGGGCCCTGGGCTCCTCCAGCTTGAGCGCTGTCTTGCCAAGAAGGCTGTGAGGTGCACAACCCCGCGGCAGCGTGAGGTGTCACCAGCCCCTGATGGAGCAGGTGACCAAAGCCAAGTACCGACGGCCGCAAGGCCCCGCGCCCTGTGCTGTCAGAGGGTGGTCCTGCTCCCCGGGAGCCCCCCGAGCCGACTGAGGCGTGGTTGCAGGGGCGGGCAAAGGACAGCGACTCACAGAGAGCAGGAGTCCAGTCTCACTTTCCACTGAAACAATGGGCACCGCTGATGTCTTTTTTATTGTCAAGAAACACACTGCTTGGCCCAACAGGTGAGCCCCAACCCCCGCCTTCCAGTTGGGTAAGAAATTTCCAAAATTCACAGTAGAAATTCGCTGCTCCCCATCATACATTTTTTTTGTCTCCCCACGGGTCCATCAGGAACACATCTTATCAGGATTCTGCCACGGTTCCAGAAAGCATGTTAAGACAGCTGGTACCGCACACCGGAACAGACTATCTTTGTAAATCCTTCTGATTCTAAGAACACAGGAGACCTGCAGCAATTTGCCTTAAGTCTGCCTTAAAAGCCATGAAAACAGCCCATTCTCCATTTACGCCTCATCTGTCACTCAGGGCAAAAAGCCGTCTCCTGCGCAGTGGCTCCCCACGCCTCCTTTTAGGATCACTTCTGACTTGTCACAGCTCTCACGTCAACCTTGCTGTGAACGTTTAACAGAGGCTGTGATTTACAATGAGGAGACTGGGGGTGCAGCTACGAGGGGAGAAGAGAGCTCTGGACTGTCCACCAAGCTGAAGGTCATGCCACAAGTAAGATCCGTGAAAATGAACTGTGTGCTCCTTGAAAGAAAAAATGTTCTTTAAAAAAAATGGTTGCTGGGTTCGCCCCCTACCCATTAAGCTATTACTGAACCCCAAAGCTGGCAAAGAGACGCTGCTTTCTTCCCCCTAAGGGAGGCAGTGCCGGCGATGGAACCCAGGACTTCGCGCACGCTCAGCACACGCTCCACCACTGAGTCTGCCCCGCCCTGCAGCTTTTTAATAAAAATGCTGCCCCGTGAGCCACCCTCACTGAAACTGTCCAGCTTAGGAAAGGCTTCACTTACACGTACTTTGTTCTGATTTGCATACAAGTAAGGGAAGGCAAAACTTACAAACCTACCTACGGGAAGGGCGAATAACAGGAAAAAAATCACAAAACCCCCAGCAGCACCCTTTCAAAACCACTTACTTTCCCGCAGCCTGTCCCCTACATCAGGCCTGAGAGCAAGTCGACACCTGCATGGGACATCTGACATATCAGGCGCTTGCCCAGAGCCTCTGTGAGTGTCTCACTTCACCACCACCAGCCAGTGAGGATGACACTGCCACGGCCACCCCACAGGCGGGGGCCCTGAGGCGGTGCTGAGGCTGTGCCCCTCCTGGGCGGCAGGGCCGGGCTCCAGCCCAGGCAGCCTGGCTCCTAATGGGGTCACGGGGCAGGGACACCTCGGGGCTGAGAGGCTGTGGGTGAACCATGGCCGATCCTAACTGCTGGTGGCTGTCTAAGGGGAAATCAGAGCTTGCCTTGAAGTAACAGCTGCAAAGCTGGTGAAATCACAGGCCCAGTCGGCCCGGGGGCAGACTGCTCTCAGGCTCCCTTCTGCCCCGCCCTCCCCAGCGTGCGAGGGTCAAGCAAGACAGGGAAGGTGGACACTGCTGGTACTGAAACATGTCCTTAGACTGGACTCAGTCACCCTCCAGTCCATGGTCTGGATGCTACTGCACTGCTACGTGACGAAGAGCTTTCGAGCACCGCCACACGCACACAGACACACACGACACAGACACACACACACACACACACACACGTCCCCAAAACCTCTATTATTGTGAGACTTCCATAAACAGATGTTAGGATTAGTTTTAAAACACTGAAACCTGGGCATGCAACAGACACAGAGGCCACCGCAGGTCAGCACCAACGTCCCCGCCGCGCTCACACCGCCCGCACGGGGCTGGGGCCGTGCCGCCGCCACCACCTACCGTCCAGCTGCATCTTCTTTGGCTGCGTAGAGGGCGAGGACAGAGAGGAAGTGACCCGGAAGTTTGCAGGGAGAGTTTCTGCTGACCCAGCAGCTAAGCCACGAACATCCTTTGGTCGAAATTTTTTTCTCCAAGAAGGTGCTCTCCTAAAGCTTTTATCATCGTCCTGGGAAATTAAAGGACAGAGAGTAAGACTGACCCTAAAATCAAGGACAAAAACACACAGTGAGTAAAGTGACTAGCCCCCTGAAGTGACAGAGCTTGT
The DNA here is from genome assembly GCF_048773025.1 of Camelus bactrianus. NCBI lineage: Eukaryota > Metazoa > Chordata > Mammalia > Artiodactyla > Camelidae > Camelus > Camelus bactrianus. The sequence continues at coordinate 3,252,817 of NC_133548.1, forward strand.
CACTGCACTTTTGGTCACAGGTATCTAACCCCATGCCTGATAACCACGTGACTTATTTGCCCAAACTGGGTACTTTTGAGCGCGGCGGGACACTAACTGGGCATAAACCGGGACAGTCGTGGGCTCCGGGTATCCGTTCCTCCCATCCATCACCAGCTTTCACTTCCCATCTTGAAGAAATCACCTTCTTGCTACATAAGGTAACACATTTTCATGTGTGTTAAGAAGCTTCCAAGCTGTGAACAATCCATCGTGTGCTGGGATGGAGCCAGCAAGCACTCCCTGTGTGTCCTTCCATCCTGTTCTCTGTCAGACTCAAGTTTTCCTAAGGCCCAGCGAGCAGAATAAGGACCACAGTGTGGGAATAAAGGAGTCATGGATTTGCACAAGGGAAATGAACATTTTGTGTGTTTCAACAGACCTATGCAACATGCCCCCCAGAGCACAGGGCCTCTGGATTAGGGCAAGACACCCAGTGTCCCCGCAGCACAACTTACAGACTCCATGCCTAAGCTGAAACCAGTGCTTTATGATATGAAAAGTATTTTTGAGGGGTAGCAAAAGTTGAATAGCAAAATTTAAAAAAAAAAACCCTATTTTACTGAAGGTATTAGTTTCTTAATAGCTCATCTGTTAATCAATTTTTAAGAGCAAAGTTCACCTTGTAAAGTAAAATTATTTCTACATTTAGAAGCGATACCCAGACTACATGGCTCATTCGAGTATAATAAAATAACTTACATTAATGCAACTTTAAAAACCATCAGGCTGAAAACTTACTTCATCGAACCTTCTGTCAGTCCCCATGACCAAAAGGTTGTTAAACTCTCTCTCCAAGACGGCACGAGCCTGAAATCGTAAAGCACCACCACTCTAAACTTTCAGCAATCTAATCCGAGTATCAGCATATCACCATTGCTTCTTAAACCAAGACTTAAAAAAAACCCCAGACCGTGACAGTATTTTACACCAGGGGTTTAGTGCGGAGTCCATGGATGGGCTCTTGGGGAGAGGGGCTCACGACCCCTTGGAAACTGTACACAGCAGTGGGCTCTGTGGGCTGGCGCTGGTGTGGGGATGGGGGTACTGGCAAAAGATATACAATCTTCTGTAGAAGAATGAAAAACTTTCCCGATTCTCAAATGAGCCCACAAGTCAAAAAGAATTACTCAGGCACTTACCCATAGAGACAAAATTAGTAAAACCTTCATCTGACACACAAAAGATACGGACTTCTCTTTCCACAGAAGAACTAAATATGTCACTCTTACGAGCATATGGGCTTAAATGAAAGTTTCCCCCTTTTTTTTTTGTTTATCACAAGACTCTCATGCTTCCAACAGCAAATGGAAAGCAGACAAGCAAAAACACTGAGGAACTAGGCAGACCGCTTCTGAGCCCTCGCATCATGGATCTGGTACGAGTGAGATGACTAGCGGTCTGAGCCTACGAGTCTGGTCTCCTCTCACACAAGCAGCTTGCCATCCGCACCAGGGGAGCCGCCCGCCTGGGGCTGAGGACGCGGGTACCTGTGTGTTCTGCGTTGGGATCTGTAACAAGAGCGCCAGCGCGCTGAAGTCGAAGGTTTCGTCCAAGGCCACGAGCGCGCCGTGGACGCCACTCTCCACGAGGTTGTTGGCGTACTCCTTCAGGCCGATGGACAGGATCCAGCGAATGACTCGGTCGTTGCTCCAAACAAGCACATCTGCAGACGAGGACACACCGGTCTGCAGCGGCCCCACCACACACACCCTGGAGCTCCGGGCAGACTCCCACCGCAGGTGCGGGCCCTTCAGTTCCCACGCAAGGCAGGGCCTCCGTCCGCAAGGGCTGGGAGGCCCTGCTAGGCGGCAGGCAAGCCCTGCAGCTAGGCTCTGATGGCTCGGCCCTCCTCCAGTCTAATAGGAGCTGCCCCACTAGGACTCACTCTTCCGGTGAGCTCAAGAGGAGTGAAGTTATTATGTACATTTCGTTTCTAGAGAACAGAAAGTGAGGATCCAGGGATCAGAAGAAAAGGACACGTAAGAATCTGAATGCCCACCAGGCAGGAGCACGTTTCAGATACAGACCTCAGAGTCTTCTGAAATACGTTCTTCCCATCTTAAGGAGTGGCACCAAATCTGGACACCTTGCTCGAAGCAACATAAACCTCTCATTTATAACCTTGCCAGAAGAATTTATTTATTTTTTTAGTGGAGGTTTCTGGGGACTGAACCAAGGACCTCATGTATTGTAAGCACATACTTTACTGCTGAGCTATACCCCCCCATTTATAGGCACCAGTTTCGTTTTTTGTATGTTTTTTAAATGGAGGTTCTCGGGATGGAACCCAGGACCTCATGCATGCTGAGCATGCCCTCTGCCCCTGAGATCTACACCCCACCTGCATTTATAATTTTGAAGCCGTGTTTCCTGAAGCCAGTTGTGCTGTCTCATTTCAAAAAGAGAAACTTAAAGATGCTCTCCAGCATATGAGAGATTTAGGGGGAAGTTATATTATGCCAGGCAATAAATGATTAAATTTGCTTTAGGAGAGATCTAAAAATGGCCACTCTGTAAAAATACATCCAGAAGATCACCAATTACTTTCAAAGACAATTCCTGCCAACTGCAAGAAGGTTTAAAATGGAAACAGAAAACAAAAGAAACGAATTTCCCGATTTCACTCCCAGTGCCCATCTCCAGACAAAGGCAGATGCAGTTTAGATGCTGGCTTCTGCTTCCTCTCGGGGCTGACACCCTAGCTCAGTCACGCCTACCCGCCCTTCACACGGGCCATCTCCCCACCGCACTTTCACCTCTAGTTTCTTTCTTGGGGAGACTGGGATGGAGACAGCACTGGTGCTCACGGGGCTGTGGGAATAAGGAGCAAGTAAGTTAACCCGTGGAAGGGCCTGGAGTTGTTCAATTAAGTCTCACTGTTCCTCACACTACCGTTAGTGATTTCTTTATTTTCTACAGACCAGGAGCTGTCGCTCTGAGCTGAATCGTGAACACTTCATTGGAAGCTCTCTACTGCACGTGGTCGCTGAGAGGCACCCGGCGCGGGAGGCCCTCGAGGGAGAGGTGCCTCCTGGCTTCCGCACCGGACCCTCCACGTCCTCGCGCCCGTGCACCTGGCTTCTATCTCAGATGCCTTTGCCTTCTCCCCGGCTAAGGGGCTCCCGCCCCACGGGCCTGGCCCGGCTGGAACGCTGGCTCTGCGCTGGGTGGAAGCACGCCGCTCTGCACTGCGCTCCGCCGTCCTCTGATGAGCGGCCAGGGCAGCGCTCCTCACACCCAAATCCTGCGTGTGATGCGCCAGCAGTGGAGAACTGTGCTTCCTCCCTCTGCGGCTACCTAGCGGGGTGGGGTGGCCTTTCTGAGTGGGGTAGGACACGTGTCACAGTAACGGGGAATCTCTGGAGTCCTAGGAAAAATGTTTACCGTGAGACACTGAACCTGCAGGCGGACAGAAACAGAAGAGGACAGACACACGCTGTCTGGCTATAGAAGGGGCTCTTAAAATACTCCTTGTCATCCCTCCCTCCTCTGGAATGAGGCCAGATGAGTTTTCTCCACTTAAAGCACTTCCTGATTTTTTTTTTTTTAAATAGGAAATCACTGACGGTGCTAACACTGGGAAGAAAGAAACAAGCCAGATCAATTCAACAGTCTGTACTAGCCTTTTACTTCATTTTGGCTTTCTTCTCGTTTTCTCTCCAGCTCTTTTCGGTCATAATTTAACCTTCGCAGGCACATAATTCCACACTGGAAACTGTTTCTATTTCAAAAAGAAAAAAAGAGAAAAAAATTTAGAGCTGGCAACAGTCTAAAATCTCTTAGCCAACCAGGAAGACCCACCTGCAATGAGTTACCTGTGAAAACTGTCGACCATCTTCAGCTGACCCCGGAGGTCCTTCTTGGTCAAGTGGTCCAGCATCCGCGCGTCCACCAGGCACTCCATGAAGTAGCTGCGGTACTGCGGGAGGCCCAGGCTGGGCAGCCACTCGTTGCCGATCCACTCGTGGTTCATGTCCCCGTATGCGAGGGTCTGCTCCCAATAATTAAGTTTGATCAGTTCAGAAAAGCCGTCACAAGGGCAGTATAAATCATCTTTAAACTGGATTTTTAATCTATTACATGTCCTCAAAGGCTGAGCTAACTAATGACAACATTTATAATTTCAAAATAATCTGATCTCCTATTTACTAGCTTTTAAATTAGTTAGCTAAATTTTATACAAAAGGAATTATACCATTAAAAATCTGACTCACTTGTGTTTATAAACTTAACCTATTAACCAAGTCAAAATAAAACTGACTGACTACACATTTCTGAAATAGCTTTTATATGTAATAATATATCAACAAAGAATGATCACGACTCATGAACAAGTTTGAAGGATCAATCCAACTCTACTCATTAAAAATACCTCTGGCTGGATTTAATTTTATTTTTAACACTTTGTTTTCCAAATGTCCTTAACAAAACACCTGCTAATTTCAAAATCAGTTTAAAAAGTGAACTAAAAGATAGTTTTAAAAGAAGAGACAAGCAAAGCAGCAAGTGACAGGACTGAAGGCGAGAGACAAACTCACACCACAGTCAGAGCACTCAGCCCTCCTCTCAGTCATCCAGGGACCTAACACGGAAGCCGCAGCAGGCAACAAACCAGCCTCAGAAAGGACACAGACGCCCCACACAACGCCGTCGGCAAGCGCGACCTGGCGGACACTGCACGACACTCTACCCAGGACAGCGTGGCACATTCTTTCCTAATGGATATGGAACATTCTCCAAGACAGACGAGACTCAGTTCACTAACGGTGACTGTATGTTCTCTGACCCCAACACAAGTAAATTAGAAATCAATAATAAAAAGATATTCAGAAAATTCCCAAATATTTTGAAACTAGCATACTTGCAAATAATTCATGTGTCAAGGAAGAAATCACAGTGAAGTGGGAAAATATTTTTAATTGAATAAAAGTGAAAATATACTAAAAGGCTGTGGGACACAGCTAATTCAGTGCCTTGAAGGAAATTTATAGTATTAAGTGCTTAAGTTACAAATGAAGAAAGGTAAAAAAATCAATAATGTAAGATTCTATCTTAAAAAATTTGAAAAAGAAGAACAAATGAAATCCACAGCAGGCAAAAGGAAGAAAACGTAAGAGCAGAAATCAATGCAACAGAAACCAGAAAAACAGAAAGTAAAACGACGAACATAAAATCAGGTTCTTCATAAATACCAATAAAATTGACTAACCAAAGTGACCAAGGAAAAAGACAAGACATAAACTACCAATATCAAGAATGAAAGAGGGGACATCAGTACAGATCCTACAGACACTGAAAGGATGCTAAGGGAAAACTGCATAATTTTAAGCAACTTAAATAAAACAGTCCAACTTCTTGAAACATATAATCTATGAAAGCCACTGAATAACAGATAACTTGAATCTGTAGTTATAAACCTTCTTACACATACAAACACACAAAATCTCTACCCTGATGGCTTCATTAGTGGATCCTACCATATACTTATGAAAAAATGCCAATTCTGCACAAACTGTTCCAAAAGTGAAGAAACGCCTAACTCATTTTATGAGGCCGGCACTATCTCGATGCCAAAACCAGAGAAACACATCACAGGAAAACTACAGACTAACATCCCTCCCAGACACAGATGGAAATTCCTGAACAGAACATCGGGAAATCAAATCAATAACCGATTAAAAGAATGAGATGTCATTGACAAATGGGGCTTATCCCAGGCACATAAGGTTGGGTCAACATTTGAAAAACCAACGAAATTCACCATATCAAATAGACTGAAAAGAAAAATCACAGTATTATCTCAAAAGATGAAGAAAAGTCATCTGACAAAATTCATCATTAATTCATGGAAATCTCAGAAATCTAGGAATGGAAGAAAACTGCTTCAACTTCACAAAGGCCATCTATAAAAAAGGCAGAGCTGACATCATACTTAAAGGTGAATTGCAATGCATTCTCCCTAAGACCAGGAACAAAGCAAGGGTGTCTGCTCTCAACACTGCATTGGAACTCCTAGCCACTATAATAAGGCAAGAAAAAGAAATCAAAATCATTATGAATTAGAAAGGAAATAAAACTGTATTTGCAGGTGACCTGATTATCAATGTAGAAAATGAATCTACAAAAATGGTTATCAGAATGAAATCAAAGTTGCAGAATACAAGGTCAACATACAAAAATGAACAGTATTTCTAAATACTAGAAATGAACTGGAAATTGAAATCAAAAAATATAATTTATTATAATGTCATCAAAACCATTCAATCCACGAGGATAAATGTAACAGAATACGTGCAAGGTTTGCACAGTGAAAAATAAATAAGCACATATGTACACACGTATCAGAGAAAGGCACCTGATGTTCTTTGGGCCAAGAAGACTGAAGTACATTCACAGGAATTCTGTGGTTACTTTACAGAATCTTCGGAAACAGTTATCTCTCAACTACCACCATGTTCTGTCTTGAAAGTATGGCCTCTAACCTAATTTATTATTTATACCAACAAAGCTGGAAGGAACGACTCAAACTCCAACAAGAGCACTCAAATTCTAATAGAAAGACAAAGTTTCACTACTTTCTGTAAACAATAATGAATGGAGAAAAACATCAAACATTTTTGGAAAATCATTACACCATGTTTTTTCTTTCTGTTAAACCCTACCCTCATCTCGTAAGCCTGACAGGCATGAGTTTCTTGCTTGCTGATTATGCATTTTTAAATGGACACAACTGCAAAGATGTTTCTGAATAGAGAATTCCATGGAAGCAGAACCTCCTTGTTTTTGTTTACTCATTATATACTCTATTCACACTCAAGGGGTCAGTAACATAAGCTCCTGGGAGGATGAGGCTCAGTCCCAGGCAGAACACATCTCCTGGGCTGTGGTCACAGCCTCTGAAAAAAGCACACGGCAGGGCTCTCTCATGATCAGAGAACACTGGGGTAGAAGAGACAGTCCCTCTGCAGGGTCTATGTTACCATCACTGAAATGATCACAAACACGGATTAAGTCTTCTGCACTGGGCACATGTGACAGTGACGGCAGGGACGAGGCTGTCCTGTGCGCTCCGGTACCACCAGCGAGCAGCGAGGTCTCACGCAGACAGCTCGCAGATGCCCCTTGCTGAGTGAAGGCATCGAAGGCTTTGACCACACCTGATGCCTTCTTCCCCCCGAGTGCCCAAGGGCGCCTCTAGATGCCCCCCGCCCAGGAGCTGGTCACTGCGGACAGTGCAGGAAGGTGCACTGCACACCACCTGCCCTCGGCAGCTTCAGAGACCAGGAAGCCCCTTCCCTCTCCCTCCTCTACAACGGGGGACAGAGCGAAAGCAGCCCTGCTCACGCTGAAGGCTGGACGCTGGCAACTCCGGCATCGTCGGCACGGCTCACCCTTGTATGTATTTCCACGGCAAAGGCAGACGTTCAGCTTCTTTAATTTATACTTCGTGCCCCATGACGCAGGTATTTCATATTCAAGTGCTGACAAAGTTCTGCCTCTTAGTGTAAAATACACTGACATTTAAGTAATTATGAAATGCACTCTTTAAAATTCATTCTGAGGGCCATCACTGGCCCCGTAGAGAGATACCTGACTAGGTTAAATAACTAATGAGGATATTCACCTGGAGGAGAAGCACGGAATACCTAGATCAAGGGAGACTCACGTTACGGCTGCTCTCTCCTGTGGTTAAAGACGGACACAACTGGCTTTACTTCACGAGTAGAAATAGAGGGAAACCATCAACTTGTAGTCAGCAAGATTCTGATTTAAAATTACTTTGATTTTTCGGTTATACAGCTATCCTCTCAAGGTCCATGAGCACCATGCCACTGTGCCAGCCCTGGCAAAGCTGCCTGTCCACACCTGGTGGCCTTTAACTTGTTGCTAAAGGGTACATCAGGTCACATGGCAAAGTCGGTGGGGTCAGGTGTGTGGAAACCACTGTGTTTAATCAAGCTGTCTCAAAATAAGGCTACAAAACAGTTGTGAGAGAGCTTTTTGTAAGCAGAACTGGGGAGCTGAAAATCCAACATATACATCAAGCAAGCCTAGGCTTAATTTCTGAGAATTCCATTAGTAAGAAAGTCTTTGGAGCAGCACAGTATTAGGACAGCGCGAGGTGGACACAGACACAGGGACAGCGTCGCTATGGCAGCTCCTGTGGGAAACGCGCTGGGAGGCGATGTTCCCGCCAGTGGGTCTCGGAACTAAGGCTACCCCAACAGGGGCCGAGACACATCATCTCAGGAGCTGCCGCAGCCACGGGACTTCGTAGGAAAGACTGTGTTGGACCAAGGGATTTATATCAATCAGAATTCACGACCAAGGGCTCCAACACAGGAGTGTTCAAAATTGTCCATGAGACGCACTCTTTAATCCTGTGCTCTGCTTTGACTAATGCGTTCAAATCTTTAACAACAGTCTGAATACAAGATGTTAAAAACGCCAAAAAAAGTAAATTACAAGTTTTCATCCTCCAATTCTTTTTGTTGCTGTACATATAGTGAAGAATATATTATAGAAAGTCTCCAACCTGAGCCCAGCTTCCCTCCTCATCTTCCTGAGGTTACGTGGTTAGGAATGTAAAAGAACACACTATTAGTACTGGCGAGCTTAGTAACGCAGGCAAACCGACTCCATAGGGAAAGCGCGGCTTAACTGAGCGAGAACGTTCAAAGAATCAAAGCATCATGCAAAACCCATGCAGACCCGCCGACTCCAACGTCTCATGCAGGGAGTGGGCTCCCACAGCAAGCACCCCCACAGGAGGGGAAACTCGGGTCAGAGTGCTGAGCTGCGGTCTCCCGGGAAGGGGGCGCGACCTACATCTGTTCTACATGGAGCAAGTCTACCGACTAAGCTTCTGAAAAACATATAAAGATAAAAGACGGATTCTGTTTTACACATTGAACTAATACCTAAAGGAAATACTTGTACGGAACCATTCAGTGTAAAATGACATCCCTGTTTTCCACAAAAGGGCCCAGAAAGGCGCCACTCTGGGCGGGGGGTTGGGAAGGAGGGGGACAAGCCCAGGGTGGGACTGACCGTTTGTGGCGTGGCTGTGAGCGTTTCCATCTCTTCATGTGTTAACCAGACATTTCCTGTGGTCTGGAGTGACCCCAGTGACCAGCCACATCCAGGGCAGGGGAGCAGTGACAGAGAGGCAAGGTGGCAGACACGTCAGCCTCGGCGCGTGGAAGGAGCGGGGGCGAAGGCCGACCCCCACCGCCCACCGCGGACACCCAGGCTGTCTCCTCTCAAACGACCACCCTACAAGCACCATCGCCAGTAACACAGCAGCCCCCCTAGAGCTGCAGTCATAGGCCTGCCACCCGAGGGGTGCGGGACAGAGGGAAAGGCATTTCGCACTTCTGAAAACTGAGAATAATTCTCAAGTAACTACTGATCCAATCTATTTAGAATGGTCTTCCCCAAAGCACCACCCGGACAGTACGGAAGCCTAGCTCTGGGCTGTGGGAAGACGGTAGGCTCCTTGGCCGGGCCCTCGCCCTGGGGGGCTGACGAGGCAGGGAGCAGGGCTGAGCGTGTACCCCAGCACGGCACCCGAGACCCATGAGCCCCCAGCCGCGGGTGCCCCTCAGGGAGCAGACTGCACCGTCTCCCAGTGGGCGGGCTCCTCCTCACCGTTCGTTAACTCAATCCATGAGAAGCCACCTTGACCAAGATGGTTGATAAAAACTTGGGGAAAACCCCCAGCACCTTCATTTGTGAGACGGTAACTCTATGGTGAAACGCTTGGGGGACAGAGACCAGATTAGGTACCATTGAGAGGACAGGGCTCTGGGTGAGAGCACCTGCCCAACAGGCAGGGGCAGGCCTACTGTTCACGACCACGGCGCGTGCGCGGAGAGACAAGGCAGCTCCACGCTGTTTGTGTAAAGCGACCGTGAGCCCCGGAGCGGGCCCTGACCTGCTCTCAGAGAAGTGCGTCTGTGAGGCTCTTGGGTTCTTCACTCTTTTCTCTCCAGCGTAGACAAGGCGGAGACTGGGGACTGAGCCAACGTAAAGAGTCCGCACTTCAGAACTGAGCTGGCCCGCCCTTAACTCCCAGAAACAATTCATGTTTTCACTCGATTCGTTTTTAATTTTTCAAGGAGGACCCCTCTGAAGGACTTGCAAGGCCTTTCCACGTGGAGAAAAGCTGCACCAGCACAAGTAACCCTGTGCACGCTTGCAGGTTTACGGACTGCCCAAAGCCTGAGCGCCCAGGGTCTGCAGCTCCCGAAAGAGGGAGGCCCTGATCGGCCAGACAGGTCAACCAGAGTCGAACAGTGATGACAGTGCAGCCTGGGGGTGAAGCTTTTCCCCTTCACTGTCTTTAAATTGATGTTTAAATTTGTAGTGATTACTTTTTCAAAAACTCCTATTTCTACATGACAAGGCCACTGAAGCCAAATTGTTATAAGAGCATTCAATAAAGGGGGCGGTGTAGCTCAGTGGTAGAGTGAGTGCTTTGCATGCACGAGGTCCTGGGTTCAAGCCCCTGGCACCTCCATGAAAAATAAATACATAAACCTAATTAACTCCTCCCAAAGAAAAGTAATAAAGTAAAAAAAAAAAAAAAAAAGTATTCAGTAAAATTATCTTTTAACTACCCAACTGTCACACATGGAAAGCTGCGATGGTTTTGAACGCTAAAACTATAAACAGAACACTGGATGTGTTCAGAAAGCACTGCAGAGGAACACAATGCGGGCCAAGCTTTTTCTGGAACGCACCGTTCTCGACGTGGGCGGGGCTGACGGGCTGGTCAGGGACATGACCTCCTGGATGGCCAGCCGCAGCTTCAGCCTGTGCAGGGGGTTGCTGATGCCGATCTCACGCTGGATCTCCGTGTCCGACAGGGCAGACATGATGGCCCCACTCTTCACGTTGGCCCGGCAGGCGGCCACGTACCAGGCCGGCATCCCAACCCAGAGCTGAAGGCAGGAGACATCGAGGCCGGCAGGTTACGCACAGGTGCAAACAGGCTCGCACGTTCACATATGGACACACTCAAGCCAGGGTGAAAGCAGGGCACGCACCTCCAGCCAGACGACGACCGTGGGGCCATCCCACTGCGCGAAGGGTAAACCTTGCCGCCGGGCCTCCTCCAGCAGTTCGTGCCTACGGATGACAAGACGTTCTGAATTAAAGAATCGCTGTCACACGCACACATGCAGTTGACAGACGAGTTCTCTTTATACGTTTTCTAAAGTGTATTAATGCCCATCTCATCACTTTCCTTTAATCTTCTAAACCATCAGCTCCATGGCAGTTGGAACATGTTACGAGGTTGCCTGAGTAACGAAACGCAGCGCGAGTCTCCGCGACCCTCTACAGGACCACCTCCTTGCGGGATTAAAGAGTCATCACCAGCTTTAAAGAGACCCCAGGTGGGAACATGCCGCAGGCCCCGCCGGGAGGCGAGCACCAGGTGCAGGGTCCCCACTCCTGCCCCTTCTGTGCTGGTGACCCCCCGGCCCAGGAATTGCGCTTCTCTTGCTGCCGCTGGGGGGCTGAGTGCAGGCAGCCAAGCTCCTTAATCTGTGATGGGTCTGACTTATTAGATGCCATGTAGAACCTACGAACTGGCCCATTCACTCAGGTGACCCTTTCTAACAGTCCACACGACCACCCATTTCCCCCACTTCACCACAACTACAAGCATAAACACGACAGGCATCTAACCCTTAGCAAAGGAACGAGCTATTCTTCCACAGGCCAACTTCCCAGAAAACAGCAGCTCTTCCGGGCGTCAGCTCCCGAGCCTAGAACACGAGCACTCAGGGGGCAGGACCCTAAACGCCACGTATCCCTCTGCACCTTCAATCTACCCAAAGCATCCAACTCCGTTCTGAGGAATCTGGTCACGAGCCAACATCCGGGGGGTAAGCTGCACACCACCTGCCCGATTCCACGGCCCCAAACCACTGCCCTGAAGCAAGGAGAAGACTCGTTTGGTTTTGGCTGTGATGTATTTCCTTCCTCTGCTAGAGGACACCGCGTCACGCTGTGCTGTGACTTTGTCTCACTCTCAGCTGTGACCTCAGTTTACAGAGAACTGCAAGGGAGACAGGCCTGAGGGGGTAACACGGGGAGCGCTGCACCCACCCGGCCTGGGCCGCACTGTGCGGGGCCCGCAGCTGCGTCCTGTCTCCGTGCTCAAGGGTCACGTTCTCGGGTGAAGCATGATTTCTCTAAGTACCTGCCCTAGCAGTAAACTGACGCAGCTTCCCAGCCTTAAAATTATAGAGTCGCAGGAGAAAGACAATTAGAACCAGGCTACACGCTGGGAGGACAGACACTCTGGGAGGGAGAGGTCCCGCGGTCTGTGGATGACAACAGCAGCACCGCGGTGAGCGTGCGTGAGCCGTGATCACGGCTATCTAAGTGGTGCCGCCCACACGATGGACACCGGCTGGCTTTTCCGAGCCCGACACTCAGCAGGCCAAGGCACCTCAGTGGAGACCTCCCGCTTTCCCTCACAAACACAGCTCAGGCAGGGCGCCGGGGCCACGCAGCCACGCAGCTGCCGTCTGCGGGAGAGGCCACTTCTCGGTGACACCAGCAAGACTCTGGGACCAGGGCCTGCAGCTGGTGACAACCAAGGCTGCACGTGTCAGAGCACGTGCTCGGCATGGCACACCCACCGAATGGACCTGCCCTGGAGCACTCTTCTTGTCTATCAAGGGGACCAAGTCCTGGTGGCAGGTGTGGGGCCCCAGGCCACGGCTTCCCACGGGGCTGATGTCAGGAACACCCAGGAGTGTCACACCTAGCGCCCACCGTGTTCTCACGTGGTTTTTACAGAATTTGAGAATCAGAGCTTCACCAGTTCTTGAAGATGCTCTGAAAGTGAATGTACTTGGCTGTGTAAATTTAGCAGTTGAAAGAACACCTTTGGGATAAATCAAGGGCTAATAAAAAGAAAACACTCCAGGGAAATGTATGCCGATTCCTATACCTTTAACTCCGTCGATATCAAACTGCATTGGAATGACACCTTTTTTTCTGGAAAACTCAAATATTTTTAAAAAATTTGTAAACAGAGTATTTTCCCCCATCAATTTCATCTCTGGTTAACTGACAGAACTAAAATTACCCACTGTCGTCAGATAACCTTCCGACTTTGAATTGTTCTCTGTTAAGTTACTTGTACGTTCTAGAACTTGGCACGCATGACCCCGGAGCAGAGAACAAGCCGCTCTTACCCACTCAGCTATGGCAACAGACAGTGAGAAGTTCAATTTGAACATCACGGCTCCAGAGAAACTTGCATACATGTGCGCGCATGCACACACACGCAAGCACCCTGCACGTGAAATTTAATCACATGTGGGGGCAAATAACCCAATGAAGTATTTCTCATATAGCCGAGTACTCAAGCATATCTCCTAAGAATTACAAAATAAATACAGAAAACACAGTGATACATTTTGGCCAATTTATACTACTTTTGATCCCATGTGAAATACAAACTTTTGGGAGCAGAGGGGTGGGAGGACCCGTGGGCACTCAAAAACCTGACTGTCTCCATCACCCAAGTATGAAGATGTGAAGTAAAACACAGGAGCAAAGTCCCGGGACAAACTTCCCTGGCACGGTTCCAGGAGCCAAGGGCCTCGTTCTAACCCTGAGTCTCACATGGCCAAATGGCAATCACCCAAGTTACTTTAAAACGTTTTTATTCAGTTCAAAGATAGCAACATTCAAATCAAACTTTGCTGTTAAGTGGTTTCTACAAACTTCCATTTACAGGGAACCAAAGACCGAGTATTCGTACGGCACCGTACAGAAACATTCGTACAGAAGCAACAGCATTGCGCCCGAAACATAATGGCTAGTGTGCTGGGCGAAACAACGGTGATTTCTGAGACGAGAACTAAAATGAGGCAGACTTCACAAAAGCAAAGCCAACAGGCAGCTCCGGGGGCTAAAGGCAAACTGGCCTCTAGGGGAGAGGGTCCCTGGGGCTCACGGGTGATGCTGGGGGTCAGTGTCTGGAGGCCCTGGTTCCAGACCACGGAAGGTTTTGAGACAGGAGGGAAGGGAGCAGGGCACAACCGTGAAAAGACAGAGCAGAGCCATTGAGGATACGACCAAAACTCGTCAGAGCCGACTAAGCCCAAGATGGCGGGAGACTCGACGTCTGGTGACCCTGAGCCTCATGACACGTTCACGTAACACACCAGCTGCTACAGGACACACACCACCCCAGACCAAAATGTGGGTGGGGCCCAATTCCCCAAAGTAGTGGGAAGAATCCTCCCGCTTGTTAGCATATGAAGTTACTGAGCCCATAAAACTAACCACCCCGCACCTGGGGCCTCAGTCTCCTGAGCCAGCCGGCACTCTGCATCCACCTGCTTTCATCCTACTATGACTCGCTCCTGAATTCCTTCCCGCATGAAGCCAAGGACCCTCGCTTGGCAGGCGCGTTCCAGGGACTCGCCCGAGACCTGGGACACGACCAGCCCCTCGAGCCCCTTTTCCTGAGACAGTTCCTCAAGGCACTTGACAGGGGCCAGATGACCTCCCCCATCATGTTTATCACGGACCCACCGAGTGTCACCCAGTCTCAAAGCCCAGTGTTACCTTGTCATCATCGTCCCCACCGTCCAGGTCAGTGTTCACCTCTTGGACTACGAGCTGCCTCTTTTGTGGTTCAGATGAGTGTTCCATTTTATTTTTCAGTTGTCACTTGACTGGGAGCATCTCAGACTATTTAGCTCATCCACTTAACTCTGGTTTTAGATGCGGTCCATTGACACACAACATGTTTGAATCAGAAAATGCCTCTGGACCCAGAGACACGCGCACACTGACCCTTTGCACTTGACCCCGGGGCATCGCAGCGCCTGGGCTCCTCTGTGGAGACTGTCCCTACTGTTACCACATATTTTCAGGATCGTGGCAACTCAGAATTAAAATTCAATAAACAGATTAAAAAACTAAAACTGTATTTAAGATAAAAATACAAAACCTACCAGAGGAGGAAAAACAAAGGGCACCACAGTTAGTGAATACTCTGGTAGATGACTAGCATGAACAGCGAATCTCTGAAGGCGGGTGATCAAGGTCCCGCAGCAGCTGTGGTCAGACGCGCAGTTGCACAGACTTCAGGACGTGCTGGCACTGTCCGGCCTGCCTTGCGTATGTTTATGTAGACGTGGGTGTGGAGCTAATGCCCCATGAGGGATGGACTCCTATCACCCCATCTTACAGATGAGAAAACTGGAGCCCAGGGATGCTAAGGAACTTGCCCAAGGCACCGAAGCTAATGTGTACCAGAGCCAGGATTCAGATTCAAATGCTCTAAGGCTGAACCGGACTCAACCACACACGTCCTTGTGAGACAACTTTCCAAAGTAGACTGGGAACCCAAGTGTGAGTCCTTTCCAAATTTTAGAGATGCTCAAAGTCCTCCAAAAAGTATAATTTAATAAAGGCTTTAGATTAAGCTTTCAAATAATAATAGACATACAAAGCTAGATACTAGGTTTAATAAATGAGCATTAATGAAAAATTAGGAAACTGAAAAACATTCAGGGAGACAGACAAAAACAAAAAGCTTACTTTTTTTGAAGTTTACGATTTTTTTCAGCCTGTCCTCCCAATTTGCTGAGTCCCAAGGCATCTGGAGATGAGTTTTCTGTCTCTGAAACGCCAGATATGAGGAAGCAGAGTGGTCAAAATATTGTGAGAGAATCAACGTCGCCAAGTTAGGGGTTTTGCGGGGTGGTTAGTTTTATGGGCTCAGTAACCTCATATGCTAACAAGTCCTGCTGAAGGTAAGAGGATTTGCAGGTAGAGTGAAAAAGATTCTAAAGGCGAACTTTCTGATTAGATGACAAGGGCCCAAAAATGCTCGAGAAGCAGTGAACCTTTACATCTGGAAAAGGCTGAGTCGTTCAAGCAAACAGATGTTAACCATGCCCCCGGCTCGTGTGTGCACCTGCTGAGAAGCCGTGCGCCTCTGTAGCTCTGGGTCCCAGAGAGCACCAAGCTCATAGGAAAGGAACCATGTGGGAACAATGGGGGGGCACACAGTAGGTACACACACGGCAGCCTCCACCCCGCTCCAGACGGTCAGGACCTTGCAGGAAACCACTGACCCTGTCCGAGTGCCTCCTTGCCGATGGGCCCGGGCCGGCCCTTTTCTTTCTTGCCAAACAGGCGGCCGATGGAAGACTTGATGCCCTTCTTCTTGGGGGCTTTGTGCAGCGAGTCCTGGCTGCTATTACTGCTGCTGGGGTTGCTGACGGGGCCGTCCTGTGAGCCTGTCGAGCTTTGGGGACAGAAAATGATCTTTAGTAAGTGCCCTCACACAACAAAACATTCCACTCGCATGAGCCAGAGCAGCACACACGCTCACCACTCCCGCTGCAGACCTCACAGCAACCACCACAAGTCTCCTTCACGCGAACCCTCACCAAACACGTGACGCTAACAGATACAGGCTCCCAGGGAGAGCACAACGGAGACTGCTGCCGGTAGCTTGCCGACCCCACCTCGGGGCAGCCTCTCGGCTAGAGAAGGTGCCCCCACAAAGGCGGGAGCTCCCACTGCCCCGAGCGTGACCCTGGCCGTGCAGGAGCCCTGGGCACCGCCGCAGGGGTGATGCAGAGGTTAACACGGGTGCCCTCTACCCAGTGCTGTCTGGTTTGGGACAAAAGCTCAACAGGCGGTGGTTTGACAAAGGAGGTTGTCAGTAACGGTTTCCTGAGAGGGAGCGCTCGGTGAACCGGTAAGAATGGGCTGGAACTCTTAACAGCTCAAAGAGGGCAAGAGTGTGTCCGGGGGCACTGAGTCCTGCCAAGGGAACCATCAGAAACATCCCCGTGCTGGGCCAGTGCTCCACCCAAGAATACAAAGAACGTTCCCAAAGGAGCCAGTCTGTGGACTCGGAAGAAGTAAAGCTTTTCTACAGTTGCTGACATCATTTAACTCTTTTCTCTCCAAATGGACTCTGCCCAGACAGACACGCATCTCTGCTGGACTGTGCTCCACTCCCACAGCAGGGCCGGGCCCCCTGACCACCCCCCAACAAGAGAGGACCAGGCTCCCTGACGCTGGGCTCGAGGAGACCCGGCCCCTTACTTCCGCGCGTCCCTGATGTCCTCGTGGCTGACCGTGTGCTGCGCCCCCTTGTGCAGCCGGTCCACTCGGAGGGGCCGTGGGGACGAAGGCGGGGACGTTTCACATTTTATGGCTGTCTTGTCATCTCGTACCTCTTCTCGGGAAGCCGGCAACTGAGGGAGCGAGATGAATGCGAAGTCAGTCAACAGCAGGCGGTGACACACACGGAAAGAAAGCACACAGGCTTTACATTATAAACACGAACTTACTTGGAAACCTACTAGCTGTGCTTTCTGCCAGGGACAAAAAGCCTTGTTTCAGCCTGATGCCCTTTGAAGGGGCTGTCTTGTTCATGAGAGGCAGGACCGTGGAGCAGAGGGAGCACAGAGCAGAGCCGAGTCCTGCCCGCCTGCACTGGAGGGAGTGCGGAGACCAGACAGCAGCCCCCAGCTCTGCCCCCCGGGCCCCACGCCGCCCCGAGGACAGCCGAGACCTGAGACCTGCCTGAAACCGAGTCTCCACCATCTGTGGGTGGCACTGACCGTCCCCGATGAAGAGGAGGGATGTGTTTATCGCCTGATGCCACTTCAGAGGAGAACACTAGCAAGGGTAAGAAGCCTCATGGGCAAAGCCGTCCAGACCTCTCCGTCTGAGGGAAAATAGAAATAGCTTGTACCATGACCCAGCACTGGTCTTGGTTAGATGCCAACTACCAGACCCTAAAACAACGGTTTAAAGAGTGGAAAGAGCTCTAACCCCTCCACCCGAACACATGTGCATCTGGCTTGTATTTCTCAATGATGTTTAGACTGGAGGTTATAAACAGAGTGCTTATATGCAGTTTAGATAATTTGTTCAATACAGCTTAGATAGAGTAACCCGAGGTCTTCATTAAAAGGTCTTTAAGGCGCCTAGTTTTTCTGTTTGTAATGGAATGTGGGTGTGGGAAGCAGGGTGGTGGTCACAGAATGGGGGACAGATTAACCCCTTCCAGGTCCAAACAGGCCTTACTTACAAATGTGGGGTCTGTGGTTAAGCCAGGCTGGGTTTTATGAAACATGCACGGCAAGCATTTGTGTAAACAGAGACCCGAGCAGCCAGCCCACACTTCTGAGTGGGATTCTGTAAAGAACAGCGACCCACTGCAGCCCCACGGTGGCTTGGTGACAACCACGTGGATCAGCACAAAATGGAGCTGCACTCATTTAAGCCACAGCTGGACCAACTGTGCACCCGCTCCTGATTTCCAGCGACAACCACCGGGCCGCAAGCGGCTCCAAGGGCTAGATGTTATCAGTATGAGTTGCAACAGGGACAAATCTCAATTCAAGTCAAAACAATCACTTATAAAAATCAAAAAACAACAGAGAATAGGTCAGGGGAACGACACTGAGTCTGAGTTGACCGTCAACTCAACGGAGACTAACAGCTGCCTAAGGGCCCAGCTAACACGGCAAGTCACTTCCCAAAGGAGCCCTGGGGCTCCCCGGCCTGGCGGCCCTCTCCCCTGGCGGCACCCCCAGGACACGGCCTGACGGGAAGCTGCAAGGAAACTGGGAGGGCTCTCGGCACACACCAGCGACTCGGAGGAGGAGACAGGTCTGCACGGTGCCTGGTCCCCTCCACGCACACACACACGCACACCCAGAACAAGGTCCTCTACGCAGCCAGTCAGCGAGCTCAAGACACCACAAGCAACGCAGCAGGCTGTCCCACCCGGATGGAAGTCAACACACCACTTCCTGCACTGAACAGGTCTTGTTACCAAGGGAAATACAAACACAGGTCAGCAGGGCTGTGTCTCACTGCGGGAGTGAGCTCCGCACCTCAACGCCAGCAGACCGTGCAGACTGGCACAGCGTGGCCACCCCGGCAAGCGCAGGTCTATCACCGTCTGCGCCTAACAGGAGAGCAAGCAGGGCACACGGTGGCGAGCAGCACGGCTAGGTCACAAGCCCATCGGTGGCACAGGGGGACTGGAGCCCAAGAGTTCATGCAACGGTGGACTCAGCTGAGGGGCTCCCCAGGCGCCACCCTGCTCACTGCACTGAACCGCTTTGGTTAAAGGGCAGCGCAGGGCCCGTGGGGTCCGCGCTACAAGGGCACCCCGAGCAGGTTCCATACAGGGCACAGACCAGGGACTGGAGCGTGACTGTCATGAGGAAGATGTCTTGGTCAACAAGTCTGTTCCTTAACGCACTGTGCTTTCTCCAAGAACAGGGAGGCCCAATCCAGGGCCATCTGTGAGGACCAGAGGCCTTGAGCTCCCTCTGTCAGGGACGCCATGAGGGAGGCGAGAGCATCTGGAGAGAGAGCGGCCGGGTGCTGACGTGGCTACGCGGCCGAGCCCACACCGCAGTACTTCCTGACTGGGCGGCCCCAGCCCACCGCCCGGCCTCTGTCACGCAGGGGCCGACAGCACCCGCACCTCGTGTGGATGCTCGTGGGGTCGTGCCGGGCATACAGCAAGCGCTCACTACACGCTGCTACCTGTGATGATTAAAACTGGCATTCCCCAAACCTAACATCTATGGTTCTGCTTCAGTAATTTCTTTCTCAAAAACACTCTGCCTGTTATACATAAACATGCGACGATTAGAAGGCAAACAGGTGGGGAGAGGGGCAAACTCTTACGTGTGTCCCAATGTTCTATAAAACCACTAGTGAATGACCTGTTTCCAACAGCCATCAGCACGTGTTACGTGCTGGGTAAGTTTCAACGTTTCCATTGAAATGTCAGCACTCCTCAGAACACAACCACGTGGCGTCTGCTGCCATGAAACGGCAGATACTCTTCAACACGTCACAGAGACACGAAGGCATGTTAAATCACAAAGTATTTTACCTTTTTCCGATGCTTCCTTAAATCACTAGGCTGACAGATGCATGCAAAGAAATGAAGAGAAAACCAGATTGATTGTACACTTTGAAGTTAAAAGTTCAAGAATCAGCACAAGCAAATATATTAAAAAGAGAATGTCAGAACACATAAAAGTGAGATCAGATTTAGAGAAAATGTAGACTGGAAATAGAACATTCTTTGACTACAAAAGTTAAATATAATAAGCCGTTTAAGATTTACTAGAGAAACAGTATAAGTTATTACTCAGGAAGATGTAATTCTATTACAACGTAACTCAGATTATTAAGTTGTGGCATTCTGGATCAACAAAGGGCCCTAGCTGCCCAGTCTAAGCCAAGCTTCTCTGTAACTTAGTTTTTCTTAATAAAACACAAGTCGCACTGTCAAGTATCACCCTAACTGATGAGGAAGTTACCGCAATACCTATCTTAACACTGAACAGATCTAACCACCTATTGGGCATGAATGTAAGAGCCTTACCTAGAATCTGGGTTAAAACTTCTCAAAATAAACTTACTGATTAAAGCAGGCGCCCTGTGTAAATATGTAACAAAAGCGAGCGTAACAGCAGTGGGGTCTTTACACTCTATGACTCACAGAAGGTAATTTAATTTTAAAGCCCATTAAAGACATTAACTGTGTACGTTCAGTAAGTAGATGAGATTTAGTTTTAAATACAGGCACCAAAACCAGAAAGTATACTATTAGTGTCACGTGTCCATTAATCCTGCCTGTGGTGGTGGCTTCTTTATGCAAGAAACATTTCCCTCATGAATGAATGACACATGCCATACACAGTCTGTGTAAACACATTCTGCTCCATCCACAGCATGCCTGTAACCATACCTGTTACCCAGGGACACGCTAATGAAAACTTACTGCCACGGGGAGACACTGTTCAATGAGAAATGAAGACAAAGCGGAAACCCCACTGATGAGCCACGACCAGGCACAGACACACTGAGACCACAGCGTCGCAGTGGCCGGGGCAGGCGTGGGAGGGAGTTATAACGGTGGGGGGGGGAGCGGGGACCAGGAAGGAGCTGGAGGAATAAACTACAGACCTGGGGGCTGGGGAGGCTGGGGTCTGGACTGACAATTAAAATAAAACAAAGGATGACACGGGAGATCAAAACCAATGATGGCGGCAGACACTGTCAGCCAGTGTGCAGAATCACAAAGACAAGGAAAAACACAACGGGTTTCATAAATTCTCTGAAAGCAATTAAGCATGAAGCCACAAACGAAGCTGTCAGAGTTGTAAATATTAGCTAATGAGTTAATGAGGTGAATTACAAAAACAGTATGTCAAAACACCACAAATGGACTAGTACCACTTCATGTGCCACTAACACGATTTACAGCTGATTTAATTATGTGTTGGCCAACAGGGCAACTAAAATGAAAATAGGTAGACACAGAAAAAAGAAGTGCAATTAGAAGGCAAAATGTTGTAAACGTGGTTTCATGCAGTAAACAGCAACGTGCCCACAAACCCTGCACTAAACACACACAGAAGTTATGACACGCGCTTTTGAGCTGCACTCTGTCACCAGAAATCATAAGGTCATGGCCTTTCCAGACGCTGGGGAGTGAAGAGGCCCGGCTGCCTCCCTGGGTGCCTCAAGCCAGCGGCCTTCACCTGCCTCCCACGTGGAGCGGGCGTGAGGAGTGGCCTGGCCCGTTCCGGCTGTGCGCCCTGCACCCTCGTGCGGGCGGGCGGCAGGCTCTCAATGCACCTCCCTCCTGCCGCGAGGACTGCCTGTGTTTTCTCCTGTCACACTGCCCGTTCCAGGAGACGACAACCCTCCGCCTGCAGCTGCTGGGCCGCGCAGGCCCCTGCCCGAAGTCACCTGGGGTCACGGTGACAAGCAAAGCTGGCCATCCCAACAGTCAAGTCAGCCCGTCACTGTGCTATCATTAACTGATTAAACACCAGTTGGTTTTAAAGTCTGGAACCTCTGAGCACAGCAACTGTACCTGATTTTCTTCTGGGTTAAAACAAAAGGCCCACCACCCTGTTCAAGAGCTAACTGGGGCGCGTGGGGGCAGTGGCAGGGGGGAGGCGTACTCACCAGAGTCATGATACCTAGTCTGTCCACCTCCCTGGCCGGGCTGTGCGGGATCCTTCGCGGGGTGGACCGCCCGCTGTTCGGCGGGGAGGAGCCGGCGAGCGAGGAGGCGGGGTACGGGGGAATGGAGCTCATCGATCTGAAACGACCAAGGCTGTCTAGACTCCCGCTGCCCACGCGGCTTTCGATCTCCTCTGCCCGCTGCTCTGTGTTCTCCTTTTCTTCCTGTATCAACCTAGACGAAACAAACCGTCATTCCTCCTCTGTCAGCAAACGGACGACAAACCTGCATCTGCTCACAACCAGCAACTAGAGAGATCAACATCTCTGCAGAAATACCCCACTTTTTACCTTCATGATACAGTCAAAGTCACAAGTTACCACTGAGCCTCATAAAGCTACTTCTAGTCACTCATGCCTCATTTCACTAACTTACACTAAAATTCTGACGGGCCTGGATGGCAACTCTTACTGTGCTTAGTGGGGGACCTGCATCTTACGACTCTCACCTTCCCGAGCCTTGGAGCAAAGCTGCACGTCTATCAATTTTTTCAACTAGAAACTGGGAGCTCTTGATACAATAATAATTAAAAAAAAAACCAACTCACAAAGCAAAGCAATTAGGAATTTCTAAACACTGAAGTCTAGACTAGACGAAAATGTTGAGTTGAGTATTTTAAAGGTTAATTTGAACAGAAGTGTTATTTGATGAAATTCTCTACCAGACTCATCTGAATTTCTGGATTCATGTCAACCACGCTGCATTAACTTAAAATTCAAGATAACTGCTCTTCTACCCTAGTGTATAGTGGGTATTTAAACAGCAGTTCAAATATTTGACTATACAAGTAATTATTTTTATATTAAAACACAAGATCCTTGTAGTAACCTTCCCAATTTAAATTCTACATATACATCCTGAAAGTATTTTTTTTATTATTGACAAGTCAGTGGGTAGAATTTTCCATTTTATCAGGTCAACTTGCTGCATAAGGAAAAACCATTTTTGCCCAGCAACGCACCATAGGAATAAAACCTGAAGTACACAGCCCTTCTGCATTTCCTACAGGGATGGGAAGGAACCTGTCAGACTCCTCCACGCTGCACAGGGACAGCCCGTCTCTAAGGAGCGGCCCGCTCCTCGCTGTCTGACGCTCACCCTGCGCCTGTCTCCACCTCCTGCTATCCCCAGGCAGGAGCAGGAACAGGACCAGCACACCCTGGGCGGCAGCCCTGTCCAATCCGCTGGCCTGTGGCAGCTTCACGGGGACTCAGGACTGGTCATGTGGCTGCGTCAGGTCTGACCCAGGGCAGGTCTCAGGCGCCTGGTCACCCTGCTGCGCCCAGAGCCACGGCCTCTTGATGACACAGGCCATCCTTTGGATTCTACTCCACAGCTGGTCCATTGTTTTGTAAATTAACTATTACAGCTGCTAAGAGGGTTTCTCAGGAAAACATCTTAAATATGTTGAAATACTCAAACACACATCCTTTGATCCCTGTCTTTCAATGGAACAATTTTCACATTAAGTTAATTCCATATAGCAAAATCCAAGTATGAGTGAGACTCTACCAACCCGAAACCCCCAGCTTTCTGTTCCTGGCGGCTTTGCGCCACCCCTGAAAACATGAGGCTCCGAGGGACACCTGGGATGACCCCTCTCAGTGCTAGAGGACGCACAGGCCGCAAGTGGACACCACCTCGGCACCTCGCCCTCTTCGGGGCTCACTTGGAGGGAAGTGCTGCCAAAGAGTGCCCCCCATCCTCCGGAGCTCCCCTTACACCTGCCCCCGCACTGGGCGTTTCTCCCGTCATTCAGCCTGCATCCGGCCCTGCCCTGGGAGGGGACCCCAGCCCACGCCACACCTCCCTCTGCACCTGGACTGACATGGTCTCGGCTCTCTGCATCCTGCCCCCCCGCCCAACCTGTGGGCCCTGGTCTGGCGTCCAGAGCGTCACGGGTGGGCCCTGTATGCCCTGCAGCTCTCCCCAGCTGTGCATCAGCTTTTGGGGCAGGGACGGAACACATTCTGCAAGCTCTCACACAAACATTACCCAGACCACAATTGTGGAGAGGATGCCCTCGTCAACTGAGTTTTATCACTAAGGGTCATCTCAGAACTTATAATCTTAAAAGACAACTGAAGTCAGTTTTATCGTCATGGAACATTCAGAAGATATTCACAGGACCTGTTCCAGACTTATCTAAGTGCAACCCAACCTTGCAGAGATGACGCCTGCACCCCCGGCACCGCGCACGACCACAAGTGCGACCCAACCCCGCAGAGACGCCCGTGCCCACCTGATCTCCTTGTTGATGGCGTCCAGCTGCTCCTGCAGCATCATGGCCAGCGTCTGTGCATCGGCCTGCCCACTGGGCGACAGCAGAGCGGCCGAGCTGAAGAGCGTGTCCCTGTCGTCCTCGCCGTCAGACACGTCCACATCACTCTCAAACGCCTGGGCCACGTTGGCCAGCACGTTGGCCTGCTGCGCGCGCTCCCAGTCCTGCTCGTTCAGGGTCTGCACCTGTGGGGGAGAGGCCCGTGTCTCAACGGCGACGGTCACAGCAGCTCAGATCCTCCAGGAGCATAAAGATTTTAAACAGAAGCCCAAACGATTCTGGAAAAATGGGCCACAGTGATAAGCTGCTGACATCTATTAAGCAAGAAGCAGTGTTTAAGGAACAGGAAAGGAGGATGATCTCTCTCTTAGAATGCCCGGTGGCATCCAAGCTTTAACGTGGACGGGAGGAACTTGTACGACGTTACTTACAACGCTGGACTGACCAAGTCAGAAACAGAACTCAAAAACTAAGTACAAAAATAACACCTGTGCCACAATCAGCCACGCTAAAGGGAAGTAAAAAAATTAATCGGATCCAAAGCTACCAGCTCCCCAGTTGGCCACAGCTTTTACTGGTGTCATCCAGTAACACACAACTTGAGTTTTGGGAGGTTCCTAGTCCCCTCTTTTAAGGCAACAGCAAAGGCAGAAGCCAGCAGCGGCAGCAGAATGGAGGACAGGGCCAGCCCTACAAGCTCTCTTCTCAGGGCATGTGACACGGAGCTGCAGACAGGGCCTTTAGGACTGCAACTCACGGAGAAAAGGCACATCTACGCTGAGCCCAAGCCCCCTCCGAAGGGAGGGCGTCTGTCATCAGAACAGATATGAAAGGTGTGGCCCCCTCTCCTCTGGGGCTGCCCCAACCCTCCCTCCCATTCTCTCTCAGCCCAGGGTCCTGCTCCCACCTCCCAGACACGACATCACAGCAACCGCAGGAGCCTCGAGAAGCCCCGGGGCCTGTGCCCCTGCACCTGGTCTTCCCTCCCAGGACCCCTCCCCACAGCTAGACCCCCATCCCCGCCGCCCGCCGACTCACTCCAGGATCCTCTGCCATCCTTCCTCCTCCTCTCCGGCCAATCAACTTTCTACTGGCTCATTCCCATCAGCCTCAGAACGTTTTCTCTCTCCTCCTCCTCAACATAACACAACAGACTGCACATCCCCTTCCAGCTACCACTGCCTTTCTCTGCTCCCCAAGCGCAGCCTGTACTCCGTCTCCACCCACTTCTTCCAGGTCTCCACTAGCTCAAGCAGGCCGTGCGCCCCCTCCAGCAGAGCTGCTCCACAGTGCCCATCAAACCCACTACCGAACCCACTCCTTCCTCACCCTTCCTCATGCTCCCTGCTACCCCAAGCATCTCGCTCCCCTGGCTCCAGGCCCCGCCCTCCCCAGGTTTCCTCCTCTATCTCCTGCTGCCCCTTCTCAACCTCCCTGTCCTCCTCTGAATTTTGGGGTGCCTGGCAGCTCTATCCTTGGACCTCATCTCTCTACCCGCTGGCACCTACTTGGTGACTTCATCTTCTTGCAGGCCTTTAAATACCATCTGCACACTCATGACCCCCAGTCCATCTCTAGCTGGGACCTCTCTCGGGTCTGGGCTGTAATAGCCAACTGTCGACCTGACTCGTCCTCTTGGACATCTGATAGGCCTGTCTACTGAGCAGGACCAGGGCCCAACTCCCAGCCTTCCCCAAAGCCGCAGGCTCCCCATTGCAGGAAACAGACTCTGTCCTTCAGCTGCTCAAAACTGAGCCCTGGGCCCCTGGCCCACCTCTCTCTCCTGCACCCGACACCGATCCATCAGCCCAGCTTCCTGTCACGACCTCTCACCTCCAAGTGGCTCCTTCTCTCCCCTCTCCAGGTCTCTGCTAAATGTCTCCCTCTGGTGATACCTCACTGGCCACTCTGTTTAAAATTATTATCCCCTCCTCGTTCTCCAACTTGCGGTACCCCCAGTTTCCCTTCCCTGCTTATTACCATCTGACATGGTGGTTTAAAAACACGTCTGTGAATTCTTTAATACCCCTCCCTTCAAGAGGCAGAGGGGCTCCTCCCCCCAAGCCCCGACGAATGAGGGCAGGACCTAGCAGCTCACTCTGACACACAGAATGCAGTGGCAGTGAAGCTGTGTGGCTTCCAAAACTGGGATGTAAAAGGCTCTGGGGCGTTCCCCTCCTCTCTCCCCTAGTGAGTTTTAAGGAAAGCCAGCCCAGAAGAAGGTCCCCTCACCAGCTGAGTGAGTCTGGAGGGCACCGTTCAGCCACAGCTGAGCCTTCCAGCGGCGGCCACCCCAGGAGGCCTCGCGCCGGAACCATCCCGCTGGGATGCTCCCGAGTGCACAGAACCGAGACCCACTCAGCATGCACTGCTAAGCCACTAAGCTCTGTAGTGACCTACACATAGTGACGGCAGCTAACGCACACGCCAGACTTGACCTGACTTCTCATTTACTGCTGTCTCTCCCACTAGAATGGCACGTGCACTCAGGGCACTGTGTCTGGTTTTTATCCACGGCCATAGCCCTAGGTCTATGATGACGCCTGGCCCACATGAGCTGTTCACTGAATATAGGCGCTCAAAATACAGAGAAATACATGAAAATATATACTATAAAACAGACAAAAATGTGAAAGTATTTAAACTTCCAAACGAGAATCCTTCCCACTAAAAGACGATGCACATGTGTATTCATTAACTCTTAATTACTACTTCAAAACTGTAGTATAGTCAGCACTGTGCTGCACTTGAGTAGGTCATATTTTATCAGAATTTCTTCTTTAAAAAAAAAATGCACGCCTTAAAAGTCAGTAAACACTTAGCTAGAGAAAGGAAAACAGCATGGGGAGGGGAGAGAAAGCGACCTAGCAACGAACGCCTTTGCTCCAAAACAGCCCCAAAATCGCAGGACAAGGAAAGCGGCGACTGACACTGACGGGGCCCTTGCCTTGGAAGGCTCGTCTCGGAGCGCTGCCAGCCGGCCCTTCTGCGGGCGCCGCAGCACCGCGCTGCCGCCGTAGGGCTCCACGGGCCCGTCCGCCACCGGGAACCTGAAATCCGGGACGCTGCCCAAGTGGGGTCGGCTGAAACACAGGGGAGAAAAAGATCGTTATTAAAAGAAAAGTGAACTTGCTTTGCTGGTCAAGTCAGACCCGGTCAAGGTGGGGAGAAGTAACCTCACACGCAAGGTCTCCAAGAAGGGCACCCCCCTCACTGGCCCGCCCAGCAGCCCGCTGCCCGCCGGTGCTTCTGAGCTTTGTCAGTGATGTGCCCACCACGCTCCGAAGCACCAGGATCTAACCTGTGGAACGGAGTTTGACCTGCCCCTCTTGCCTGCCACTAAGCTACAGGATCCTTGATGTCGGACCACGAGCTACATCCAGTCACACCGTCTATACAGCCAACGGCTTGCCCTGGTACCCACACGGCAGGTGTCGAAATGCAGTGTGACCTGCTGAGCGCCATACCCGTGGTGAAGGGGAGCCCCTCTCAGCCTCGCCTGGTCTAGCTCAGCTCTCAGCGCTTCCAGGTTTAGTATGAGCTGGTCCTACAAAACAGCAAATGACACACGTGGCGGCCATCTCTTCCAGGATTCAAATTACTTGCATCCAATGTGCTCACATGTTGAACATAACCATAACAGTTCACATTAGCAGTTATAAATACCCAACATTTTAATTCTGAGAAAATTTTTGCTAAGAGTCCTAGAGCAAACACAAATACTCAAACCACCAAATTAACTTTATAAATCCTAGTGAACAGGGAGTTATACCTCGGTCATAGGACAGTTGTTAGACGATAAACACCAAGCCTTAACAATAACGCATTTTGCAGAGAGAAGCAGAACTCTGTGGCGGGATGTGAGAACAGTCACCGGCTACTGCACTGACCTCTCTGATTATTTTTAACAGTCCTACATCGAGCACACATTCACACACTTATCATTTGTCCGCCCAACTTCATTTCTGTACCCAGTAAAACAATAAGGAAAACTGATACATTTCTGGAGTCACCCAGTAACCTTCCAGATCTGCACTGTCCACTAGAGTGGCCACTAGGTACCTGGAAAGGGGCCAGCCCGAATGGAGATGGGCCACGACTGTGACAGGCACGGGAGATTTCAAAGACTTCAAGTGAAAAAAACAGTCAAGTAGCTCATTAACTTCGATATCAACTACATGGTAAAAGAACATTTTGACTACATCAGATTAAATAAAATTAATTTCGCCTGCTTCTTTTCACTGCTTCAAACGTGGCTACGAGGAAATTCTAGATTACGAAATGGCTCGAGGCATCTTTCTGCAGGGCCGCGCTGCTCCGGGCGGAAGGCTGATGCTGGTGCTCTCAGACGAACCCAGGGAGGACTCGGAACCCTGGAGCGCACACAGCCGCCGGGCTCCACACACATGCGCCCGGCTCCACACACATGCGCCCGGCGTGCAGAGCCGAGAGCGCTACACACCTTACAGAGGGGACCAGCCTAGAGAAAACGTAACGCAGCTTCTGCCAGACAGCTGCAGTAATTACAACAACGAGCCCGGCTCAGTCCAGCTCCTAGCAGACTTCTAAAAGATTCAAAGATTTAAGTACCTTGTCATGTTGCGTTTCTTCTAACTGCTTTTTCGCATTTTCAACTTCCCGTATGAGAGAATTCTAAAAAACATATAAATAGTCCTTTAGTGTTCATTCTTAAAAATGTTCCACATAATACAATTCGGCTATACTTCTGTTTAAAATCACAAAGCACTGCAGAAAAGACAGGGACTGTGTGCATGTACTAGACAGCGTGTCACGCTCCCACGGAGTGAATGCCAACCACGCGGACGGGCAGTGTCAGCACTAATCTGTACACGTGAAATTTACTTCTTCACTGACAGATTCTCTAGATAGAAGTTTATGGCATGAGTTTAATCTGGTAAACTGCACCAGCTTTCAGGCTGTGCAGTTCACTGGTCACTGGGGAAACCTGGCACGTGTTTCAGACGTAAGACTCAAATCTAAGACAAAAATATTCCTACCTCCAGGCCGGCCCACTGACCAGGGAGGAACTGAGGTGACGGCCCTATGGGGTCTCTAATCACGCATTTCACAATGGGCTTTGTGTCAAATGAGAGGTGTCCCGTGATCAGAGGTCACCACTGGTCTCTCTCAAACAAGGGTCACCCCAGGTGCCAACCCCAGGGAAGGCTCTGGGCTTCATCCTGTAGGACACGGGTGCACCTGCGCAGGTTTTCTGAAAGCCTGAATCCAAGCACGGCTCATCAGAGCTTCCCTGACATAGCTTCTGACACCCCTTTGCTCTGCTTACGGCTCAAGCGGGTCCATGGGGACAGCAGCCCGAGTCCGGGCCTGGACATTCTCCAAACCAGGTGAGAAGAGAGCAGGCAGGAGCTGGCTGTGCGAGTGTTTATTTTTAGCTGATTAAACCCTTCAGGTGACACCACGTAAAAGAGACAGAAGCCGACTTCCAACACCAGTGCAACGAAGGGGCAAGGGCTGGACCCAAAAAAGGATCCCACCGCAGGGGACGGCAAAGCAGGGGACGGCAAAGCAGGGCCCGGCGGCCGAAGCCGACTCACCGCCATTTCTGCAGTCACACTCCACCGGCACGCAGCCCACCCACTCCTCTGTGTGCCGTCCGCGGCTGCTGTCGCTCTAGCTCCCGATTAGCACAAGCTATTTCACTCAGTCACTCATAACCAGTAAAAGCCTGGACCACTCACTCTCCAGCCTCTATAGAGACAGCTTCCCCACTCCTGTTCCGGAGCTCCCCACACACACAACCTGGCAGGACATGAGGGGTGTCGGTTAACTCGGGGAGTGGATGACAGCTGGTACTTCCTCCTCCATGAAGAATCTACTGTGTGTGACGGCCGCTGGCCACCGCTATGCGTCACTCCTCAGGCACAGAGCACAAACGCACTCTCTGTAAGGGGGACCCCCAGTGACACGGGGACACCTCACCTTGTCTTCCAGAGCAGCCATTCTCTCCTTCAGATGAAGCTGAAGCCTCTCATTAGATTCTGAAAGAAGCTTGTCAACAGTGTCTGATAAACGTTTATTATGTTCTTCATTCATTTTTTCTCTCTGCCTTGCCTAAAACAAGAAAAACAAAAACTCACAAACTTCAAGGACAGCATGATCTTTGCTTTCAAAGTGCCAAGGACAGTCACTCCCAGGCCGCTGCTCCCTGCTGCCATACCAGCGTCCTCCTGCAGGATCACCAGAACCCACTCACAGGTGCGGAGAAACACGGGCACCAGTCCTCCAGACATCACACGTCACCATGTTCCCCCCACTGCTTCTGTTAAACGAAGCTCCCATGGGGCCTGAGGAACGTCACCAGTCATCAGCTGTCAGTTGGACGCAGGGAGCAGCTTTTGTGCAGAAATAAGCATATTTTTAAGAGCACCAGCTTCTACACACACTGGTGGAGGAATTTCCCAGGACGTAAACAGAGACTTGGGTCTGGATGGAGGGGGTAAAATGAATTCAGTTCACAAAGCAAAAGGTAAAAAAATTCATCTTGGAAAAAAAAATCAGATGTTCACACATGTTTTTCTTTATACTCCTACATCAGTTGAATTTTCTGTAACGATAACATATTAGAGACTAGAAATTATGCTAAGTAATTTTGAAATGTAGTAACAAAGTTGGTAAGTTTGTGTTTTATAAAATTAGCATCAATTTCATGGTTTAAAAAGCTTGTTTTCATTCCACATCCTGAAGGAACACAAAAGGGAAGTGGACAGAGGGGACAGGAAGTGCTAACAGCAGCCCGCGTCACGGCGGGTCACCCGAGTGGGTCATCGCAGTGCTCAGGGCTCCCCCCAGGTGGAGGGCAGTGCGGCACGGGGCTCAGGTGTGTGCTCCAGCCACGCTGCCCAGTTAGGAGGAGGGAACCCATGAGGCCTTGCCAACGCCCTCAGCCCCTCCATGCACTGGGTCTCCCCATCTGTGCACCGTGGGTGCTGGCCCCTCCCTCCCTCCCAGGCGGCTGCAGGACTGCGTGTAAAGCACTCAGAACCACACTCCACACACAGCAGCCACCGCCACCTGGAAGAGACCCAGTTCTCCACAGTCAGGTCTCAGCTTTCAAATACTTTCAAAGCAAGGTGACTTAAAGCATTTACTCTGAACTGCATTAGTGATGAACAGTACCCTGATCTCAACGGCCACCACGAGCCAGTTCTCAAAGTAATGAAGTGCGTCCCTAGATCAGTAAAAATCTGATCCTCTGCCCAAGGGCGGGGGCGTGTGCTGGGAGGCAGGGGCCGCATGAGCTGCAACCCGCCGAGGGGCGCCGAGTCGTTACCCCTGCGAGTGCCTGGTCCAGGCCCTGCGGGCCACGCCGAGAGCACAGGTCTCTGGTGATGACGGTACTGATGTTATAGGCTGAGTGCCGGCCGGACATGGATGACCATCCGCTCTGTTTCCTGGATGATTCTTCCGTGCTGACATGTGACCAAGCGTTCCAGGGAAAGCGCTCTCAGGACCGGCCTGATGTGGAGCTCCACCACCACATTTTCTGAACACTCTTTTGTATCCCAGCTCACCTACGGCTTTCCTGGTGCTCAGAACAGCCTTCCCCACAGACACCTTTGTGCCGGGGGTAGTAACGTGGCATCTGGGGACAGAGATCAGGCCCATGACCTGGACTGGGGACTCCAGAGCCACACCCCAGGCAGGCAGGCTCATCCTCTAGGATGATGTGGTTACTCTTGCGTTTCAGGGAGACCCCAGGCCAGCATCTCGGGCCTGTCTCGGGGGCACCCGTCGGGTTCCGCTTGTACCTGTAGCGCCTCCTGACAGGAGCTTCCTAGGCAGAGCAGCAAGCAGCCTTCTAGGCCATGGGGACCCCTACCCCCTGCACATTGTCTACGGGCAAGTTTCCTACCCGCCTTACACCTGGTCATGGAGTGGAGGCAGCTCACAGGCGAGGCAACAGCTAAGCACATGCGACAGGTTCAGAGAATGGACACCCACCCCCCTACCCCGGCTCGAGCTGGCCTCGGCCTCGTGCCCGGACACGTACCCGCTGTAGCTCCTGGTTCTTCTCCTCTAACTGGGCCTCCATCTGGCGCAGCCTCTCTTCAATGTTGCCATGCCTCTCCTCCGCCTGTCAGCAAGGAACAGCGTCAGTCTAGCTGACAATTGCACCCCGCTGACGACAAGCCAGCGACCACTGCTCGAGCGACAAGCACCACATGCCACGTGCGGGCTCCCCCGTGAGAGGGAGAGCTCGGGCTTCCACCAGCCCCGCGTCCACGCGGCTTCGGGTGCTGGACCGCGGCGGTGGCCGACGTGGGAGGGAAGATGCACTCCTGCCCCCGCCCCGGGCCCGCATCGACGGGCTGAGCCCCGACCTCGGACAGGTGCCGGCGAGGCAGCCGGGCAAGCGGGAAAGCGGCAGGCACAGGGGAGCAAGGCGCACAGGCTACCTTCCTAGGCTGGGGGGGCGAGTTCCCACCGCTTAGCCTCCTTAGCAGCGGAGTTTCCAGAGGACAAAAGGTCAGACTACAAGGCCGACCAGGGGCAGGAGAGACGACAGGGAGAGAAGAAACCAGGACTTTAAACGCAGATCACAAAGAGGAAACAGTGCTTCTGTGACAGC
Organism: Camelus bactrianus; assembly: GCF_048773025.1. NCBI lineage: Eukaryota > Metazoa > Chordata > Mammalia > Artiodactyla > Camelidae > Camelus > Camelus bactrianus. The sequence goes on from NC_133548.1 coordinate 3,285,838, forward strand.
TGTGGGCGAGGAGCTGGCTCCTGTGCGCACCGGCACCCAGCCCCAGGGCCAGCAGCTCGCCAAGCCCCAGGCGGCAAAACACGACTCCTGACAGAGGAGCCAGCACAGGCCCGGGCCGGCTCCTCCGTGCCTGCCCGGTGCCCGCCGGCTGCGCAGGGGAAGCCCCTTCTAGGCCCAGGAAGGCCGGATGGCCCGCTGGCCCGTGCTCTGCCGCTGGCGAGGGTGAGCCGAGCCGGCCCTGCGCCGGTGGGAGGCCGCCCCGGGGCAGGGGTCTGAGGGCTGCGAGGGCAGTCGTCACTCGCTGAACAAACGAATTAATGACTTAAAACGTGTTTATTACAGATTTATTCTGGTTGTCCTTCCGAGAGAACGGGACTTCCCTATTTCTGAGAAAAAAAAAGCCTGTCTTCTGTCTTCCACACGAGGCTTCGCCCCGCGCTCCGCTCTGCCACTTAAACAGCTCTAAGCAGCAGCGGCTCTCCCTCAGGTGACGCGCACGGGGCACAAACAGCACACGGGGCAAAACCGGAGGGGGTCAACTCAGGGATGACAAAAAAGGGGATGACGCCTGACGTCTTACACGTATGCCAGACAAAGCAGCACTGAGAACCAGTCTGAGCTATTTCGTGGCGCAAGGACGTAAGAACAACAAGGCACATGAACACGTCATGTTCAAGACCCAAATCCCGCCGTCTGACCCCGAGCACGAGCCAAGGCAGCACCTTAGAGAGCGCGGCCACCCTCTGGGCCAGCTCGGCCTCCACCTCGGGGAGCGTCTCCGCTTTCCGCAGGGTCTGCTGCAGCTTCTGCTCCGCCAGCTCCAGCCGCTCCTGTAGCTGGCGGTTTCTGTCCTCAGTCTGCGAAATGAGAGCCAAGGATCAAACCGGGCAAACCTGCGAGCCGTTCGTTTCCATGTTCAATAAACCGAAACAAAACCTACACGCAGGTGTCTTCCAAATTAGTCCCGAAGGAAACAACAGCTTTGGCAGCTGCTTTGGAGCAAAATTTTTCTTTCTGTGAGGAGTACGCACCCACTTTCCTGGGCTTGATTTCAACATGCAAAACATCTCCTGCCAAAGTATCTGCTTTTCCTAAATACCTCCAAAGAAGTCTTTAAAAGACAATTCTGTGGAAGCTTATTCATTCTCACTGACCGGACTAACCCTTCTTTAAAAACCATCAGACTCGGCGTCGAAGGCAAAGCTGCCCCGGCAGGCCGCCGGGCAGGTAAGCCACGACACAGCTTTCACCGCCTTTGAAACACTGACCTTCTGACAGTGCGCCTAACAAAACGCCAGGCACATTGTTTTGGTGAATGTGTGATTACTCTTTTTAAAAAATCCTCTTACTCTAAAAAATTTCAATGTAGAAAATACAGAGTTTAAAAAAAAATTATAAATCATCTCTAAATTCAGGTCCCTGAGAGGTTACCATGTCCCCAAGCACTTTTCTTCTTTCTTCTGTGCGCACTCACCTCTGTGTGCACAGACACATGATATGTTATGCTTTAAAACGCTCAGAAAATAAAATCCTCACATGTAGTAGTATGAGCTGTCTTTTAATGTCATTATTTTGCACACCATTCCACACTATAAATTTTGATGGCTTTCTAGTATTTTATTTTTTATCTTTATTTTGGGCCTAAATGATATAATTCATAACATATCAGACAAACTCATTTCACTTTTAAGAAGTGGATTTGGGCGTTCGGTTAACCCTTGATTACCTGAGACCACACTGAAACAGAGCGAGCATGGCTCACCAAACCACAGGAGGCACAAAATTTACTGAGGCTGCATTTCTAAATCTGTCATTTATCACGCTGACCCCAGTGACTAACTGGGGTAGCCAGCTGCCTTGATGTTCTTTGCCACTGTCTGCTCTTTTGGTAAAAATGCTAACAAGCAACAGATTACTGTTCACTTAAAACAGAAGAAAAGAATCAGGAGTGTAGCTCCAGAAGATGGTTCAACCAAATCCTAAGTAAGTAGAACCTGTAAGTTGAAGTCACCCACACTTGTGAGCGTAACATTCCAAGGTCATGAAAAGACCACTGGGGCTTGACTTCCAACATGGAAGTCACGGGAAAAGGTCTTTAACATCATTAATCAATAAAAGCCAGACAGAGTTCAATAAAACCACTACCTGTCGATGCATGGAATCTTTATTTGCAATTTCATTTTCAAGTTTGTCGTTGAGGTCGTGCACAGAGGTGGCCTCACGCTGTGCTGCGAGGTAGCGTTTCTCAAGAGTAGTGATTCTCTCTTCCATGTCCTCCTTTTGGGCCATGGCCTGCATCGGGCATATCAGAGGGCAACAGGTGAGTAACAGGTAGCACACTGACACACTTGAGAGAGAAAAGGGTGGACTAAATCCTAATTTTCAAATCAAATAAAAAGTTAGTGTCCTCAAAATTAAACTGACAGAGAGGCCAATATTCTTCTCCAAGGCAAATGAAAACACACCTACATCAAGTACAAATGTTCACCTGCATGATCAGCACTCATCTGTCTTAATGCTATGCCCAGCCGCTCAGTTTACCAAAGCTTATCCTTTTCTATATATTATTTCACAAAAAAAGTATAATAAAATATCCCACTACTGCAAAAATTCCAGGTGAAGGTATCTGCCACGAAGACAGGCCCTCTGTTTGCCTCACGATTCAAGTGGACTTCACCCAGGACAGCGAGTGGCCCCTCAACAGATCCAACAGTGAGTGTCTTGCTTTGTCAGGTAAGAGGCGGATAGAAGCTCATCCAATTACCAGAAAATTAAAGCAGTAATACGAACAAATAGAAACAGAAGTCAAAGTTTAATATAACTGGAAGCAACATTCTAAAGCAAAATTTCATCACCCAGAATCAAACGCTGATACCACGACCAGAACTCTCTACTTAGAGCAATTCCTGTGCCCCACGCTCAAGGCCCATTCCAGGCCCCTCCCTGTTTGCTATGTAACTAATGTTAGCAAAGTTTAGTATTAAAAGTGACAAGTCAAAAAAATTTCCAAGTTTCTCTGCATATTAAACTCTGCCACACAATCTCCTACTGTCGCCCAAGACTAACACAGATTATGCAATACATGCAAGGACTTTTGTTTTGATTATTCACACCAAGCTGCTAAACAGAAAATAAAACTGCTCTGCATGCATACATAAAGGGGTTCTCTCTGTGGTGGTCTCACGGGGTGGGGGGGATGGGGGGTTGCCTATTCATAAAGGAGAGGTGACACTGACAAGAGAGGCACCAGAAGCATCCAGCACTCATTCACTTTTACAGTGAGAATTAGGTGGTTTCTCATCAATCAGGTGAGTGCCGATCATACAGGTGAGCATCTGTGACATCTGACGTAGGTGCGTTTTCACCCCGCTCCGTCTGACCACCGACACTCGGCACCATTTACTCATTCAAGGCGCAGCACACGAGGCAGGTCAGAAAAGCGAAAGCGCCCGACACCGCCCCCGAACAGAGCCCACAGACTGGGCACAAGTCCCTCTGGGGGAACCCCGTGCACCAGAGGGAAGCCTGAGCCCAGACAGCCCAAAACAGGCAGAAGCGAGGGACGCGCATCCAGGCGCGACAGGGCCGCGGCGCAGCGCAGGAGCAGGGCCGGCCCCACGTCGCGCCGCAGCCGGACCAGGCCTCCCCGCCTCTGAGGACCTCAGGGAGAGGAGACTGACCACGCAACGGGGGACGCAGCCAATCAGCCCCAGGACTGCTCTACTCTGCTCTTACTTACACACCAGCCCAAGGTGGAGGCGACGGGGGTGGGAGGTGAGGGGCCATCGAACCCAAACAGCCCACACACTCAGCCCCATGGCGTCACCAACCCTGCTACGGCCACTCACTTCGCGAACGTCTCGCTGCAGCTTCGTGTTCATCTCTTCAGACTTGATGAGGTCTTTCCGGGCGGTGTCCAGGTCCTCCTCCAGCTCCGTCACGTGGCTGGAGAGGGCCGCCAGGCGCTCCTTCATCTGGCTCTGCTCTCTTGACTGCTTGTCTATGACCTCCTGGAGCTCCACCACCTTGGCAAGGTCCTCCTCGTGACTGAGAGACCCATCGGACGATCTCTAGTGGGGGAAAGGAATCCTTAGACAGCCCCGTCTGGTGAGCGAGGAGAGAAAGAGCTCCCGAGAAACGCGAAAAGTCACAACTGACTCCTGCCGGCCAGGGCCGCACGGAGAGAGGGCCGGCGACTTGCCTTTCCGTTTGCGCTCGGCGCGCTTTCCTGCTCATGGTTTATGTCAAGCACCCCGTCGGTTAGTGTTTTCTTCTGGTTATTCTGTTCTTTCAGAATCATTAGCTAAAACCAAAAAGTGGAATATGAGAGTAAAGAAACAAGTAGCAAAACTCCACTTGGAGAAACACAATTGTAAACTGTAAACAGTGTAAAAAGAAAACACACGGGGCGATGTTACCCACCCCGAACACAGCCAGGTTGCTAACGTCGGACTATCGTCCGCTGAACCAGCGGGCACTTAAGAGACTCGGCAACTCTGAAATGAAAGCCTGGCTTACTCTGCAACGACTCACATGGGCTGGTCCTCAATCAGAAAGTTAAACGACATCTGACATCCACAACTAGTCTTCATGCTTTTTTTTGTTTGATTAAGGGACACAAATTAAACCCCAATCAAATTACAGGATGATTTATCAAGCTTACCTCTTTGTGGGTGGCACCTAATTCTTCTTCTAACAAACTACACCTTTCAAGTGCTACTCGTAATCGCTCTCTCACCTGAAAATAAAAGGGGCTGAGTTACCGTATGTGTGTTAATTTAACTCTTAGTGTATAGTTATCCTAATACAGTTACTGTAATATAACATAACAGGATACCTTTAGTCTCTTTCATTGATGTTAACGTCAAGAAAACCTGCTTGTCAGTAGCTCTTTTTTCCTTTTTCTTTTTTTGCAGGGGGAGGAGGTACTTAGGTTTATTTATTTATTCATTTATTTTAATTAAAAAAATTTTTTTTTAATGGAGGTACTGGGGATTGAGCCCAGGACCTCGTGCATGCTAAGCATACACTCTGCCACTGAGCTGTACCCTCCCCCTCAACAGCTTTAGATTTTAAGTTTAAGAAAAACCTTCCCTCTAAATAAATTATATTACCCAATTCTTAATAAAAAATCAATATACAGAATATAATAAATCTTTTTTTGTTTTATGAGGGGAAGGCTATTCGGTTTACTTACTTACTTATACCTGGAGGAGCGTGAGCTGCTGCCTACCACTTGAGCTACAACCCCCCCCGAACATAGCAAACCTTAGACACTTATGCCAACTAGTACTTTTTAATCATATAGAGCTGTCTTCTTACAGAAAAAAACTTGTTGACAAGAATTCAAGGTCAAAAGTAAATCAAAGTTACACAAACGCCTATGATGTCCGTCCAATGACACAGCATGTACACAAATTAAGAACTGCCCCGTGGCTGAAGGTACCTTTTCATCCAGAGCTTTGTGGTGTTCAAATAAAGATTTTAGTGCTTTGAGTACTTCAACCTCGCTAGACACGCCCGCTGGGGACTGCGCCTGCCTCTTCACCACTGTCATCCTGAGCGACCTCTCGTGCCTGGAGACTAGGCATTCCAAATGTTCTAACAGCAGCTGGAAGAAAAGGACAATGAACACAGGTTTTAAAGAGCATTTTCAATTTCCTACTTGAATCTGGGCACATATGCCTTTTAATCTCAGGCTAAGACAAGCCTGAATCCCTTCAAATCAGCCTAAAGTTAGAGAAGGTCCCCCCAAATGTATTAAAATATCATTAATTTTCATAAATTTGCAAGCAAGGTATGAGAACACTGAACTGATAATCATTCAGTTCAGAGGGAAAATGTCAAAAATGCGTTTAAAACCAAACAGAATGGATCATCTTGTGAGTTTAAAGACAGCAAAGCCGATCTCAACGGTGACCCGGAGGCAAATGTTACAACAGCGAGAGTCTGCATCCTGACCCTGGTGTTGTTCCTTTCCGCTTTCAGTTCAGCAATTTCTTCTTCTCTTTCAAGGAGCTGTTCCCTGCATACATTGAGTTCTTTAGTAAGTGCTGCAAACTCCTAGAAAACAGTAAAACAATAAAATAAAATAAGATAAAATAGAGATCCTTTAAAGACTGGCTCCTGTCAAGCCTCTCCAGTCCTCACACAAAGGCAACTCCCACCAGCGGATACACAGGAACTCCCTGATCCTCCAGAGAAAGAGGACCGGCCCAAGACCACACAGACTTCCGTAGTGCAGACCCGCCGTCTCCCCTGCACCCGGCCCTGGCACGCACATGGTGAGGGAGGGCAGGGAACCCAAGCCTGCCCTCTCAAGATCCAGGGACGCCCAAGATATTTTCCTGAACATAAATCCTAAGACCAAAGTGGATAAAGACACCTTTAAATGACTCACAGAAGTGTGATCCAGAACCACTGGAAGAATAAAGAAAAAGGCCTATAAGGCCACCAGGCTTTGGAGTGTCCCCAGGAGAAAGGCTGATGGTGCCCTGAGACCAGTCTGTCAGCCTGGCTTCACTGAAGTCACCCAGCCGTTCAATAAACTGGTTAATGTGGTCAATTTATGTTACATATATTTTACAATTTACAGACACGCGTGCGCGCTCACGCACACACACAAGGCTCTTTGGAGACAAGGCTGCTCCTGAGCGCACAGATTAGCTAAAGAAAGTGAACAACTCTTCAGTGCTTCGGCGTAGACCTGCAAACACAAAGAAATTCCAGTAACTCTGGATAGAAATATTCCAAATGTGTCTTTGAACCCATCAAAGATTGTGTCCAGTGTCGATACATCTTCAGAGAGCTGGCCGGCAGCATTCAGCGACAGGGTTTGTGGCTGAGAAGCAGGGAGGGAGGGGCAGCCAAACAGACTACGTCTCCTCTCCATGTTCTCCCAGGAAGTTCCTTTTCCTTCCTGAGTTTCAAAGATTTCTTTTGGATGTGCCAATATGAATGATACCGAATACCCTGACTTACAGCTCCTCTGACAACTGACTTCAGTTGACTGTCACACCATCTAATACCCAATGTTAATGAGAGTTCTCATCTAATCACCGAGATCCTGCATCAGAAAACATGCCTCCTGTCGCAGGTGAGAGAAAGCCCGTCTCAAACTAGCCGAGGCTGAGGGACAGAGCTGGCCCCCGGCTCGCCTGCACCCAGGGCCCTGGATTTTCATTTGTCACAATGTCCTCCTTGTGCTGCAATCTGGGTCAATGTCGTGAAGAAAATGCCAATTCACTAAATCTGTCTTTGATTATGTCCAACCCAAAGTTTATCATTCTAACGTCTTTTTCATTTACTAGATTTCAAACTGCTTTTTGGCCTTGCCCTCATGCTCTTGTTTCATTTTTGTCTGTTTTTGTTTTCCAATTTCTAGTTGCTTTTCATGGATGTTAATTTATCTTTTTAAGCATCTTAAACATACTTATGCTGACAGTTCTGCCAGACCATCCACAAATTTCACAAGGAGTGAGCGTATGGATTCGTAAGGAGCTGGCTCTGGGAAGAGGTCCCAGGACGAGACGTCCTAGTGTCATGGGACCTGGGATCCAGCTCACCTTGAGGAGGATGTGATGTTTCTGGTGCCCGCCTCCCTGCCTGGTGTCCAAGGCCTCGGGCCAGAACTACGTTTCCATGGTGACTCAGGGCCCTGCTGCCTGCCCCAGTGGAGACAGTGCAGATGGTGCTGGAGAACCGACCAACAGGCAGTTCTGTGCATCCAGGGTACTGCTCTCTACCCTCCCTGGGCCCATAGCTTCCTACAAAGAACCGAGGTACAGGGGCCTTAGCGGGGGAAACTTCATCCAACCCCACTTCACAGAGTCTGAACCTAGTTCCAATTCCACTGAACACTTCAGTTCCTATTACCATGACCCGTGGGAGCCGAGCTTCCTACCACCGCTGCCTGCTTGGAGTTCAGGGCTCAGCAGGCCAAGGAACCTAGCCAACCCATGCTCCCCACGCGGCAGCCTGGGTCTGTGCTAAAGGGTATTCTTCTCTTTGGGGGCCTGGCTATATTTTTCAGTTCGTTTCTCTGTTTAAATTTAATTTTGGAGAAGAGACGTGTCAAACCATGAGCCATGAGCTGATGCTGCTGTCCTAAATGGAAGTCACAACTCACCCAAGAAACGGCTGCACGTCTGGTCTGGGTGAACACCAGAAAGGCGAGCTGGCTGCCCCGCAGGGGCCCCCACAGAACAGATGGGCAAGTGAGCAACGACCCCAGTGAGCTCGGTGCTCTGGGTGAGAGCTGCCCAGGCTGCCGTGGGAACAGGCAGAAGTCACCTATGATGAGAGGCGGGCGTGCTTGGATGTAAGTCTGCTGAAGGGACGGCGCCTGGACTGAACCGCCAACAGGAACCGGCTCTCCAGTGGGTGAGAGCCCCTCCACAAAGCACAGGCACTGCCCTGGGGCCGGGCATCCGCGGGTGGCACGCAGGAGGGGTGAGGTGAGGAGGGAAGCAGGCAGAGGCTGGACTGCAATGGTCCTGTGTGCCCAGCACGGAGTCTGGGCTTCATCCTGCAGGCTCTGGGAGCTGTCTGTCTACAGACTTTGAGGGCCCTGGACAGAGAGTGGGCAAAACTGTTCAAAGTCCCAGGCAGGGCCTGGCCCAAAGGCTGTGCTCAAAATGGGTTTTCTGGATAAACGGAGGCCCTGAGAGCAGAGCGGAAGCTGGGCTGGAGGAGGAGATGAAGGGCGAGAAGGCAGCTGAGTCCACAGCAGTAACCCCTAGGAGCGGAGGGCCTGAGCTGAGACCAAGGAGGACATGAAAGAATCCTCGAGACGCAACACGAGTCTCCGACATCCCCACGTGCCGCCTGCTGTGCCTGCCGCCTGCTGTGCCTGCCGCCGCAGACACGGGCCGTCTGGACGTTTGTTCGGAAGAGCCTGCGAGGGTGAGGGAGGACGCCGCAGGGAGGTGGGTCTGGGCGTGTCTGCTGGGGGCGCCCACAGGGTTTGCGGTCAGAGCCGAGAGATCAGAAAGAGAAGGGCCCAGGATGACTCCCAGGATTCCAGCCGGAGCAGGCGAAGCAGAGAGCCACCGTGTTCTGGGACGGGAATGTCTGCGGGAAGAGCGCGCTGGTGAGGGAGGTGAAGAGCCGGGCCCGGACGAGCCTCACCGGAGCTGCCCGAAGGCACTGGGGCGGCAACGTCAGGCACAGAGCGGCAGCCCCCGCCTGGCGTTCTCGGGGATGCCGGCGGGGGCTGCGCGTGGCCAGGAGGGGAGGCTGGGAAAGGAGGGGTGCCGGCGCGGGCAGGCGGCAGAGGAAACCTGGGGAGGGGAGCATCAAGTCTCCCAGGAGGAAGGACGGAGGTGGCAGGTGGAGTCAGTCACTCACTGTAGGTGGCTCAGCGGAAACAGGGCAGGGGTGAAAGAAGATACGGGGTCAAGACAGACCCTCTGCAGCTGAGCCCAGGGAAAGGAGGGAGCTGACACAGCAACCACTGTGAGGAGCTGGGAGCAGACTGGGCCACGTGGTAAGCGTGGAGGGTGGCCTCTCCTGGGAGCACACAGCTCACCCACAGCAAAAGGAGAGGCAGCTGAACATGCCGACTCAGAGCCAGACACAGGGTGGGTGTGTGGCGGGAATGCAGACGTCCTCTTTGCATCTCTTCCCCTTTCTCTGAGGGACAGAGACCTGCGTGCTGAGCCTAAGGGTGGGCAAGGTGCTCGGGGAGGGCAGGAGGAGGAACAGAACAGCCATCCAATGGGGGGTAGCGTGCCAGTAACAGGACGTGGGGCGCTTGCCCATGTCGGGCCACCGGTGATGTGGGGGCAGGGAACGGACTTGCTGGGGCAGGCCTCTGCCAGGTAAGCACGGCGAAGTGAGGGGCGAGGGAGCTGAGGGCCTGCAAGGCTGGGGTGACGATGGAGCACGGAGGTTCAGTGGTAAAGAACGCAGGGAAGCCGCAAGGAGAGCGAAGGACCACCCCAGGTGGCAGGGTGGCCACCGGCAGGCCCCAGGAGGGTTGAGTATTGGCGCTCCACTTTTTCAAGTCTTATTGTCTATTATGAACAGATTTCACTGCCTGACATGAAATACCGTCAAAGCACAACAAAGCGGACGAGGAAGCTCGCTGGGGTGGGGTGGGGAGCTGGGAAACCCCGATGGGCACTGGCTCCAAGGAACTAGTGATCACACAGACTCACCTGTCTTGGGAACAGAAGGACTGCCCCTCTGCCCCACGTGCACGCAAACGAGCCTTTCCCCACATTCCCTCACTCTCTGTAACTCCCTCATCACCAGACACAAGCTTATTATGTCTTTTCCATACAAAGTTCCCTTAAGTTTTTCCTAAATAGCTCCAAACTGTCTTCATCCATCTATTAACAGAATATTTAATTCCCATCATTTGGCTACATGTAAGTGTTTCTTATAATAAATTTAGTAGCCAAAACCATTCTATGATATACTGCTTTGATGATGGCAGAAAACAAATTTACAGAACTTCACAATTATTTTTACTCCTTAAAGAAAAACTTTTCTCTTTGCTCAAAAGAATTCAACTGAAAAAGTATCAAAGCAAATTTAAACTTAGGAGTTTAGATAAACATTAGACAGGAAATTCCAAAGTTTAAGATTCCGAAAGCATGTTCATATGTGCACTGTTTGTACTAATACTGCAGGAAAAACTGGCCTATCTGAACCAACCCCAAATATGTGCAATACATGACCTACTCTATCACTATGACAGGAATCTCATTGTCAGCATCTCTTTTTCTAAAGAGAAAAAAATGCTTGTTTAAAAAATACTGTAAGCCAAATACATTAAAGTGACATTCTATTCACCGCAATTAAAGTTTGAGTTACTTTTTGAAACTGAAAAGATACAACAATTACTGAAATATTTTCATTTTAAAGAGTAAGTCTGCACAGTACAGATTTGCATTTCTGTTTGACATTTTCTAGGATTGAGACAAGGGAAGATCAGTTCCAGAACTTGGTTTCACATAACGCTTGAAAATGCGAACACTTATTTCTGGACAAAAGCATCAGATCTGGGTAACAGGCTCAGACTAACGAACCAGACATTACTGATCAGAGCCCACAATCAAGCCAGCTTCAAGTCCTCCGGGTCAGACAGAACACTGGTTCCCAAAGCGATGACCACTGCCTCTCCCCAGCCCCAATGGAGGGCAAGAGCAGGGTGGGAAGCCGCGGGGCCTCTCCCGTCCCGCCTCCTGCTGCTCCTGTGCTCTTTACCTGCTCATCCTGGGCCACAGTTCTTCTGTGCCCTCAATTCTCTCTACTCTCCATCAATAGCTCTGTTTTATTTTTAATTACTCTTCACTATTTTCGCTAACCTTCTGCTGAAACAAGAACAAAGCTTCACTGGAGGCAAAAAGTCCATGTGCTCTTAGGGTAGGACATAGGGCGTAATACAGGATGGAGACAGGTCTGGTTTTCGGCAAACCGCAATGAACACCTGAAAGAAAAACTGACTTGCACAACCAACTTAGATTATATTCTGACAGTAGAAGCTATGTGCCTCGGTCTTAGGTTTTAAAAGCATGTCAAATTTTGAATGAAAAGAAAACTGGAAGTTTATATATTAAATGAATCAGCAAATCATACATTTGAAACTCCAGCGTCTTGATTAAAAGTATGCTTAGAAAGGGTATGCGTAACTATCTATCCATATTGTAACCTAATGATGGGAGAAGGACTACAGACAATTAGGAAAAAAACAAACCTTATACCTTTGCAGTATCTGACCCATGAGCAGGGGAGGGTGTAGCTCAGTGGCAGAGCGCATGCCTAGCATGCATGAGGTCCTGGGTTTGATTCCCAGTACACCAGTTAAATTAAAAATAACAATAATAAATAAATAAACCTAATTACCTACCCCCCCAAAAAAACTGACCCATGAGCCCACTAGACCTATTTAAAGCCACCATAAATGCAACAGCGTTGGATTTTCAATCACTGATTATTTGCAAGCAACAGAGAGAAACGCACAAGTGGTTAAAAAGTTCCCATTTATCTGATTTCTTTTGTTTCTAAGAATAGATACTAATAAAATTTATGCTCATACTTAGCATTTGGCAATTAAGTATTTGAGATTATATAATCTGAATCTAAAAAAGTATGGTACAGAACAGTATTTCAATGTGATCTCACTGTAGTTAAAAGCAAACACAAACTTGTGTATATTTTTATATGTATATGAGATAAAATATAGACAGATACCTGCCAAACTGCTAATGAAGCTTATCCACTGTGGTTGGGAAATCAGGCCAGAAATGAATCTTTTAAATTTATATTCCTTTTCAGTTTCAGTTTTTAAGAATGTACTCTCTTTGTATTAAAAAAAAAAAAAGACCAATCCTCACTTCTTTTTTCTCTTTCTAAACGATGTTAAAACTATACAACACTCACAGAACAGAGACTGTCCATGTGGACATAACTTATTCAGAAACGCTTTCCCCAAAGTCACTGTACCTCTATCTCTAATTCTTTTTCTGGCCCTCCCACCAACCACCGCGATCGGGCCTCAGGCCCTGGCACCTCGCAGACAGCTATGTCAGACACACCAGCACTGTCCTCGTCTCTGCTAAACCCAGGCCAGTTTCAGAGCTCACCCAGCCCGCCCATCGGGGAGTGTCTGACCCCTCCTGCCCACCCCGGTCCCTTGCTCTCTGCTCATCTCATAACTGCTGCTGCTCCATCCAGGTCTCCTGTCCACCCCACACGCCGTGCCTGTCTGACCTGTGTCCCTGGCTCCCACCCCCCACGCTGGGTGACCATCCGACTGCCCACTCTGCATGTCCACTTGGCTGTCTTCTGGGAACTCAAACTACTCTCCCCAAATTGAGTTTATCATCTTCCTCCCAGGCCCAACCACCCCTCCTCCCAGGCCGTCACTCAGTAGAGGACACCACGTGGCCTTCCCTCTTCCTCCACATTAACCAACTGTCGGGGACTGCTAATCTGACCTCACGCCCACACCCCTCCAGACTGTCCTACTGCAGCCTCCTTCGCCTTTGAGCTCCGACGTGGCCCGTCCCCAGCCTCCCCCCTCATCACTGCCTGCCCCCACCACATCAGTCCCGACTCATCTACTGTCCCTTGAACTCCCATCCCAGCTGTCCCCTCTGCCTCAAATCTGCAAATCGGCCAGTCTTCCCTGACCAGCTCCTCCCACCCCACCCTCAGTCCATGGCCTTGGGGCTGTATCTGCGGGACAAAACAAGGAGGCATGGGGCCTACGCTGTGCACACTAGCTGCACCTAAAACCACCCAGGCAGCTGATGAAAAATGCAGACTCCCAGGCTGCACCCTCCTGAATCAACATTCCTGCGGTGGAACATGGAACACGTACATGTAAAGCCTCCCCCGGCACTTCATGATCATGCTGGGAAACAAACGACCCTGATGACCTTGGACGAGTCACTGGAAGTTTCCGTCTCAGTCACCTATGGACGAAATGTGGGCGGAGACCCTATGCTCAACCACAGCCCACAACCCAGGCCATCAAACAGGGAGCCCGGAACGGGCCGATCTACTGGAGGCCCACCGGCCCCACCTGGCCCCCAGCTTCCCCCATGGTGCCCCTGGAAGGGCGCGGCCCTGCGGAGGCCAGCGGCTGAGATGGCTTTCATTTCACTCACTGGCTGGTTTCTGCCACGTTGTTAAAACGAGGTCACTTAAACACCTTCAGGTAAGTCAGTTCATAGCAGCAGATTCTTGCACACAAGGTGAAGTGACTGTACGGCCACTCACTTCCTGGGTGGGGATGCCTTCCTGGTGTCCAGCTGACCTCTCCCTGCTCTCATACCAGCCAGGCCCCCAGGCGCCCCTGCTCCCCTGTTGCTGCCCCTCTGCCTGGGCCCACGGTCAGCAGCATCCAGCCTCCAGGTCTCATCTGTCTCCCGGAACTGGTCTTTGCTAAACACCACCAATGGCAGCTTGGACTTTTTCTGCCAAAAACTGAATGTGATTTTTATTTGGAGGAGAAAAATCCACCTTAGTGTTTTTTAAATTTGTGGATGAACCAGGTTAAAAATACACTGTGCCAGATGTTTATAGAAGATTGATCCATAGGTCCTACTGTACAGCACATGGAACGACATTCAGTTTCTTGTTATAACATACAATGGAAAAGAATCTGAAAGGAAAAAATACGTATGTATGCATATGTATAACTGAATCACTTTGCTGTGCACCTGAAACTATACTGTAAATCAGCTACACTTCAGTAAAAATTTTTTTAAAAATTAAATTAAAAAAAAAAAGATTGATCCATGATCACCAAAACTGGGAAGCCACCAAGATGTCATCCAGTAGGTAAATGGAATGCGTGCGACTAAGTCAAAGAAGCCAGTGTGAAAAGGTCACATACTGTCTGATTTCAACCACACGACGTTCTGGAAAAAGCAACGTCTTTCACTATGGAGACAGTGAAAAGGTCAAGGTAGCCTGGGCTGAAGGAGAAGGGGGATGAGGAGCAGAGCACAGGGGACTTTCAGGGCAAGGATGCTACTCTGCACTACACTGGTGGACAGAAGTGCTTACAGCTGTCTGAACCCATGGAAGGTACAGCACTACGTGGACTCCATGTCCACAGAGGGTCTGGGTGACGAGGTGGCGTCAGCGTCAGGTCAGGGACTGTAACACACGTAGGGCTCCAGGGGGGTGTGGAGAGTGGGGAGGCTCTGCTAGGGGTGTGGGAGGGGAAGGTACACGGGAAATCTCTCTGTCTTCCCCTCAACTTTGTCGTGAACCTTGAAACTGCTCTAAAAAACAGTCCATCAAACAAATGTGCTGAGCCTCGTTTCTGACTTTGAGCAACTAAGGAGGGTGCATTCTGGGTGTCACTCCTAACCAGCACCATCTGGGGCCGGACCTGGCAATCTGCCTGTGGACTCTGTGCCCGTGCACCTGCCGCAGTGGCACCACCGGCGTCCAAAACAGACTCAACCGACACTTCACCTGGCCTCCCATTCTCAAATTTGATCATTTTTGACAATTTAACTTTTTAAAAAACTTTACAGAGAATTGTATTACCTCACAGTTATTGAATACTGATGTGGCTATTTTATAACACTTTTAAATTCACATTATTCAAATTCAGAAACAAATGTGACCACACAACTTTTACTTAAAAAAATTTTATCGAGATGAAAGTCACTGACATAAAATTTGCCATCTTAACCATTTTAAAGTGTACAATTCAGTGGTTTTCAGTATATTCACAATGTTGTGCTACCATTATCATTATCTAATTCCAGAACACTCTGGTCATGCCCCAAAAGGAACCCTCCCTCCAGCCCCTGGCAGCCACCAGTCTGCTTTCTGCCTCTACGGACTTGCCTGTTCTGGACATTTCATAATATGGACGTGTACAATATTCATCCTTGTGTGTCTGGCTTTCTTCACTGAGCACAATGTTCTCAAGGTTCATCCACGCTGTAGTACACGTCAGTGCTCCTTCGCTCATCTTCATGGCTGAATAATATTCCATCATACGGATCCACCACATTTTGTTCATCTATTCATCTGCTGATGGACACCTGGGCTGCCTCTACTTTCTAACTATCTAAGAATAGTGCTGCTATGAACATTCCTGCACAAGTTTTAATGTGGATTTATGCTTTGTTTTTTGGGCACACCTAGGAGTAGACACATTTCTTTTCAATGTAAATGAATGAATTGTCCATTTCTGCTTCTAAATCCCAATTTAAATATCCAGCTAGCTTAGCCATCGCTCTTTTTTGGAATGCATTTTCTATTAGGCAAAAACTGGGATTTCCTAATGGGCAATAAATATAAATTTTCCTTCACATATTTCTGTCTTTCTGCTAAAGAACAAGTCAAAATGCTTTTGGTTATTTTTAGTATTTCAGTATTTAAACACACACAATTTCTTACAATTAGTCAAGACAATTTGAAATATGAATGCACATAGATATTTCAAAACAACCTGAAATATGAGCATGAATGCATATTTCATCTCTTTCAGAAGCAAGTATATAATATTAGTAAAATATTCACAGGCAAAATATTCCAATTAAAATTTTAAAACTGAGCATAGGGGTTGGGGGAAAATCAAACCAAAGAAATTAAAAAATCGAGGGCAGAAATCCTTCATTCAAATACGAATGAGTACTTCTGAATGTTTAAACACTAGAAAACAATAAAATGAGAACACACTATGAAGCACATTAACATCCAGTGTGTTCTTGTCTAACGTTTCAAACGTCCCAGTAAGGCGAGTATGTGGCTTTTGGTGCTGCTCATGCTTACTGGAGTATAAAATAGTTTTCGTTTTCAAATCCTTCATTTCACAGATCTATGCATGTGCCAAAAAATTACTGAATCATAAAAAAACTGTCCTGAAAGTCTGAGACAAAAGCTGCCTGTCTGACCTTGACAATCTACACCACCGTGAGGAACAGCAGAAGACCCGGGTTTCCAGAGATGTTCTGGCTGCAACCAACTCGCAAAGGACAGTCGTGGCAGCAGCAGTGGGCGGGGCTCAGGGCAGAGCTTTTTTTTTTTTTTTTTTACACAAAACTTCAAGAATGTTTTTATCTGTCTGAAATAGTAACAGAGTACACCTAAGTCTCCCTTGCAAGCCTGTCTGCTCTTCCACACAGCAGGTAGTCAGGGTCACGGGCTTCGCGTCCATCTGGAGTTTTTTACGGGTCTACATGCATAAACCAGTACATATATCCATTCCCCCTCGCTGCTCTTCAGTGAGGATATCAGCTGAAGATGTTTCTCTGTCAGGTCTTCCTTTTTTACAGCTGCAGTGACCACATACACCAGTGAATACAAAAGCCACAATTTACTCACATTCACCCGCTGACGGGCACTTTGGCTTGTGCTTCCAGTCTCCTGCTATTACCAGCAAACTTGCAGTCATCATTCTGCACCTGGGCCAAGTATATCTGCAGGACAATCTTAGAATTTCTGAGTCCAATGATATCCGCAATCTTCACAGATACAGCTGAATTATTCCTCGTGGGCCAGCAACGTGTGCAAACCTCTATCTCCCTGTGGTCCTGCCATCCGGCTGAGTTATTAAGCTCTGGTGTCGATGTTCCTTTCTTGGATCCATCCTCCATTCCCTGCTGCCAGTCATATAAAAGTCTCCAAAACCTTTTCACATGCTGGAGACAGAGCACGTGCCCGGCCCTGGGTGAGAGCAAGAGGGAACACGCCCCGGCCCCCGACCTCGCGCCCTGCAAGGGAGTGAGGCTGCCGCTTCTCCCGCGGGGAGGGCACCGCCCTCCCGGCTCCCTCACCCCACGGCCCGGGACGGGACGGCGCGTTAGCCTTGTTCCAGCGGCTGTTGCTTTCCCTTCATTAAGCACAAGTGGGACTGTATTTCACTAAACACAACAGATTACAAGTCTGTGCTTCCCTCTCCCGCTACGTTTTCACGTATCCATGGTTTTCTAGAGTGGCTTCTAATCATCTCTTAAAACCGAAGTGCTCGTTAGCAGAAGCACAGTCAGGCTTCGGCCTCCCAGCGCGGTCATGCCCCAACAGTTACACGACAAAATGTTTCACTAGAAACTAATTTTTAAAATTTATATTACAATTAGGGTATTGTACTGATTTCTTAAAATCATGTGTTCAGGCTGAGTTTTAAATGAATATAATTTAGAAGTGCACAAATTATGATTTAAAATACTATAAAAAAAGAGCTATGGGATTGCTCTAAGGTGCACACCTGAAAACAGACCTGCTGGGGCAAAGGTCATGTAACCTAATTCCCAACGTTTCCAATGCTATGAACCACAACGTACCAAATAAATACTGTTTCACTGCTTTTGTCATTTCTTTGCACATTTTAAAATTTATAGGGTTTTGATGTCCTGGCCAAAAAACATAAAGATCACCAGCAACCATAAATGCCTCCAGTGATGATTAAGACCGCTTTGCACAGGCTTAGCCTGCCTTACTACTTTTTAAACATAAAAATTATTTGCAGAAAAAAAGGGGGGGGCGCATTAATTTTGTTCAAACGTCACCACAGATTCATTTGGAATCTCTGCTTTCTCTAACCTCCTCATGTCAATAAAGGACAGATTATGTAACAGTAAAAATAATCATAAACCTATGATTATTTAGGTTGACATCCAAATTATTTATATTGTTTAAATTTTCCATATATAGTATATATACTCAAATATAAGGCAATTTGGAGTAACAGATAATTCCCCCACTTTCCTCTTAAGACAACTGCCAGGAAGTCTTCGGCCACTTGAGCGTGTACTTTCAGGAATGCAGATCAAACAGGCCACCCTGACCCGGGCTCAGCCCTACACATTTATGGAAATAACCTGACAGACAAAACTACTTACTGTGGCTGCGGGCTCGGCTACTGTGTCTGATCTGACGAGCCCCGCCTACATCAGTCAAAGGGACTAACACCTCTCCCGGAGACCCCAGGGTGGGTTTCCCGCTCCTCATGTGACTGCCACAGTTCACCTTTTGTGCCCCACCCCCCGACGCTGCCACGCTCCAGGACCACCAGTGGTCCTGCCTAGGCCTCCTGGCAATGGTGGCACCACCGAAACACGGGACAAATGCACATCCGGAAGTGATGGGAGGCTGCCGGCGTTTCAGGCCCCCCGAACTTCAGAAGGGAGCCAACGCTGGCCTGAGGGACGCCAGCGCTCCTGGCTAGCGTCCCCACTCCTCTAGCGAAGTGACAGCACACTAGTCTCCCCGGCACCACTCAGGAACTGCCATGTGGTTTATGGGTTAGCAATTCTCAAAAATCTCACGGTGTGCTCGAGGTTTCTCTGATTTATTACAATTTCGGAATATGTTAGGCTTGTCACCCATTCTTAGTAGCATCTCAGTTTTGGGGGGAAAAAAGCCACCACCAACTCTTTCACAGGTGATTAAGTGCCCTGTGAAATTATTTCATGACTTTTACTGAACTAGAACATCCTAGACGTGTAAGGGCGTTTGGACCCACCTTCCAGGGCCCTCGCAGGTGTCACCAAACACAGTGGCACAGAAAGGGTCCTAATGCAGGACCCGCCCTGCCACAGACCAGGCACTACTGCAGAGCAGCCCCGACACGCAGTGGCCCCAACCCTGCATGTGACTGCGGCCGCCGGCTGCTGCGCGACTCGGAAAGAGCTCAAGAGACGACGGGGGCTCCAGGCCAGCACCTTGACAGACTCGGGGGACCGCGCTGCAAGCTCGAACCTCAGTGCACAGAAGCCCAAGGACAACCGAAGGCCGCTTTCCTTTCCGTCTCTAACACGGTTTTGGAGCTGCCAGATGGAAGACGGGTATCTTGGAATGAGCCAAAGGTCCAGGTGTGAAACCATCACTGGAAGGACTCTATTCGGGGCTTCCTCCGTGGCTCTTCCATCGCTGGGGCAATAGAGACTTTAAGAGCGCGCACTCTGAGAGTATCTACGGCCACGTTTGCAGCATCTCCGGACGTTCTGCTGGCCAGTCAAAGCAGCACAGGTGCTGCCATGTTTAAGGCCTGTCGCTGCGGGTGAAGGTCATCAGGACAACTGACCTGACAGAGGCCTCTGACTGTCTGTCATGCAGCTTTCATATCAAGAACGACACTGCTACCAGGAACTACAGAGCTGGCGCGCGGAAACGAGGCAAATAAAGGGTTTACTGTCAATGAAGGAAGCATCAAGGCTGCCAGCAGGGCCCCCGGCCGGTCCAGGCCCACCCACCCACCGCGATCCCCCCGACAGGTGGCAGTGTCCTGGACGACCGGCTCTGCCTTTGGGAAGCACCCCCATGAACCGCACCCTCGATGCCTCGGCCCCGCACCCTCCTCCCTGGCCGAACACCACCTTCTGCAGACATCCCAGCCGAGGACCCCGACTGCCCTGATGCCGCCACGCCCTCGCTCACTGGGCTCAGGGAAGGCTCCGCAGGCCTCCAAGGGAGATGGGGCCAAACCCGGGTTCTGCACGTGCTGCGCCGACGCCAGTCTACTGTGTGGGGAGAGCCAGCCCCGTACGGTGACCCCCCCCAGCCCCCGAGCCCCCACAGAGATCCAGCCAGCACGAATGGTCAAGCAACGGGATGTATGGACCTGAGCCAGGAACATGCCGCCACCACTGTCACTACTTTGGAATCTTAATCGTCCATGGGTCTGTGTGCTCATGTCCTGAAAACCAGTCTGACAAGAGGCCTCTGTTATGAACAGTTTTACCCTCTAACCTAATAAGAAGATACCTCAGAAGGAATCAAAGGCCCAGGCACAAAACTGTGACTGGAGGTACTTCACTAGGGATTTTCTCTGTGGCTGTCAAGCTTAGTAGGTAGAAATACTGGCTTAAGAATGAGCAGCCCCATTAATTTGGACAAATAATTTACTGAATAATAACAAAAATTTCGGAGGCACTATGCGAAATACTGGCAAGATATAAATGTTAATGACCACAGCTTTATATTTGCTTAGTGCTTTATGGTTTTCAAAATACTCTCATATATCTTATCACATCGTATTCCTAGCCACCCGGGGGGGGGGCACACGTGATCACCTCCTCTTACAGACCAGTGCACGGGCCCAGGCCGGTCAGCGAAGGGCAAAGGTCGCTGGGTTAATAAGTGGCTCGGGACGCAGAACTCAGCACTGCCGTTGTGTTACCTTCAGGGGAAGGTAACAGGTGAGCACCGAAACCTGGTCCAACCAGCTGTGCGGGGGTGGCGGTGTCGAGGGGTCCTACTTTGTGCAGAGTATTGTGGTGGCTGCTTCATTTCAGTCCTCACTGAATATTGGGAAATAAAAGTACCTCTTTCTGTAGATGACAAAACATGGGAATGTTAGTAAGCAGAGGATCCAAACCTGAAACAGGTGTGGAGGGGAGGGGCGGACAGACCGGGCGGAGAAGAAACGCCTTCCACAGTTAGTGAGGAGAGGGGGCTGCTAGCAACAGTCAACCAGCAACTTCACCACCGTGTCCCGAGGAAAGAGGTCGGCCACGCTCCCCCAGGGTATCTTTCTGCAATTTCTTTTGCACCTTCAAGGATGACCTTTTTATATACTTGATCCTAATACTCCAGCTGTGTTTTTCTTAAAGCCGATGGCATTTTTAAAAACTGGAGAAAAGATAAAAGGAATAAAGAGTAAAACCAGCCCCAGGCATCAGACCCGTCTTCTCCTAGAAATGGGACAGACCCTGAGCCCCTGCAGGAATCTGAGGTGATGAGAGAAGACCTCACAGGGCGGACCTCGGCCTTGAAAGACAGGTGGGGTTTCCGGAGAAGGGAACCGTGCAGGCTGAGGTGTAAGGGGAGGGAGCAGAGTGCACAGACTGGTTTGGCCAGAATGGAGGGGTACTTATAGTGGGGAAAGGGTGTGGGAAAGTTGAAGAAAGCCAGAACACCGAGCTGTGAGTGCCAGAGGGCGTAGGGTTGCCCCTGCTATAAAAGCCGCCCAGCAAAGGGGCAGGTTAAACTGGTAGCCATCGAGCGTGTTGATGCTGGCACAAGGCGGGAAGGGCCGAAGCCAGGCTACTAGAATACAAAAGCAAATAAAAACGACATAAGGAAAGAAAAACTAGAAACTGCGCTGCGTCACACTGGAGGGCGAGAGAGGAAGGAAAGAGGGTGCAGGGGGGCCCGGCGGGGAGGCTGCGGAGGGCGGACGGTGCAGCTCAGGACGAGATGCAGCAGGACCCCCACGGGCCGCGTCTACAGGACCCGGCAGAGACGGAGCCGGGGTGTGGAGGGTGCATGACAAACTCGGGGCTGAAGACGCAGATGTGGCAGTCACCCTCCAACGCGGGAGGCCGAGCGCACAGAAGTGAAGGAATCTCCCTGGTGACAACAGAAGACAGGCAGAGGGAGGGGATTCTAACTTGTTCCCTAGTCACGAGCACAATACTTTTGTTCATGTGAGAATCATTCAAGTATCTTCGGACAGCAAGTGTTTCCTTTCCCCTCAACTCTTTCCACAGAGGTTTTCCTAACGTCAAAAAGAAAGAAAGAGAGAGAGAGAGAGAGAGAGAGAGAGAGAGAGAGAGAGAGAGAGAGACCCTAACACCTGCCAGTGAGCACAGGAAATACACAAGGACCAGGCTAGAGCTCCCTCTAAGTGACTGACAATTTAAAAAGTTACATTAAACTAGGATTACGTGTGTCACTGCGTCTTTATGTAGAGTTGCTGACACTTCCAGTGAGAGGCTCCTAAGTAAAGCTAACTGAAGCAACACCAGTAGTGTTTCGAAGCACAGGAAAACATGCATTCCAAGTCAACACCAAGGAATTCACTTTCTTCACTGGGCTGCAATGAAACCGTATGAGCAGCAAGATGCTGTATCAGCCTGTAAGTCGCTTAATAAACAGGCTCTTGTGTTAACACTTTCAGGTTCTCCAGACAACGCCCCGCTTCCTGGGGGCACCTGGCCCCTCCAACAACAATCATTACCAGTGAAAGCGAAGCTGGAAAGCAAAGGGGAAAGTACTGGACGCTCAAGGGTTTGCATAAAGCGCATACCCATCAACAGGAACGTGCTTTCCAGCAATCTCTTAATTCATCGTTAAACTTTTTTGGGACCAACTGCTTCTACGGTTTGCACAAGAAAACAACCTTGGAATGTACATTCTTTCCAGCTTAACCCCTCTGTTCCAACCACCCACCACTTTTCCCTGCACTGGCCTTTCTACCCCCGGGCCACCGTCGGGCACCCCGATACACACACATCAAAAAGGCAATGCTGCTCGTTTGTGAGAATTTCTCCTTGAAATGGAGTAAAGATCATCAGAAACAGGAATAAAAACAACAAAAGGCAGTGATAACGCCCGAGAGCTGATGGGAGGAAGCACACCCAGCACCTCATTGATCTTCCTGTAATGTGTTCTCGTCTGTCTGGGGGAAGTTGGGGCAAAGCAGACACCGATGTGGCACCTGTTCCTGACACCCCGGCTGGGAAAGCAGACACTGCACTGCCGTCCCCAACTGTCAATGCTCCAGGTCATGCTGCTGTCATGTGTCATCTACTTCGGCCACCAAGCCTCGGAGCCCCCCTCCTAAGGCTGGGAAGTGTTTGCCCTTGAGGAACGGCATGGGACCCAGAGGAGGAGCTGGAGCACCAGCCACCTGCTCCCCCAGCCTCTCCCGCATCTGGGACAGCGCAGGATAGCCCTAGGCCCACCGACCCCAGGCCTGGAGGCCAGCTCCACCGGGAAGGAACCAGCAGTGCGCAGAGGTGGTCACTCACGGTGGCTCCTGGGCAAGGATGCGGGCACTTTCCTTGGACAGGCCGCCTCACCAGAGCCTCGGGAGGTAGGATGAGGCTTGTGGCCTCCAAGCCCGGGACCTCCCACCTTCCCCGAGACACTGTGAACAATTCGGAGCCGCACAGTAATTCGTTTTTTCTGCACGGACCCCGCAGGCAGTTCGTAACGAGGCCCCTCGACTTAGCACACTTGTTCTGCTCGGACTTAACATCTGCACAGTGCAGAGCCTCATCCAGTCTCTCAACAAGAAGCACGACTGCACAGGAACATGGCGCTGCCTCTGCAACATGAACCCCACACCGCGTGCGCTGGCTGGGGGCAGAGACCGCCACTGGGCACATTACACATTTTCACAGCGTTTACACTTTTTTTGTTCATTTTCCTCCTTTTTCCCCTACTGGTCACAGTTAACTCTGGGTCTCATAGGGAAAGCTCCCTTCACCATTGCCCTGCTTCCCCACTTCCATCCTTACACCCTCGGCAGGGATGACACCCCCATCCAAATGCACCGAGATCCTGCTTCCTGACCAGGGGCTAAGGGAGGTGGACTTGGCCCTGCATGAGGAATGCGCCAGGAGTGGGCAGACACACGTGCGGAGGACCCAGCTGTGTCCCAGGCTCCTCACTCCCTGGGGCCCTGGCTCTGAAGTCCTGAGGGTGAACATCACGACCAAATGTCGACCTTGCCCTCCTACTGAGGGAAAAGAACTGGCGGGAATCACAGAACGTCGCAGACAGTGCTAAAAGGGAGGTTCAAAATCATCCAGTTCCCAGGGCTTTCCCACCGCCCCGTAGGGCCCCTGAAGGCCAGGGGAAAGCACGGAGGCCCCAGGCCACACTGCTCTCCAGGGAGCAGGCCCCTCACAGACGGGCTTCTCCTCGCAAAGCTCTGAGCTGCAGGCCTCAGTCCCCCTTATTCTGCAGAGAAGCAACCTGAGGCTCCAGGAGTGACTCAGTGACAGATGGGGAGGGAAGCCGCCTCAGGCTCGGGCTCTGAGCCACGTGCCGCCACCTCTGCCGCCCTGAGCACGTCGCATCGGAGGCAGGGGATGGGAGACGGCCTTGCCCACCGCGACACACAAACTGCCAACTGATCTGTGATGTTCCAAAGCCACAGCTTTTTTCTTATTTCCGGTGATTTGTCTAGAGTTCTCTTAAAAATACTGATGAGGGAGCAGGTTAGTGAATTTTAACACAGGCCAAGAGCTGACTGATGAAAAACACCCGTGTGACACACTCGCAACAAGGCTGGCACAGACGCGCGCTTACCCTCCTTGTCATGCACCGGGGAAGCTCCTGGGAAAAGCAACGTTTAGAGACACTCTAAACGTCTTGGATTGAAAAAAAAAGGAGAGCTTAAAAATTAGCTAGAAACAGAATGGGATGAGACACCTAAGAACAGGTGACTTTTAAAGATGCTGGGCATTAGAGAAGCCACCTGGAGACATTAGGAAACGTTTCATTGGCTCCACGATGCTCTGCTGCGCGCCAGGCGCTGTGCGAGGCACCAGGGACAGAGCAGCGGGGCGGGCAGGCCCGGGGGAACACGCAGCTGCTGGGGGGCTCCAAGGCACAGGGTGTGCAGAGGGCCAGGCAGGGACCCAGACGTCTGCAGGCGGCCTGCCCAACCCCTCCTGCCAGGAGGAACCCAGAGTCGGCGGCCTGGCTGCAGACACTGACCACCTACCGCCTATGATCCACGGGGCTCTGCGGAGCTCCCAAACCTCTCTGTGCCTCTATTTCTTCATCTACAAAATGGGGCCCTCAACAGCACCCTGCTTTTTAGTCCTGCTGAGAGTGTACCCTATGGTATTGTTATAAAGCTTCAGTGAGATAATTCACACAAAGAGACTCGGAGGCAGTAAAAGTTGGCTATTATCTCAGATAACCCCCTCAACATTCACCTGCACAGCCCTGGACGGTGCCTAAGGCAAGGCTGACACCCAGCAAACATCTGCTAAATAAAAATGAATAGTTATCGTTCCTAATTGACCGATGGGAACACCACGGAAGCTCGTCTCGGCGAGGTAACTGACACAGGGGACAAGGGAAGGACAGCCCCCAAGTCCCACCGGCTCTGCCTGAACAGACTGCTTTCCTCAAAAACCTGCCCACCTTGACCAAGGGGTTGGTGGCAGGGGGCGGCAGGTGGTGGGGTCCACCCAGAGGGACAGGCCGAAGCATAAGACAGACGGAGGTGCAAACTCATCACTGAGGTCAATCTGTCCGCTGGAGGAGGGAGATGCACTTTCTCTTTTTTGTAACATGCCTTCAGCTAGACCGGGAACGAGACTCCAGTCTGCCGAGTCTCCCCTTGGCGTGTGTCTGGGGTGGAGGTAAAGGAACTGAG
This sequence comes from Camelus bactrianus, assembly GCF_048773025.1. Taxonomy (NCBI): domain Eukaryota; kingdom Metazoa; phylum Chordata; class Mammalia; order Artiodactyla; family Camelidae; genus Camelus; species Camelus bactrianus. The sequence goes on from NC_133548.1 coordinate 3,311,387, forward strand.
ACACAAAAACAGCAAAGTAAGTAAGCATTTCTTTAACCACTTGCTTCAACTGGATCTCACATTAAGTTACAAATGAAGTCCTTTACATTTTAATTTGCATGAAAATAAATGCCACGTCAGACTACTCAAATTAATACTCAGACTATTTTAAATGATCTTCCCCCGCCTCATCTCTGCTTCTATTTTAGGGCCCCGAGAATGCCATGACCTTAATGGCCATTCACGTTGTCCCATAAATTATTTTAAAGGTGGGGAGAAGAGTGAGCCCTGGCTTCTTAACAGCACCTTAGACTTCAAGAGATCAGTGGCTCAGAAATACTGATTAGTCTCACGTAAAACTTAAACTTGTATACAGACAATTCAACAACTTCAGCATGCCAACACATGAAATCAATTTTTATGTTACTATTGGGCAAGGGTTTAAAATTACACAGGCAGGAGGGGTAATTAGCCCATTTGCAAAGCAGAAAAATTTGGAAATACATGATATGTTTCAAGTTCCCAAATCTATTTTCAGAGCAAAGTGAAATTTCCCCCTCAGAATAAGAATGAGACTCTGAAAGCCAAGAGTAAGAACTCCATGGGTGGACCTTCCCTGCCAAGGAACCACACTCCAAGTGGGCAGAACTCAGCCAAGAGCTGGCTTCTAGCTACAGAGAAAAACAGACAAAGTGGAAACATTTTGTCCACACCTCTAATTAGCATTAGCAAGCACCAACAAACCTCTAGCAATGCTTCCCTTCGGAGACTGCAAGGGCACCACTGCTAACTGCTTCAGAGTAACAGGCAAAACCCAGGACTCCCGGACACAAACCCGGCACACGGTCACCCTACCCACAGCGGGTGGGTGGGACTCAGGCAGGAGAAGCAAGATTTCTGAGAATGCCTTTTTTTGATTTTTGAACCATGCAAATGCTTTATGCGCTTGGGGAAGAAAAATGAATTCCAAAAAAATGCAAACCTAAAATTAAAAACAGGAACAAATGAACCTAATTGTACATCAGATTTTATTTGTATGGTTACGTTACTTCACATTGCCTTAAAACCCACTGCTTGAACTCTATATTCGTGAGCTGTATTATTCTAAGACCCAAAAGAACTGCAAAGAAATTCTAAAACTTCACTCATTAGGATGACTGTAATAACATGGTATTAAATGTTTAAAGTATTTTATGTATATCACAGGATAAAGAAAATAACTTTAATATCATTAGAATCAAAATTATTATCAGTGTAAAACAAGAAATATAAATAGAAAGTACGTTAAGGGGAGAGACTTCGCTCTGGTTTGTTAAGGAAATACTGGTTTGCAACCCAGGGTTTTTTTGAATGAATATTTCTATTCTGTCCCCTAGAAGGACCTGAAAGGTGCTAACCCCTGTGACAATAAGCGTAACTGGCCTCTAGATACTGATTCTAAACACTTCCCCACTGAAAGGAACCAGGGCTCTTCAGAGGAATCATTTCAGATCCGAGGCAGGAAAAACACAAAGTAGGCCTGGGACAATTATTTGTGCCAGAAAACAAGGAAACATTCAAAGACTAATAGGGCCTTGGCAAAGGACACAGGAGGCAATCGGTGGGGGAGAATAAAGCAGCTAAGGAACGATGATGATGACTGCAACACACAGCAAATGCAAATCCAAGTGTCCACAGCGACTGACAGAGATCAAAAAGGGATGCTCCTGACAGAGGAGTAGCAGTTAATGAACGAAGGAGGACCGAGAGCTGGAGAAACCACCACTCTGCAGCTCCCAAAGTAAGAGCTCATGTGGGCAGGAACGCCAAATGGACGCTCACTCCCAGGAAGTCCCCTGGTGACTGGAAGGTCACGGGGGGCGGGGGGGGCAGCCTCCCTGTGACACTCCACAGATTCCTGAGGAAGTGGGGAGAGTCAAGGAGGGGTCTGCAGCCACCGCCTAGCCCAGTGAGCCCATCTCCTACCACAAGAACAGGACCACCAGAAATCGTGTCCCTCCCAAAGTGATGCCAAAAAGGGGGGAAATGAGGTTAAGGCTGGGAGGCAAAGTGAGAGCCACTAAACCCCTATGGAAAGCTGACTGCACATTATTTACACCTCAGAATGGTTTCTAACTGGCACGTATTACTCTTACAATTTTCTGACCAGTAAAAAAATGTAAATAATATTAAGTTGTTACAGGGAACATCATTACGCGTAAGCTTCCTCCAGATAAGACCCACTTCCTTAGCAGAAATAAAAATGCTGGGTGAGAGTATGAGCATTTTTGAGGACCTTTATACACTGGGCAAAACTGGTTCTCCAAAGAGTTAATTACCAAACGACTTAGTAGTATCGAGCACTAAGAGTGAGCAAGCAGAAGACAGGGCAGGCAGAAAGGCCTTCCCTGAGAGGACAGCACATTTACAGACAAGCTGCAGGAAAACAAAATCTCTGCATGCGAGGACCGACCTACAACTCAGCTCGGCTGCTGCGAGACAAGGGGATAAGCCCTCCTGAGGCAACCTGGGAGGAGAGGCGCAGACCTTGCCAGGGGGCCTCAGAGACAGAGAAGGTGCCCCGCAGGGCCCGGAGACTAACAGCTGGAGGCAGCCGGCTCCTCGGTTTCTGGCCACTCGACTAGGCAGAAAACCGCACCGTTGGCCGGGGAGGAACAGATATGGGGAATAGATGGCTTGGGCCCACGCTGAATTCAAAAGGCCCAGAGTCCCCCCAGGTGGAGGTGCGGACCACGGCGCCAGGCCAGCGCCTGTGAGCTCGGGCAGCAGAGTGGTGAGGGCAGTGGGCTGTGCAGACACAGGGAAAGCTGCCTCCAAGTCCTGGCTGCACAGACACACACCCAGAAACGGCCCTGGCTTCTGCGGCTGGGCTGTCCACATGTTTAACATCTCAGACTGAACTGCAGAGAGTCCTTCACTCTCTACTGCTCTTTGCAAAGATAAAACAGTACCGGGGCCGCGCAACCCTCACCACGCACTGAGTGTTCGGCACTAGAACAGTGCCTGGCACCTACACAGCACTCAGTAAATACCTGATTGTGTTAGCGTGTATGTTGTATATGTAAGTATTATGCTTACTTCATTAAAGTATTGTATATGTTGTTCTGTGCTTATAAGATGGGTGATATTAAGGGGTTTTAAATTTTTCCCTAAAGTACTAACCCTACATACAGCTCAGCAGCGCATGAGAAGTGACTGCTCCCCTACCAGCAGTGTCCCCTGCATCCACCCTCACCTCCACCCCCAGCCCGTTCCCCCCCCACAGCATCAGCCTGACCTCTTTAAAAAGTCAACTAAAGAATGCCAATCCTTCCCCACTGAGGCCAAAATGCCCTGGACCGTGAGCAGTACTTTAAAAACAGAACCAAAAACCCAACTCTACATGAGGTCAGGCTGGGTATAGCCCAGCCCAGCCGCCAGCCACCCTCACCTTGTTCCACGCTTCCTTGGGCTCCCAGTCCAGGGACAGCGGCTCCACTTCCATGGCTTGAACCAAGGCCAAGTTCTTCCTTGCCTGTGGCCTTTGCCCCGCAGTCACAGTGCCGGGAAAGCTCTCAGCTCAAAGAGGGTCCTGGATGCAGGTGCTGGCAGGCAGCCCGCCCCGAGCACCCTGGTTGTGTTCAGCTACTGCATTCTGTCAGGGGCACCTCACAAGCCGCACTTGTCACAAGAAGGGGTACGTCACAGCAGCTCTCAGGGACAGACAGGGACCCTGTCTACCTCCACCACCGGGAGCTTGGAACGCAGAACCCGGAATATCCGCAGTCACAGGGGCTCAGGGGTGCAGGAACAGGAAGACAAGGCAGGGCCTCCTTCAGGAAGGTGACAAGTGGAGTGAGTGCCACAGAGGGACAGGGCACGCGGTTGGACCCTGCTTTGAGGACCTACTGCTCTGCTTCATAAACCGAAACCACTGGGGACAGCATGGTCCTGGAAGAGGGTTTGCCAGCTCCTCCTAAATCAGATGCTGGGGCACCGTCTGATCTCAGGGTGTCACCAGAATCGACCCACAGTGAGAGTCACGGGGCTAATTTCACCGGTTCTGAGGGAGGCTCCCTACTCCCTCACTAACGTCAGCTTGGCAGGGCGGGCCCTGGGAGGACAGGACGGCGGGTGCTGCACCTGCTCTGACTCTTGTGATTCTTCGCTCTAGAGCGTCTCAGCCTCGGCCCTTGGCTGCCAGGTAATTCTCTGACGTGGGGGCTGCACTGGACACGGTCAGGAGTGTCCCCACCCCTGGCTGCAACAACCACACACCCCAGACCTCGCGGGTGTCATGCCTTCCTCCGTCCCCGCAGCCACTGAGTGTGGCTGCCTGGTCTCCGTCCCCCGCATTCTGCCATCCCCACTCCCTCTGCAACCTCAACCTCCGCTGTGACATCACCACGCCAGACACAGGCAGACTTGGCTGTGATTTTAAGACTATTCCTTTGAGTGCCTGGCATTCGACATTCACCCACCTCAGGAATTAGCGATTCTGGGAGAGATAAGGACAAAATCCGGGGTTCCACCCACAACTCAACCTGAGCAGATCCTCGTTTCTCGGTTTCCACACACTGGAGTTCTCTGAGAGGTCTTTTAAAAATCTCATCTGTTACTTGCAAAAAGACCGTAAAATCACTGCACTCAACTTTAACCGTAAAATCTTCATTTTCAACTTTAAAGTGAAATTGGAGGGAAGACTAAGAGCAGTCATTTTTTTTAAACACTGAAAAAGAAAAGCCACGTTGATCAACCCACAGAGGAACCGTCACTTAACCCCTCCTACTTCCTTCTCCTCTGCGGCCACCAGCCCGCCATCACAGAGCCTGCCCTGGGCTGGCTCAGGGCAAGAGGAAGGCGGGAGACCCTCGCGGGGCTGGGGCAGCAGCACGGCGGCTGAGGGTCCTGTGTCCCCGGAGGTCCTGTGTCCTTGGGTGGGGTGGGCCGCTCACTCCATCCCCTTCCCAAGTCCCAGTGGCTGAGCGTGGGCAAACTGGGGACTAGTTAGAAACAGAACAATGGGTACACTAAGCAGAACCAGTGGGTCTTGTTTTTCCCTGTATCAAATAAAGATGGTCAATATATTTACTATGACTTTTGCATGTTGCCTCAGATGGAAAGAACACACCAGCTTTTCCCCACTTCCAGTTATACGCGTGAGCGGCTTGTAAGAGGTCAGCCCACCAAAAGCCAGAAAAGCTGAATACATTTCCAAGGTCTGTTTGGAGGCATCAAAGAGGTACTGAGGCAGCGGCACCTGGAGGGTCCCAGGTCGCCAAGCAAAGGGAGCCCAGTGAGGGAGGGGATACAACAGTGACGCTCCTTCCCTCGGGCACCTGACAACGCTGACTCTCCTCAAAGCACCAACAAGCCGGGAGGAAAACACAGGAAAAGTCAAGCAGAAAGTACTGGCTAACAGAGCTCTGGACAGTTCCAGGGGCTGGGAAGACAAAACTTTGAGTACAGGCCTGACAAGTCAGCTAGGACTCAAGGTGCCAAGCTCCCCGAGCAAAGGGGGGTGCAGAAACCCCACGCTCTGCACACAGTGCCGAGAAGCTGAGCTTCGTTAACCTCGTGGTGCTGAGGAGACAAAAACTGGGCTTCAGGGCCTGCCAAGAAGGCAGGGCCCTAGGAAGCACTCCAGGCTTCCAGATGGAGACCCTGGAGGGCCCACCAGTGGGTGGGGGTGGGTGAGGCAGCGGAGACTGAGACTGACGGACTCCCAGCCTGAGCTGAGAGCGTCCCTGGGTGCGCGTCAGAGGAAACGCGGGAGGAACAGCGTCACCCAGGACCTCCAGTGTCTCATACGTAACTTCAGCCCTCTGCTGAAAAACAAAAACAGGCATGACAGCAAACAGGACCGAGAGAAAAAAGGACGGGAACAGAAAGGGACCCAGAGGTGCCCCAACTGCTGCAGTTATCAGAGGCAAACTCAACTGTTCAAAAATACACTTGAAGAAAGGAAAAACTTCCAAGAATCAAAACAGAGTCTAGAACTTAAACATAACAGTGACTGAAATTAAGAACTGAATCTACAGGCTTACGAAAGCTGAGGACAGGATCAGTGATCTGAAGGACAGATCAGTTAAAAAAAAAAAGAAATCAGAAGGAAGAAAGTCCAGAATATATGGAAGGACATTGTTAAAGGGCTAATGTAACATATGCAGGGCCCTCACAGTGAGCGACAGACAGAAAGGGGGTAAGGAATACCTACAAAGACAATGTTCAGAATGTTTTCAAAACTGATGAAAGAATCAAGCCATCTTGATTTCTACAAAGAAAACCCCGGGTTAGTTTTCAGCAGCTCTGCTGATGCCTAAGGCAAGAAAAAATGTTCCAAGTGGCCAGAGGTAAAAAGGTACTGCCTTTCATGGGACAACAACACTGCGAGCTGACTTTTCAAGAAAAAGGAAGGAAGCCAGAAGGTAATGGATTGGCATCTATCAAGTGCTTAAAAAAATAAATAACCACTAACCTGGAATAATCAACAAAAACATTCCTCAAATTTGAAGGCAAAATAAAGGCTTTCCAGGCAAACAAACAATTAAAGCAGTTCTTCAAGAAAAAGTAGTCTCTGACAGAAACAAGAAAAAACAAGTGAAGAGCAACAACAAGGGTAACTATGAGGATAAATCATAATAAACATTAACTGTACAAAACGATGATAATGCCAAAAATATACCTCAAGTTTAAAAGGACAGTAACAATGACACGAAAGGGAGGGAGTTCAACGCACTGTCAGGGAGGTAGGAAAAGCACCAAATTAGGCTTAAATTTAAAACACACTCTGTATCTATGAATATATCTCCAACAAGCTGGCACGGAAGTACAGAATTAAAAACATAGCTCTTCCTTCTAAAAGAAAGCAGGAGAAAAAGCACACAGAATAGGGGGGACAAACAGAAAACAAACAGTAACATGGCACCTATAAACTGAAAATCCAGTAATTATACTTAAATAGAGCAAATACTCTAATTAAAACATAAAAATCGTCAAACTGATTAAAATGAAAACTATACACTGGTCACAGGGGCGCCAGCTAAGACAGAAGATCACCGACAGGGGGAAGCAAGAGGCACCCAGGCAAACCCTAACAGAGACAGGACCACCCAGCGGCGCAGCCTGAAGCCAGCAGCGCCCCGGCATGAAGAGGAGCGCTCGGCAGTGACACAAGCTCAATCCACCAAGAAGATCAGAGCCCTAAATCTGAATGTACCTAATCACACAATCTCAGAATACGTAAAATCCGACAGAAATAGAAAAGGAGAAAGAGCCAAGTCTGCCATCACAGCGGGAGTCCCTCGGTAACTGGCGGACAGGCAGTGTGGAAGCGGGCTGCCCGGCACGCACCCCCGCAGCTGCAAAGTACTTGAGCCGCGTGCTCCACGCAAGCGTGAGCCGCGCACCAAACTTAAGACTCAGTATGAAAACAAGGATGTAAGACATTTCATTCGTTTTTTCACATTGATTACACAAGCAAATGATAATATTTCGTATATTTAAGTTAAGCAACGTACGTTAAAATTAATTTCACCTGTATCTTTTCACTTTAATGTGGCTACTAGAATCTGAATTACATGATCAACAAACTTGATCTGATACACAAGGAGCACTGTATTCCCATTGATACACATTATTTTCAAGCGCCCAAGGAACATTTAACAAAAATGAATATATATTGGGTCATTAGGAAATCTCAACTCATTTCAAAGGACTGAAATAATGCAGAGTATACTTAAGGACTCCAACAGACTGACAGTTTATGCCCCTCTAAAATTCACAATGGCATTAGGAGGCAGGGACTTGGGAAGGGATGAGATCACGAGTGGCGCCAGCTCCCTCGCCCCTTCCACCATGAGAGGACAATGAGAAGCAGCCGGCCACCCGTGAACCAGAAAACACCTCACCAGACATGGTCCGTGCCTTGATCTTGGGACTTCCCAGCCTCCACAGCTATGAGAAATAAATTTCTGTTGTTTATAAGTCAGCTAGTCTATGGTATTTTATAATAGCAGCAAAAAACACTAAGACAGGGATCTTCATGGAACTACACTAGAAATCAACAAAAGGCAACTAGAAAATCCTGCCAAACATTGGGAAGTTAGATGATACACCTCCTAAAAATCTTTATGGATAAAAACAACACTACAATGAAAATGAAAATATTTTTACATAAAAGATAAGGAAAATTTGACTTATTAAAGTTTGAGGGATGCAGCTAAGGGTGAGTTAACTTATAGCCTTAAACACATATACTGGAAAAGAAAGAAGGCTAAGAATCAATTAAGCATCTATCTCAAGAAAAAAGAATAGCAAGTGAAACACAAAGTAGATGCATGAGAAAAGGAGCAGAAAATAAGGAATAGAAAACAAATATTAAATTTAGAAAAAATCAATAAAGCCAAAATCTGGTTCTTTGAAAGGACTGATAAAATTGATAAACCCCTAGCAAGACCGATTAAGAAAAAGAGACAAAGCACAAATTACCGTTATCAAGGATTTTTAAAAGGAGATACTACAACAGCTCTTGCAGATAATAAGGATGTTATAAACTGCTTTACAATTACTAATTGGAAAGTTTGAGTGGCCTGAATAAATTCCTAGTGGGAGGGTGGAATGCTTTACTGAAATAGACACAAGAAGAAATACAAAATTAGAAAAATTATATTTCTATGTAAAAAAATTGAATCTGAAACTAAAAGCCTTCCCACAAAGACAGCTCTACACCAGGTGATCTTGCCAATCAATTCTTCCAAACATTTAAGGACGAAAACACCAGTCTCACAGAAGCTCTTCTGGGGGTAAACAAGGAACACTTTCCACCTTGTTTTATGAGACTTGCATAACCTTGATACCAAAACCCAACAAGGACAAGAAATACGAGAAAGTAAAATTACACGCCTTGAATATATATGCCCTAATCCTAAATAAAATATTAACAAATAAAATCCAATGAAGAGAAAATACATTGAGATCAGGCTGGGATTATTCTAGAATTGCAATTTTTTTCTAAAGTTAAACAACCACATACAAGAAAAGTCAATTGTTTCAAAGTTTGCATAAAATGAATTTAAGAAAATGTAATAATTTTAATGCATGATTTAAAAATTCTTAGCAAACTAAGAATAGAGGAGAATTTTCATATTTTAATAAAAATATCTACAGAAAAGCTACAGCAGATATCGTATGTAATGGTGAAATACTGAAAGCTTTCCCTCTGATATTGGGACCGAGGCAAGGCTATCTAGTGTCAATACTTCTGTTTACCACTGTACTGGAGATCCCAGCCAATACAATAAGGCAAGAAAAAGAAAAATGGTTATAGTAATTGGAAAGAAAAAAAAAACAAGATATATACACAAAACTTTAAGATATATAAAACATATAAAACAAAAATTTTAAGATAAAGAAGATCTAAATAAATGGAAGGTTATATTGCATTCACGGATTACAAGTACAATATTAAAAAGATGTCATTTCTCCCCACACTGGTCTACAAATTCAATTCAATCTCAATTAAAATGCCAACACATTTTCCAGGGAAAGACTACCAAGTGGATTCCAAAATGTATCTGAAAATGTGAAGAGTCAAGATTAGCCACGGTGACACTGAATACCTCCGTATTCTACTCAGGTACAGAATTTAAATCTCCGCCCTCAAGCCTAAAGCGACAATAATCTAGATGGCGTGGTATTTGTGCAAAGACAACAAAAAGATCAACAGAGCAGAGCGGAGTCTGGAAACAGACCCATACATTTACAGTCACTGGATTTAAGACAGAGATGACATTTCAATGCGCTGCAGACAGGATGGTTTTTTAAATACATCATGCTGGGTCAACTGCATATCCATTCATTTAAAGGAAAAAACCGTAATCTTGGCCCCTATCTTGCACCATAAATAAAAATCAATTTCAGATGGATTACAGATCTAAATGGAAAAGATAAGACAATAAAGCTTTTACAGGATAATATCTTCCTACAACTTCAAGGTAACATCTTTCATTGAACACACAGAGCATTAAATATTACTGAAAAGACTGGTCAACTGGGGCACATTAAAATAAAAAAATAATGCTTCACACTGAGAGAGTGAAAAAGCAAACACACCCAAGAATGCAAAAAAAAAAACCCTGCCATACATACATGTACTCAGAACGTATAAAAAGAATTCCTTCAAATCAGTAAGAAGCAAAACAGACAACCCAATCAAAAAGTGGGCAAAAGTCAATTATCTCACCAAGAAGATACCCAAATGGCCAATAAGCACCCACAGGGAAGCTCCAACTCGGCATGTTTACTGGCCATCAGGGAGCAGCAAGGTCCTACTGCACAGAACTCCCACCACCAACACTCCCAGAAAGTCAACATGAAAGAAGGGACCACATTAAGGGTCAGAACAACTGATGGCTCACACACCGTGGACGGCAGTACAACTCACGCGACCACCACCGTGGGTAGGCTCCAGTAGATTCTACTAAGGCTGAACACTCTCCATCACTTGGCAGTGCTACCTCTTTGAACACACCCAACAGAAGTGTATACTTATCTGCACCAAAAAGCAAGTAAGAACACTCAGGGCAGCATCTGTAAGAATTAGAAAGACCCCAGATACTCATGAGCAGCAGAAAGAATATACTGGGTTATAAAACAGCAGATGAGAATGAACAAACCTACACAGATGGATCCTGCAAAGACAATGTTGAATGAAAGAATCAAGAAATAAAATAACCATATTACCTTATTTCATTCACATAAAGTCAAGAACATGTTAAAAGTCATCAATGGCGAAAAGTCAAGACCACAGACAGCTTCGGGAGACAACTTCTGGGGCGGGAGGGAGGCGGCTTCCGGGGAGCCTGGTAACGTTCTATTTCTTGACCGAGGCAGTGGTTACCTGAAGGTGTTCACTTAGTGAAAAATGTACTGAGGTGTACACTTATGATTTGTGAATTTTTCTGACGTATGTTATGTTACAGTTAAGTTTCCTTTAAGGCAACAACTACTTGCCTATGTAAAGTGGCAGAAGCACAAGTGCATTTAGTGTATGCACGTGCCTAACTGGTCACACAATTAATGCCCAACAGGAGACAAGTGCCAAGAAAGGGAAGGGATAAATAACATTTACTTAATGGCTCCCATGTTTCGGAGACGTTGGACTCAGGTGCTCAGGTGACCTGGTGACGTCATCACGTTCTCCCACTCAACAAGGCATGTCCAGGTTACAGCCCGGAGCAGAGCCAGAAACAAATCACTGAGCAACCGTCTCCCTGGCTGGTGTGACAACCTGCACTGCGCAAGACTAGACTTTACAAACTCCTGTCCTTCCCCTGCTGTGCCCCCTGTACTCAGCTTTTCAAAAACCTACACTTCAGTGTATGCACCTCAAATTACATGAAGACAAATACAATTACAAAAAACAAACAAACAACCCCCCCAAACTATTGAAAAGATTTACAAATACAATAGAATCCCAGTAAAACATAATTTGGCCAATCCTTTTAAGCTTGGTAATGACAGGATTCAAGTGAGAAAAAACTTCATGATTCTCTAATCCGACAATGAAGGAACATTACAGCCCAGACATCAAATTATTGTTGCTAAAAAGGAAGTCCAAATGTTTGGCTTATCAATCTTTCAGGAGAACTGACTAAAGCCAAGAGATGCATTAAGGCTAGTAATCAGTCATTTACTAATTTACCACGGCAGGCCCACCATGAGAGAATAAATGCATGCTTATTCAGGTCTACCTGAAGGCACCACAAAGGCACCTATTATGAACAAGGAAAACGGCACCCACACAGCTCACACGCACCCAAGTCACCCACACATCTCTCTACGCTCTGTGCCATCCACCTCACACTGACACCTTCTCCCCACACCTACCATTACATCCTCTCACTCAGCTCCACGAGACCAGGCTCTGAAACACTGGTCCAAACGCAATATACTTAGATTAAAAACTTCAGTGTGATCTAAGCTTTAAATTCTCATCTGCCAACGGAGAATTTCCAAAGGACTCAGTCTTCAGTCTTCTATCCCCTAAAACAAATGTGATTTACAAAACACCGGTGTTCTAAGAAAGGTGGACTGTAAAAATATTTTTCCTGTGAAATCCATCCTGCTTTCCCATTGCATTTCATCAGGAAATTGGAAATACATGTTTTAGGCAAAAAATGGCTTAAGACAACAAAGCATAAGGTACCACGTATCTTGGTTGCTTCGTGGCCATTTTTCAAAACCTTTGGAGCACTGTTCCAAATCCAGGCAGTTCCTTCCTCTGTGGCACAGAAAGGAACAAGAGTGGTAAGGTGCTGTCACGTGACTTAAGAGCACCAGTTTGTTCTCCCTAAGAGTTTAATCCTCAGGAACTCTATCTAGATGGGCTGTACAAACAACAGAACCAGCGTCTCACAAAGGGTTATGCAAAACACTGGTCTGAAAATACTAACACCGTGAAAAAGCATTTAGGAGAAAAGCTGTGAGTCAAAAGTCATCCATACCTGTGGAAGTGCAGTATTGAGCTGCCTCTGCAAGGAATCCCGTTCGTGACCAACCTCGTGTAACTTCCCCTGGGTTAGTGCCAGCGTCTCCTGAGTCTCCCTCAGCGTGTCGAGAAGCCGGTCTCTCTCTTCCAGCATGGAGACCATCAACTGTTCAAAATGGGAATCTGCATCGGGCTGTGAAGGGGAGCTGGAGCCGTGGCTCCCACCTCCTCCTGGGGGGCCTTCTGCTTCACTGATGGTCGGCATCACCTCGCACATCATCTTGGAATGAGAGACCCAGACCACAGTCATTAAGTGCAAAATAAAGGCTTCCACAAACCTGCCCCTTTATAGTTCTCTGCAGCTAACAAATGAAAGGTTGAGAGCCTCATTAGTCCCAGATCTGACTGCTCTGCTCTGTATATAAATAAGCTGGGAGAACAGACACATGCAAATCTTAAGTGCCCGGGACACACACGATGAAGGCATTGATGCTGACAGTAAACCAGCGAAGGGATAAAGACCAAGGAAGACTACCCCTCACATAAAGAACAAACCCTATGGCATTTTGTTTGCAAAGCTGTACTTTCTGGTTGTTGAAAACAAGCGTGCTTCTGTAACTTTTTTTTTCGATTTCCCGGTGGGGGAGAGAAAGCCAAAACACTTGCCACCCAATCATTTTTCATGAAAAGCACAGAAGGAGCATACAGCCATTAAAACTGACAAGTACAAAATCCATCAGGCATCTTACAGGAATGTGTGCAGTCAGCTCCTGGGAAGGACTGACGGCTCCCTGAATTCTTGGGCTGGATTTGGTGAGCGCTAAACGGAACTGGACTCGTTAAGCGCTGGGAGAGGTGTTTTTCAACGGCTGCAATGGTTGGTCAGTCAACCTAACTTACGTAAGTCAACAGCCCCCCCAAACAAATTCCACAGTGGAAATATAGCAGGTCGATACAGCCGTGGACAGCCAGGAAGGAAGGAAAAGTGAAAGGTGAGATTATGAGAGGCTATTAAGTGTCTCAAATATAATAATGGGGAGAGGAGAAGGGGACCGGTTCCCGAGGCTGCAGACCCCGGGGATGAAATGCCCAGGACCGCGCACCTGACGGAGACAACTCTACCCAGTCCGCACCCGCACCGGGTGCTGCAGCAGCCAGGACCCCACGGTGGTGAAAGCCCTGCGTGAGTAGGGGCTTCTCGCGGCCACAGGTCCTCGCTCCCGCGGTCACCGGGCGCTGGGGTCACCGGGCGCTGGGGTCAGGGAAGGGGGCGCACGGCCCTGAGAGCCCGACTGCCGGGGGTCCCACAGGCGCTCGCAAAGCCCTCCACCCGCCCGGTGCCGCGGGCCTCGCCGCGCCCCCTTCTCCCGGGTCTGACACTAAGCAGCCGCGCAGCCGCCGCGGGGAGGGGGCCGGCGCCCGGGGCCCCGCTCCGCCCTGACCCTGCCTCAGCGCCCTGCTCCCTTACCTTGCTCGCCGGCGGGAGCGGGCGAGGAGGCTCCGCGGCGGCTCGCGGGCGGCTGCTCGCTCCAGGCGAGCTCGGGGCCGGACGAAGGCAGCCCGCACCCGCCGCCCGCCGCCCGCTCCGCGCCCGCGGACCCGGGCCCGCCGCCCCCAGTCACTAAGGCCGGCCCGCGGCCGGACACTGGCGGAGCACAGGAGAAGCGGGCCCGGCTGCGCGTCGCCGGCGTCAACGTGCCCGACGTCGGGCGCGTCGGCGCAGCGTCAAAGCCGAGCGCCGCCAGCACGCCCCGCCCCGGCCACCCGGAAAGGAGCGCCGGGGCGGCCGAGTGCGCAAGCGCCGCCTCCTCATGGGGGCGGGCTGCGCCTCTCGGGCGCCGATTGGGTGGGTGCAGGCGGAGCCCCGCCTCTTCTAGGCCCCGCCTAGGCGGGTGAGCTGCTTCGGGCTGAGGTCCTCGTCCCGGGCAGCATCTGCATCTGCGTCTCCCACCTCCCGGGCTTTTCCCGAATCTCCGCTTAAGCCCCGGGGACACCAAAGGCGGTTATCGAACGTCTACTGTGCTTCAGGGTTTGAGCTGGACACTCCCGAACGTCACGGCTACACACCTTACAGGAGAGCGCGCCCAGGCACAAGCACCTGCTCGCAGCCGGTCGGAGCATCCTAGGAACTGATCCTTGCCCGACTCGGAAGGACGCGGTTTCTACCCAAGATCCACTAGCGAGCTTCACCTGCTGTACCTGGGGAGGCAGAGATGTTGAGGCTCCCGGGCGCTCTGTCGAAAAGGCAGGCTTTGGAGCCAGGCACACCTGGTTCAACTTCCAACAGATACTTCTCCCTGCAGTGTGGGCCTGGGCAATTCGGGGGGAACCCACCTGGAAGACGGAAGAATGATACAGACCTGTTATAAGAAATAGAATTCGTAGGGAGCACCTAGTCAAGGACCTGGCTGGGGAGGCACTCTGTGAGTGGCGGTCATTTTTATCTTTCTCAAGCATCGTTGTCCTTATTCATATCCATATTTCATCCTTGCTCAAACTTTTAAAACTCCTGCTATGGGCCATCTGCGCTCGATCTTGTAGATACAGAAATTAATAAATAATCTTTAGTAGATTAAAGCAGATGTTCCCCACTCAGGAAATGACTCCTGGAGCAAAAACTTCATAAACCAAAATGTCAGGGCCTTGTGTCCAGGAAACACTGGCCACTATCTGGCTGTTGGTGGTGAGACAGCCTGGAGTCCCTGAACTAACCAAGTCTAAGTAAAGGCTGTGTCAGGGGCAGGTGAACCGTTCCGAGGTGAATTCCTTGACCAAGAACAGGTGCTACCTCTCATTGGCTTTCTTACCTCCTGGGTCCAGGACCACACTTTTATTCATATATTTGTCCATTCAATAAATATTTGAGCAACTACACACAAATATGAATTTGCTCCCCTGATAACAGGGTCTGGAACAGAGGAAAATTTCCAGCTCCCCTCAAGTATTTCAGCTTAATTCGTCCAGCCCATATTTGCACCATGCTCCAAAAGTACCTGCCTCCTAAGAAATTGGCACAATACTAAAATTTTGTTCAACAGCATAGAATGTTTATTCATGAACACTTATAGGACACTATGAGCCAGCTGTGGCCTAGGTTTTGGGGACTCAGGACTGCCAAAGACATCACTTCCCCTCAGTTCACAGCCTGGAGGGGAGCAGAGAAATAGACTGTTACAATGTCTATTCTATAAACGGTGTGTAACTTGGTGCCTTGGGAACACAGAGGAAGGAGGAACCAACTCTCCAGCTGTCATCATGAGGGCTTCACAAAGGAGATGATATCTGAGCTGGGTCTGGAAGGATGAGCAGTTTTCTGAGCAGAGAAAGGACAAGCCCATTTGGTATAGCTGCAGGAAAATGAGAATCCCAGATTTCGCTCATTTTCATTCATTCATTCATTTCATTCCCTCAGCTTGCAAAATCAGTAAGAGGAAAATTGTAAACAACCTAATATGGCCAGAAAAAAAAAAAAGCGTGGTTAAATCATTGCACTGCAAATGACAGAAAGCTCTTGTCCCTGAGAGCACAAATGAGAAAATCACATTTGCGGAGCATTTTAGAGAGAACCCCTTACTCATATAACCTCACAGCCCTCGCAAGCACGTCCTCCATCCTTTTGCTGGTGAGAACACTGAGACCCAGGGAGGTCAGTTACCTGTCCAAGCCCACAGTTTATGATTTGGTAGAAGCTAGGGCTTGAACCCAAGACTACCTCCAAAGCCAGTTTTCCTGGTGCTACATCAGAAGTCCCCAGACCCACAGAGCTGGGGACAAAACCCCAGTCCAGTGCTGGGCCACCAAGGTGCTAAGCCTTGATGCCCACTGAGGGTCTACTCCGTGCCTCTCCCCTGCTTGGTCTGAAATGCGCACTGTTGTCCCTGCGCAGTGCCAGGTACAGGGTGTCTCTAGCCCCTAGACCATCTCAAGTCCCCCCACATGGGCATAAAGACTTCTGTCCCCTTCATGTGTGTAATTAAATTTTAAAAGCAAGTCATAAGCCCCTTGCAATTTACTTCTCATGACAGTTTCATTGTGTTCTGCAGATGGAGCCAGCTAATAAAAACACCCAGCAATTGGAAAGAGAGGGGCCTGGGCAGGCAGGTCAGACTCTGAGGGCTTGGCCGGGGCCCCAGCCCTGACCCTGACATTGGCCTTGGGCAAGGTCTGTAACCCATACTAAACCTCCAGCTCCTCACCTGTAGCCGGGGTGTAATAACACCCACAATAACTACCACGCTGGGACATTGGGAGACTCACGGCTGGGGGTGAGAGGTGAGTACCCTGGCACCCCTGCTGGCTCCCCGCCCAGTCAGGTCACCAGCCCCTCTCTGAAAGGCACCTGTGCACTGCAGTTATAAATGTAGGCTCTGGAGCCCGGTGGTCTGGTTCAAGTCTTGGCTTTGCTTCTTTTTGCCAAGGCTGTGTACTCTTAGGCAAGTTGCTTGACTTCTCTGGGCCTCAGTTTCCTCATTCCTGAAAGGAGGATGGGAGTACCGCCTCATAGGACAGCTGTGAGGGTTATGTGAATGGGAAGGGCTAATAAGAGATTGCTTTCATCTCCAGGGGGTTGGGGGGGGGTCCGTTTTTATCCAGACCATGCCTATCACCCCAGAGAGAATCGGGATTGGTCCGAGTTCCTCCAGGATCTCATTCTCCTTTGTCCCCCAAAGGTGAAGAGAGGGCCGGGGCCCTGATCTCATCAATGGCATGTAAGGGACACTGCAGGGGCTTATGAGGCTTTCCTCTCTGACTGAGAGGAAAACAGTGTGGAGCGAAAGCCCTACGGTTCTTTTCCTGTTTGCCCTTCAGGACACAGGGCGGGGACCTGTGGCAGCATCCTGAGACCACAAGGGGAGACCCTGCCCACTGGGTTTCCAGCAGGAATTCCTTCCCACCATTTCTGGGGAAAGTTGTTTTTCCCCATCCCAAACAGAAAAATCAGACAAGACATCGAGACAAAGGGAAAAGCATTAAAATTCTCTTGGGAGAATTAAACTTGACCGTCAACATGAAGAAGTTACTGGCTGGAAGGAAACCATTGATCAAGTCAAAAGCAAGGGGAGGGAGTGGTCTCATGTGGAGCTGGAGGGTAAGGCTGGCATTTCGGGAACCAGGGAGGAAGCTCGAGGGAGGGAACCAGTCAGTCTGGCTTGTGGCTGCGGCACATCGTGAGTGTTTGATCTGGGCCCTGCCTCTGCCAATGGTGAGTCATTCTTGCGGATGAAATAAATATGAATGAGTTTATACACACAGTATATGTCATACAAATCCTATGAGTGGTGTTCTAAGGAAAAAGCAAACAAAGTCCTTAAATTGGCAACTTTAATGTGTGATTCCGTTTAGGGCTATGAAGCTTGCTGAGAGATCTGAATGGTACATGATTTGCATCCCACTCAGTAATACTTGCCGGCACTTTTCAGTGTTTGACTAGTCACTGTAGGTTATGGTTTTGTGAAGCAGATGAAATAGTTTCATCATTAAAAAAGCAACCTCATGGATGATCCCGGAGGGTGATATGCTAATGAAATACTCCTGCCACAGAAGGACAAATTCCACACGCAGGAGGTCCTTAGAGGGGTCAAATCCATAGAGACAGAAAGTAGGATGGTGGGGGCCAGGGGCTGGGGGAGGGGAGGGGGAGTTAGTGTTTAAGGGGGACAGAGTCTCAGTTTGGGAAGATGGAAAAGTTCTGGAGCGGGATCGTGGTGATGGTTGCACAACACTGTGAAAGTACTTAATGCCACTGAGCTGTACACTTAGAAATGGTTACGATGGTAAATATTATGTTCTGTGTCTTTTACCACAATAAAAAAATGCAACCTGTACTCTCCTAAAGTACAACTCAAAGAATGCTTTGGACATACTCCTAAAAATGTGACCAACATCAATGCCAAATGAAGATTTTCCAAAACTGGAATATTTGTCATGAAACAAAGGATCAAGGCTCACAGATAAGGCAATCATCTTTTCAATATTAGAGATTTGTGGAAATATCTCTAAATTTTAAAATAATTTTTCATTGGCATTTATCTTTTGTTAACAGTCCCTTCTTTTCATGTTTTCTGCTATCCAATGTCTACATCAGATAGAGGTCATTTTCACGTTATTAAAATATGTAATATTGTCAAAATATATTAGTTTATAATAATAAGTGTATGATTTTTTAAACAGAAAACCTCTGAACCTGCTTATAATGATTATAATTTAAATTATATAAATACAGTGTTTTGAAAAATACAGAATACTTGGGATTTGGGGAGTTCTGATTCCTCGTTCCCAAGTCTGAAAGATTAAGTCCTGCTGAGGATATGGAAACGGTGATTGCTGACTTACTGAGCAGAGAGGATCACACGCTGAGGGACTGTGCCAACCAGCACCCGGCCCACGGCCCTGGGAAGTGGGCCCCTCAAGCTCCTTTCCATGAAGGAATATCTCATGCAGCAAACGGCAGTGCAGCCCGGAAAGCCTTTTCTTTCTTCCTGACACTTCCTCAAAATCACTTTAACTTTTACAGATGATATGACAACTGTCAGATGTTGCCATCTTTTATGCCTTTCATTCATTCATCCAACAGGCATTATAATGTTGAGCTGCTTTAGGCCAGGCACCCGGCCAGGTGCTGGAAATACATCAATAAATCAGGACCTCAGCGCTCAGTGTCGAGGCAGAGAAACAGACGAATAACCAAAAAAAAAAAAAAAAAACTGCGTCTGGGGATCACTCAAACACGATGCTATACGCCAGAAACTAACACAACATTGTAATCAATTAAACTTCAATAACAAAAAAAAAAAAAAAGAAGAAGAAGAAGAAAAAGAAAAAAGAAAATAGCGTATGGCGCGGCCAGTGACGGCTCCTGGGTCGGGCTCACAGCAGTTGGATCCCCTGCATCAAGAAGTGGCGTTGAAGTTGCCCCGTAGCCGGCCCCCGTCCCCGCCCTTACACGGGAAGGGAAATGAGCTTTCCCAGGGAGAAGCCAGAAGGAAGTGGACAGCCCCGAACTCGCGTGGATGAACGGATGAATCTGTGTGTCAAGCTAAGAGCTCTTATGTGCATTTTGGATCTTTGTCTTGGAGTGTCTGGTTGTCAGTCTTCACTGCTAACACCTGTGAATTTGGACTCAAAGGCTTGACATATCATGTAAAAAAAACAAAAAGGGAAAAAGCTGAAAAATTTTTCCCTTGAGATTCACATGGGCATTAGTTTGCTTGGGCTGCTGTAACAAAATTCCACAGCCTAGGGGGTCTTACAGCAGACGTCTATTGTCTCCCAGTTCTGGAGGCTGGAATCCAAGGTCCAGGCGTGGGCAGGGCTGGTTCTTCCTGAGGCCTCTCTCCTCAGCGTGGAGAAGGCCGTCTTCTCCTCGCGTCCTCACATGGTCACCCCTCTGTGTGCGTCTGTGTCTTGATTTCTTCTTATAAGTAAGGACACTGGTCCTTATATATACGACCACCCATATGACCTCATTTTACCTTAATCACCTCTTTAAAGTCCCCATCTCCAAATACAGTCATCTTCTGAGATGCTGGGGTTCAGGACTCCAACACATGAATTTGGGGGACATAATTCAGTCCCTGACAGCCTGTCTCAGCAGCATCCTTGGCCCTCTGTGACATAGAAACACCAGTAATCCACCCCCCACCCGCCCCACCTGCGATGTTAACTTGCCGCCAATCACATTTCCATTTTCAAGGTCTGATTTTTGACTAGTTTGAGTTGGAATGATCAGAATGCACTCAAGGATCACGGAATACATTTTACCCTGTTGAGAAGCATGTATTAAAAATGAATCTAGTGGGGAGTATAGCTCAGTGATAGAGAGCGTGCTTAGTATGCACGAGGTCCTGGGTTCAATCCTCGGTACTTCCACTAAAAAAAAAAGATAGAATAAAAATAAAAAATAAAAAAATAATCTGGAAATACCCAAGCCAGAGAGGAGGCTCTCAAATCCCCGATTTTAATGTATTTCTCACTAACCATGCCTGAAGAATTTCGGGAGCCGTTTCTTCATGCTGCGTTTGTGGAGTTTTAAGTTGCCAATGACAATTTGCCTCCACGTGTGGCTGGCGGCAGGCTTGTCTGTCCCGGCTGCTGTCTTCGGTTAATTGTGTGTGTTCGCACCCAGGCTAGGGAGGAACCTGTGATTTTCTTGTACTTTGTAGATTTTCACACATCTAATTGCTTATTACAGGCCACTTCTTTAGATTGCATGTAAGTTTAGGTCAAAGAGTGGCACTTGTTGGATCCAACACGAAAAGGAAAACGTCCTCACGTCTAAAGCAAACTTATTTCCTGCAAATGGAGCCTTGACGTCTGGCTCTAACCCCCCGATGCTCCCCCCATCCCACTCCCTCCTCCAACCCCGCCTCGATTCCACTGATGCTTGGTACCCAGGTACCCACTCTTGCTGCCCCTTCTCCTGGCCCTGATGGCGAGATGATGATGGCAGGGACGGCTCACTGCTTGGCAGGGACTGACGGGGAGCATAGTCACCGCCCCTTCTTGCCCAGCATTCTCAGAACCTCCTGGCTGTGATTCAGGACACAGAAGGAGGAACAAGGCCCATTTCTTGGGCTGCGGAGGGAGGGGCAGGGGATTTTTCTTTTCTAATTTGGATAGAAATATTTAGCTCTGAGTAATGCCTCCCTTAACCCAGGCAGCAGCAGAGCCTGTGAACACCGATGAAGGCTCCAGGCAGGGTGAGAGGAGCAGGGCTGTGAAGAGAAGTTTGTGAACTCCCGGAGAAGCCGGGCAACTGGAACACAGAACCACCCACCCGGCACCAGATGCTGCCACGAGGGATTTCTAAGCGCTGATGCCCAGGGGGTCAGGGCACAGCTCGGCGGTAGAGCACATGCTTGGCATGCATGAGGTCCTGGGTTCAGTCCCCAGTGCCCTCATTAAGAGGGGAAATAGAATAATTTTAAAAGTAAAATAGGAGTCTGGGATTAACAGGTACACATTACTATTTATAAAACAGATAAACAACCAAGACCTACCCTATAGCACAGGGAACTATATTCAGTTTCTTATAATGAGCTGTAATGCAAAAGAATCTGAAAAAAAAGTATGTATATAATAGCTGAATTGTTTTGCTATACACCTGAAACTAACATTGTAAACTGACCAGACTTCAATAAAAAATAAGAATTAAAGAATTTTTTAAAAATATGTCTTATTCAATTTTGTATGCATAGCACCTCTTACATAAAGACATTCAATGTTTGTTGAATAAAAGACTGCCATGCAAAAAATAATAAAATAAAATAAATAAGAAAGGATTTTTAGAAAAAGAGCTGACGCCCAGGGTGGGTGTGAGGTACAGCTCAGTGCTAGAATGTGTGCTTGATGTGCATGAGGTCCTGGATTCAATTCCCAGTGCCCCGTGAAGGGGATTAAAATTTTTTTTTAAAATAAAACATAAATAAATTAGAAAAGAATCAAAAAGAAAAAAAAGAGCTGACGCCCAGCAGGTAGGGAGGTATAACTCAGTGGTAGAATGCATGGTTGTGTGCGTGAGGTCCTGGGTTCAATCCCTAGTGCCCATATTAAGGGGAAAATTAAAAAATAATAATAATTAAATAAAAATAAAGTAAAAAGAATTTTCTAAAAAGCTGATACCCAAAGAAAGTCCGTGCAGGCTGGCAGCTGGGGTTCTGGGGAGGGGCCAGCTGGGAGCTGCCCACCCAGGGCCCGCCCATGTCAATTCACAGCGCTCGCTGGTTTGAACCCTGCACGCTCGGCAGACTGAGAACATGGGGAATCTCTCAGCCGGGTTTTGTGGGAGCTGTAGGGCGGGCCCTCTGCTCAGCCGACAGGCAGGCCCTTACCCTAGTGAGCGTGTGAGCGTGGGGAAGACCGCAGGGGCGTGGGGCAGGGTCTGCCCTGGGTCAGGAGGCAGGCCCCCGGGGCGGTCTGTCCCTCTGCCTATCGCTCTGCCTTGGTGCCTTGCACCAAGCAGGTGCACGGTCACCGGGCGCGGAATAGAGGCTGCCCGGAGCCTCCCGCTACCTGGTCGGCGTGGCAAGGCCGTGGCAGTGACCGCGTTTGCCTTTGCTCTCAGCTGCTGCAGGAAAGGTCCCAGGGGTTCACAGGGAGCAATTCCTTCCTCCTGGATGGGCTGGCGCCTTCCTGGGGCCCAGCCCACCCCGCAGGCTCCTTAGGACCAGGCCGAGGAGGGTCCAGACCGCCCGTCCTGACCTCGTTCATTCCGGGCACAGCCATCTCTTGAAGGCCAACAGGGAAGGAAGAAACAGGACAGGCAGGATCCAGGGCAGGAGATAAGCCTTGAAGGAGTAATTACCCCATCATTTCTTAAATCACATGGTGAGACATGGCCCTCAGGAAAGGACAGGGTGCAAAGAGAAGTGACAGCTGTGGCCACACTGCTCCAAGCCAGTCTGATGGGGGAGGGTGGCGGGGGAGAGCGCAGCGCTGGGGACTGCAGGGCGGGCGGGAGACCTGGCTGCCCCTCCACGCTCAGCCCATCTGAACAGACCAGCCCAGCCTCCTGAGTGAGCATCCAGCAGCCCTGACCAGGCCCCTTTGCCTCCATCCGGTTGAGCCGCTGGGGGACCCAGAGGTGTAAGACACGGCCCCGCCCCGAAGGAGAGGCAAGGCCAGAAACATCCCCACTCTGTAGAGGACCCTAAACTTT
This sequence comes from Camelus bactrianus, assembly GCF_048773025.1. Lineage (NCBI taxonomy): Eukaryota > Metazoa > Chordata > Mammalia > Artiodactyla > Camelidae > Camelus > Camelus bactrianus. The sequence continues at coordinate 3,334,492 of NC_133548.1, forward strand.
CCAGTCAGGCACCTCCATCACCGAGTCAATTTTGAGCACCCTCCTCTGCTTGAAGAAGAACGGCTGTGCCCACGTCCTGCCCCTGGTACCTGCGAATGCATCTCATTGAGGTGCGAGTCTTTGCGGGTGCGATTAAGTCAAGGACGTCGTGGTGCGACCAGCCCTGGATTTAGGGTGGGCTCCACACACAATGGCAGTTTCCTTGTAAAAAGAGGAGAGGACAGAGATACACAGGGAAGAAGGCGTGTGAAGACAGAGGCAGGGACGGGAGGCACGCGGCCGCTAGGTACAGGGACACCAAGGGGTTTGGCAACCGCAAGGAGCTGGGGGAGAGGCAAGGAACCCATTCTCCCTCGGACCCTCTAGAAGGAACCAACCCTGTCCACCCCTTTGTGTCGGACTTCTGGCCTCATGGAAATGTCAGAGAACACGTTTCTGTTGCCTTGTGTTGTCCAGTTTGTTTCAGGAAACTAAAACACGAAACACGCCGCATTAACGTCCTCTGTGCGCCGCAAGACCACAAAGCAGCCGGCCTGACGCAGGAGGCACAAGGAAGGGAGAAGATAAAAGTCAAATCCGGGGTCATGGTTGCTGAGGGACAGAGTCGGGGGTGAGGCCGGCCCTCAGGAGCACCGAGAGGTGTGACTGGTCCCAGCACATTTTAGGGGGTATGTGGGCATCGTGTTGTCTTATTTTCCACCCTGTTCTTTTGTATCCATGAGCTACTTCACAATCAAAGTTTTTTCAGAGGATGTAGGATTTGGAGTCGGGGGCTGAGTTAACTTTCTACACGTTCTGCCATGTGGTTTGGGAAGCTTTTGTGGGGGTAAGTGATGTGTCACCTTACAAGTGGAGAGATTGATGCCTGGCTGAGGTGGGCATGCCTTGTCAGTCCCCCGGGGACCCAGGTAGGACCCAGCATCCAGTCACACAGCTGGTCCCCCCCAGCAGTGCAGGTTCTTTCCAGTAAGAGAGGAAAAGAGTGGTCCTTTTCATCCAATCACTCCACACCTGTTTACAGCATAACTTAGCCCTTCATGTGAATATTTTAACCCCAGACGGGGTTTAAGACCAAAGACAGGCTGCTCTTGCTTAAAGGCTAGAGTGCTCTTTGCGCCACTGTCTGCATCCCTGTGGGTGGCTGAAAAACAGGTTCTGTCCGCCCCTGACCAATTTCTCACCACTTAATACTAGTATTAATTCTGGGAACCGGAAGGTGAGTCATGACCCTACTGTCCCACACAGGATGCTTTTCTGAAAGCTGTGCCTTCCATGAATATTTCCAAGTGATGGCCAGCGTTTGCAGGTGGCAGGGGCGGGGGCCAGGGGAGGCACAGGGACTGACGTGAATCCCCTCGAGCCCTGGCCCTCAGCCTCAGCTCAGCAAGCCACCCTGGAATCAGGAAAACCTGCCCCCAGCAGTGCAGGCTGAGTCAGATCATGTTCCTCCCTGGCTTCTGACACACTTGGAAGAAAATCCACCGCTCATCCAGCTCGGCTCACACTGGCCCCCTTTGTGGCCCTCAGACCTGCCAGGCTGGTTCCTGCACCTGGGCCTTTGCACTCGCTGCTCCTCTTTTCCCAGAACACTCTGACCTGGCCTTTCACGTGGCTGACGTCTCCCGTCACTGAGTTCTCACGCCATAAAGTCACCTCTTCCAGGAGATCACTCTGCCAAGTAGCCCTCTCGCCCGGCTCGCCCCTCCTGCTCCAAAGCACACAGCTCTCTGGCTGCCTGTGGTCCCAGTGGGGAAGGGAGCAGCCAGGAGCCTCAGGCAGTGAGGCAATGAGCTTGGTCCTGGGAGAGGAGGGAGGGAGAGGTAAACCAGGCTGTGTCCCGGTCCATCTGCTGTGAGACTATGGAGTTGTGCGGGGCCAGGTGCCGAGGACACAGGGAGGGCAACAGGACACGGCCCCGACACTCCAGGAGTCTAGACTGTGGGTGCAGACAGAGAGCAAAAGGAAAAGAGACAGGGGAAGGGGTCTCGGAGCTTGGGGGAAGGCACCACCTCAGGCCCAGGAAAAGCAGGGCGCGCTTTTTGGAAGAAGCAACCTTGAAGGTGGGACAGAAAGGATGAGTAAGAGTTAGTCATGTGAGGAGATGGGGGAAGAAGGTCCAGACAGAGGGACAAGGCAGCGCAAATGCTGGAGGGAGAGCGTGTGCCGAGGGTGGGGCATCCACTGCCCCTTCACCCCCTCCCCCTGGAGAGCAGACTGGCTCGGATGTGCCCTGATGGAAGGAAGAGAAATTCCGCCAGAGGGAGAAGGGGGCTCCCTCCTCCCGCCCCCTTCTCTGGGGCAGTGAGGGAAGCCCCAGCCGGGCCACCCCTTTCCCACGGCCTGCAGGCTCCTCCCCACCGTGCGGTGCCAGCGGGTCCCTTGGCGGGTGTGGGAGCAGAGCCTCGGGCTCCCACCCAAAGGCCAAGCGGCAACCTGCCTGGGATGGTGAGCCCCAGGCGCCCGTGAGAAAGATGATGAGGACCTCTAATGAAACTGAAGAGACCAGCCCAGCCCGGCACAACTCAGCGCTGGAGCGGGGTGAGCCAGCAAGACCTGGGCGTGGCGTCTCCAGGGCTTTGGGCTGAACTCAGCCGCTCAGAGGACGGACATGGAGAAGGACGGACAGGCTGACCAGCAGGGCCAGCGCACTGGGGCTGGGGAACGACTGCCGGGCGGACACAAGCACCGTGGCAGCCACACAGAGGTCTGGAAGCCCCTGCCCTTCAGACGCTCAGTGCTCGGGCCCCCATCCTGTCTCCACTTGGGCCTCTGGAGCACAGAACAGAGCCCCAAGTGAGGCCAGGCCCGAGACAACTGCCCGGGAGCCCAGAGCATGTGCACAGGCCTGGCCAACACAGCTGCTGAGGTCACCCTGCAACCCGCCAATGACATTGCAGCCCAAGTGATGATGACAAGTGGCAACGGTCAGCCCAAAGCCTCGTGCTCTGTGAGGCACCGCGTAAGACCACCTCGGTCTGGATCTGGATCTAGGCTCCCCCACTTCCTGTGTGACCTTGGGTAGCCGACTTGACCTCTCTGTGCTCAGCTTCCTCATGCAGTGTAGGAGGAACAGCGCACTCCTGTCCTGCCGTAGGGTTAATGACCAGCACTCTGATATGCAAGAGGCCCGTGCAGGAGTCACGAGCAAGTCCACAGGAGGGAAGGGTGCAGGGTCCACAGTCACCAGCTGAAATTAGGCTTCCTGCCCTTTCTGGGCACAGAGTGGGGGTCACCTGGGGAGAGATGCTATAAGCTGCCGGGGCCATGAGTACAGGCACTCATGGGAGTCTGTGCACCCAGCAGGTCCAGCCTGGGAATCCCAGAGGGGGCTCTGCAGCTGTGGTTAAGAGTCCAAAGGGAGACCTTGGGGACCCAGGGCTTGCTGAGGGGAAGCAGACCAAAGGACCCAAATGACAGCAGCAGACGGAGCTGGTGTTGCGCCCTCTCCGTGATCTCACTGGCCACCTCCTCTGTGCAGCGGCTCCCTGCACTGAAGGCTCCCTCACGGGGTATGCAGGTCCGCTGTGATAATTATTAGGGTGTAGTCTTGGAAAAGAGTTCGAAAAGAAAAAATACGTATGTATATCTATAGCCGAATCACCTTGCTGCGCACCTGAAACCAACACTGTAAATCAACTACACCTCACTTGCAAAAACCACGAAGATGTAGCCTTCCTCGTTCCTTCCACACTTGGGGGTCGGGGTGGAGGGCGGGCAGGCGTCCCCTCTCAATGCCTCCACGTGCGGCCTTGTCCTGGGGACGCAGCGTGAAGGGGGTGAGTCCTGGGGCGAGCAGTGGCGGGGTGCCCCCTCCCCGACACTGGGGACCCTGAACAGCTCAAGCGCCCAGCCCAGCCAAGAGGCGGGACCCCAGCCACCCCCTCACTTAACATGCACTCACTGAATGTCTGTGACCTGCCGGGCCCGGTCCTGGGGGCCGGGAGTGTCACAGTGAACAAAATCAGGTGTGGGTCCCAACCCTGGAGGGGCTTCCGGTCTTACACAAGTGCTGAGAGCATCAGAAAAGTAACACATAAAGAAGCCACTTCCACTCCACTCGCCTCCAAGGCCAGTGTGTGAAATTTCAAAACCAGCTCCTGTGCAGTCTGGGTTTCCCCCAGGCCGCTCCTGGAAACGGCTCCCTTCCCGAAACCCAGAGCCCCGGCTCAGCGCTGCCCTTCCTTGGTAACTCACAGCACTTGAACCCGTGGGCCCCTCCCCCACCCCCTCCCAGCTGTGACCAAACCCCCCGGTTCCTTTTTAGGGCTCCTCACCCTGTGGGGACCCCCCTGAACACCGGGATTCCCCAGGGCTCCAGCCGTCTGTACTCTGGGCAATTTCATCCTTTCCTGAGGTTTCAGTTGCCACATAGACGCTGATGTCCCTGTCCTGGGCTGAATCGTGGCCCCTCCAAATCCAGATCCACCTGAACCTCAGAATGTGAGCTTGTTTGGAAATAGGGTCTTTGCAGATGCAGCTAGTTAAGATACGGTCACATTAGAATAGGGTGGAAATCCAGTGACTGGTGTCCTTGTAAGGGGACTGTATAAAGACACACGGAGAAGGTCAAGTACCAGAAGGGGCAGAGATTGGGGGGACGCGGCTGCCCAGCAAGGAGCACCGAGGAGGGCTGAGAACCACCAGAGGCTGGAAGAAACAAGGAAGGAATCTTCCCTTGAGACTTTGGAGGGAGCACAGCCATGAGGACACCTTGATTTCGGGTTTCTGGTCCCTTGAACCATGAGAGAATGAGTTTTAAGGCACCCAGTTTGTGGTCATTTGCTGTGGCAGCTCCAGGACGCCGATCTAGCCCCCAGTCTGTATCCCACCACGACCCGTCTCCTGAACGTCACACCTGCATTTCCACCTGCCTGCCAGACACTCCCCTCTCGAGACCTGCTCCCATTCCGGAACTCCTCATCTGGGAGATTGCTTCCCGGCTGCCCAAGCCAGAGCCCAGCCGTTCCCAGGACTTCCCTGCCCGCCCCCCACTGCCCTCTACCCGACTTCCAGTGACTCATCAAGCCCTGCACATTCCACTTCCTGAATCTTCCTTAAAAACCAAAAAGATGCAACCAAACGCAATCCTGGAAACTTGCTGGGTCCCTGGATCTCAAAATAAACAAAACCCAACTCTGAAAGACATTCCTGGAATAGCTGGGGAAATCTGAACGCAGACTGGACAGCAGATGCCAGTTCCTGTGGAATTTCCAGTGTGATACAGGACTTGTGGCTAAGGAGGAAAATGTCCTTATTCTGGGAGATGCAGCTGAAGGACTTGGGGGCAAAGCATTGTCATGACTGCAACTTACTACCAAGTGGTTCAGAAAAAGGAAATCCACCTGTCTGGCTCTCTGTTGAGAAAAGACAAAGGGGAACACGCTAATGCTTGTTGAATCCAAGCGGACACGATGCTTACCGCCTGTCTTTCTGCTTCCCTGCGGGGAGAAACGCTTCATGATAAAAAAAAGTCGGGGGTGGGGGGATCGTCAGATCTCACCCTGGGCTCTCGGCCCCGCTGCCCGGGCCCTGCTCCAGCTCCCACTGCTCGCTCCTGCCTGGTTCGTCTCCGCTCCAGCTTTCCTGGGGGCTCCCTTGTACTATTACTGCTCACCCCCGCCTCCCGTCCACCCCAGCCCACTGTCCATACTGCAGCCAGACTTACGGCTCCAAACCCAGAACCTTATCACGTCCCTCCTTGCTTGATGTCCTCCAAGTCAGCTCTTGGGACAAAGTTCAAGTTCCTCACGTGACTGCAAGGTCCTCTGTCACCACTCCGGGCCCGCACTCAGCATCAAGCTCAGTGCTCCGTCCTGCCCTCCCCTTACCTGCTGACCTCCCGCCCTTCACAGGGAACGCACTCCCACCTTCACCAGCCTGTTCCACCCTCAGGTCTCAACTCAAATGCTGCTTCTCTGCAAGTCACATGCCCCACCATGTGCTCCATGGAGCACGTTTGCTCTGTTCACAGTCTAGCAAAGCTCGGATGCTGTATAGTAAATAATTTCCGATGGCATCTCTCCCCCACCTGACAGTTGTCCCCAGGAGGGGAAGCACTGGGACTGTACTGTCATTACCTTCTACCTACCCGACAGAGGGCCTGGCACATTGTGGGTAGGCAGTAAACACTTAATGTGTGGATGACTGTACTGGGGCTGCATGAGTGAGTGCATGGATGGATGGATGGATGGATGGGTGGGTGGGTGGATGGATGGATAGTTGGGTGGGTGGATGGATGGTGGATGGATGGACGATTGTGTTGGGGGTGGCTGGGTGGGTGGATAGATGGGTGCCTGGGTGAATGACTGTATCGAGGCTGGCTGGGTGCATGATGGATGGATAGGCAGGTGGATGAATGAAATAGTACAAGCAAAGGTACCATGAGACCCTGGAGGAGGCGGGGGTCAGATCTAATTGAAGCAGGCTCACTGGAGGAGCTGAGAGTGTGCTGTGTCGGTGAGGTCGGGATTCGGTGAGCACGCCCTCTTTGCTGGCCACCGGGCCTAGCGCTATCCGCACGTCACCTCCCTCCATCCTCACGGCAGCCCTTGGAATGAGATCTCTTCCCCTTTTCTAAGTCTTGTTTCATCAGTAATGATCACTTTAGTTAAAATATTCAATAACGAACACTTGCACATGACACAGTATTTAAAAAAAAGTGGGCTGGGGGCATGGCTCAGGGGTAGAGCACGTGCTTGGCATGCACGAGGTCCTGCATTCAATCCCTGGTACCTCCATTAAGGAAAAAAAGTAAATAAAAGGTACAAAAGGACAGACAGAAAAAAATAAGCTTTTCTCACTGCTGAATTTCCAGACTGTGTGGACGCAGCAGGAGTTCAGTAAATACACGTTGAATTGAATGACATTCTACGCACGGAGAAATTGAAGCTCAGAGAGGTACGGGAACTCACCCAGTGCCTCACAGCTGACACGTCAGCAAAGTCAGTGTCCGTAATCGGGTTCCTCTGACTCCAGACCTGCCCTCTCTGTCTAGGAGGAGAAATGAAGTGAGGAGGGCAGACGGTTGGGGGGGTCACAGATGAAGGCTCAGAGGCAGGAAAGCCATGGCAGGTTTTGATGACAAGGAGGAATGTGGCCAGAGGAGAGAGCTTGTGTCAGGAAATGGGATGAAGTTGACGATGGCAGGAAGCCTTGAGTGCCAGGCGCAGGAGCAGGCACCGACGGCTCTAGAGGGCGGTGCTGGATGCAGTACAGGACCCGGTGGAGGGGAGGGCCTTTTGAGCCCAGATGGCAGGAGGCTGGGGCAAGACAGGAAAGCTGATATTCCAGAGTGAGGGGAAGATCGCACAGGGAAACTAGCCAGCTGCCATCTGGAAGCCTCAGCCGGGATGCCCGCCCCTGGTCCCACCTGCCCAGCCTCACCGCTGGGTCATCCATCACCGTCCAGCTCAGGGAAGGAACCGGTCATCCTGCCCACACAGCCGGCCAGGGGGGCTGCACCAGGGCCGCTGCCCCCTCCAAGTGCTGACTCACTGGGTCAGGGTCGGCAGCCTGGTTTTGAAGGTTCACAGGGGCCTGTGGCTACTGTGGGCGATGAGGGCTGCCTCATTCCCTCTGTCCTTTGTCACACAGGCAGGGAGGCTGTATTGACTTAGAAGTAGGAGTCCTAGCTCCTGCTATGGCTTTGTCACCAGAAAGCTCTGCGACGTGACCCAGAGCCAAGTTCCTTGCCTCTCTGAGCCTCAGTCTTCCCTTCTGTAAAATGGGAGGTTGCCTCTCTTAGGGATGTGGAGAACAGCAAAGATACATGGTACATACGCAGTGCCCAGGAGGCATGTCTGGATGTGAGTCCCTGTTGGTCCTTTTCTCTGAGCCTCAATCTCCACCTCTTTGAAATGAGGGTGTGGCTGAGGATGGTGGTAAGGTTGTGGGGTGCTGCTGGTTGAGCCTCCATGGAGGTGGATTGTGGGGCTGGCTCCTCTTTTGGCAGCCTTTTTATCCCTGTGATTTGCTTACAGGGACAAAATCTGCAAGGAGGCACATTTATAGGGGCGTCAGGGCCTTGAGACTTGCGGGGAAGACGAGGAACAGAGAGCCCTGGGCTGTTCAGGGACCAAAGTCACCTGGGAGCACAGTGTTCTGGGAGGTTGGGGGTGGGGTACGGCCCCAAGGGAGTCTCTGGGAGATGCAGGGTGGTGGTGGCTTGTCAGGGTGATTGTGGGTTCTACAGGACACTTAGAGGGTCAGGGGCAAGGTGCTAGGTCACTCCAGACATTGCATTTCAGGAGTGTGAAGGGGGCTGAGCAGGGTGTTTGCTATAAAAAGGGGCCATTGTACTGCCCAGCACAGGGAACTGTACTCAATGCCTTGTAGTAACCTATGATGAAAAAGAATATGAAAAAGAATATGTGTGTGTGTGTGTGTGGCTGAAACATGATGCTGCGCTCCAGAATTGACACACTGTAAACTGACTATACGTCAATAAGAAAAGAATGCAAAACAAAACAAAAAAAGAGGCGGGGGCACTGGAATTCCGACACAGGCTGCAACGTGGATGAACCGGGAGGACAATGTACTGAGAGCAATAAGCCAGACATAAAGGGACAAATCCTGTATGATTCCCCTCACAGGACGTCCCTAGAGTCATCAGATTCAGAGAGACGGACAGTGGGATGGCAGGGGCCAGGGGCTGGGGGAGGGGCTGGGGAGCGGGGTTTGATGGGGACGGAGGTTCAGTTTGGGCAGATGGAAAGGTTTTGGAGACGGATGGAGGCGATGGTTGCACAACAGTGTGAATGTGCTTTGTGCCTCTGAGTTGTGCACTCAGAAGTGGTTAAGATGGTAAATTGTATGTTACGTGTATTTTACCACAATTTAAAAAAAAAGGAGGGAGGCGTTAGGTTCGGAACAGCTGATCCTGATCTTCGAGGCAGAGCCGGCCGGGGAGCACGGGAGAGCTGCGCAGTTCCGGGTGCCGGGCTGTAGAGCAGGGTCTGCTGGAATCAAGGCGCACTCTGTGTAGATGGCGGGGGTGGGGGGGGGATATGGGGCGGGAGACAGAGAGACTGGGACCCTGGGGTCTTCCCCACCCCTCCCCACCCTCCCCACTCAGGGAATCAGTCTTTTTCTGGATTCTTATTCCTTGAGATGTTTACCGTGAACCAGGGACCCAGAACTCACTACCCCTTAGGTACCGAGTCTATCTTGGAATTTGTCCTACAAAGAGTCCCACTTTGTAGATGAAAACCCTACGAATTTCCTGTTTATGCCAGTCACAAAATTCTGGGTTTTGAAGTGGAAAAAAAAAAGTGAATGAAGGGCCGCAAATGGTAAAATATCCTTCTTTCTTACGAGGCAAAATATCCTTCTTTCTCCATTACATACGTATGCTGCGCCCTCTTTATCCATTCATCTGTGGATGTGCACTTATGATGCTTCCGTATCTTGGCGATTATAAATCCTGTTGCTGTTAATAGCAGGGTGTATGGATCTTTTTGAATTAGTTCTTATTTTGTGGTTGGCTTTATTCCTTTGATCACTATGTAAGTTTAAAAAGCTGAAGTTCGAAACATTCTTAGAAACAATGAAGAGTACACATACGTAAATTTAAAAATACGTGCAGTATATTGTGCATATGTATTTACAAATTCTAACAATTCTACCTAATAAAACTGAAAATGAAAAACAAAACCAAAATCAAAACCCCTCGAATTTCCTCCCAGATGCGTGTCCCTAAAGGAGAGTGCAGTGAAGTGCCGGCTCCCAGGGGCTTTTCCTGGCACTTGTCACACTTCTGTTAGGAAGCACCTACAGGTAACACAGGAGGGGACACTGGTGAGACGCACTGGCAGGTGCAGTTGTGACCCGCGTAGATCAGAAGGCGGTGGGTGCAGACTCACACCCTCAAACACTCAAATTCTTGGAAAGTACCTGGTCTTATATGCGCTTTTCCAAGAGTAAAGCTGTCTCCTTTTCTCTACTATGGTTGGAAAGTCAGAGGGGCTGAATGGGCTGCCCCAACCAGGGGGCGTGGGAACTAGGGGACACTCGGGTGGGTGTGGCTGGGAGTGGCAGTGGGGGTGTGTGTGTCAGTGCCCTGTGGCTGCTGTAACAAATGACCACAAACGGAGTGGCTTAAAGCCACAGAGACACACTCTCACACAGTTCTGGAGGTCAGAAGTCCTAAAATTAGCATGTCAGCAGGGCTGGTTCCCTCTGGAGGCTCTGGGGGAGAACCCGTTCCACGCCTCTAGTTTTGGTGAAAATCCCTGACGCCCAATGGCTGGCTGCTGCACCCCTCCAACCTCTGCCTCTGTCCTCACACAACGTTCTCCCTGTGTGTCTGTCTGTCTAAATGTCCTCTTCTCAGAAGGACACAAGCCATTGGATTTAGGGTCCACCCCACTGCAATATGACCTTATTTCACTTGGTTACATCTGCAAAGATTCTGTTTCCAAATAAGGTCCCCTTTGGAGGTTGTGGGTAGACATGAATTTTTCAGAACACTATTCAGCTCAGTAGCGGGGGAATCACGGAAAGGACCCGAGCCAGGGTCCACCTCTCTGGGGTCTTTCATGCTGTGATCGGGTTCAGGAGGGTGGCCAGGTGGATGCCGGGAAGGCTGTCCAATAAGCACTGCCCTGGCCCCTGCCGTCCCGCCTCCCTCTAGCAGAGTCTTTCTTTTTTTTTAATTGAAGTGTAGGTGATTTACAATGCTCTGTTAGTATCTGGTGTACAGCACAGTGATTCGGTTATACACACACATATACCCTTTTTCATTATAGGCTATTACAAGCTATTGAATATAGTTCCCTGTGCTGTACTGCAGGACCTTGTTGTTTATCTATTTTATATGTAGTAGTTTGTATCTTGTAAATCCCAAACTCCTAATTTATCCCTCCGCCCTCCTTCCCCTTTGGTAACCGTAGGTTTGTTTTCTATGCCCTTTAGTAGAAATTTTTAAATCAAGGCTGCAGAGCTGGAGGCTCTCCCAGACCTGGGAGGGGCGTGTCCATGCAGAGGCTGCCGCATTTGGCGGAGTGTGGCCACCATGTGCTCACCGAGTGTGATGGAAATGCCCTTCTGAATGCCCAGCTCCCAGAGGGTGTCCTCGGAGGCTCTCCTGGCCTGGGCTCAGTGCCCTGTGCACTCCCTCCGCCCAGTGGGTGGCTGCTCCCAGTGAACCGAAAGGTCCGACTTTTTCCAGCTGTCTCCTGGGAGTTGATGCCTGTGGATTACAGACAGGATGCCACCTGACCGAGGAAGGGTCCAGGGGAGGGGCTGGTCTCAGGGGGTGATCAATAACAACAAGGCAGGGGTGGGGGTACAGCTCAGGGGTAGAGTGCGTGCCTGGTGTGCATGAGGTCCTGGGGCCAGCTCCCTGTGCCTCCGTTAAGAGGGAAAAACCCTGGTTGTAATCACCAGAGACGTTACTTACTAGGCATTAAGTCGGTTTCAGGTGTTTCCTCCCAGAAGCCCTCCCCTGCCTGCTCTGAGCCCGGCTGGCATGAAAATCAACTGTGACAACTGTATTTTCCTATGGAGGGTTATGACAGTATCTCCTTTCCCACATGCTTGTCGAGAACCTTCCTGCTGCCCCACCAGGAGTGGAGTCTCAGTCCCCTGCCCTCATACCTGGGCTGCAGGTGATTCAGTGCCCTCGGGCTGCCACACTGGGGGGAAGTCCAGACTGGAGACCTGGGGCCAGAACCAGCCCGCCAGGCCCTCCCTGAGGTCCCGACCCCGGGAACCCTGGCACACAGGAGCATGGTTTGGGGGTCATTTGTGAGACAGAAATAGACCCAGTCTCTCAGTGAGGAAGGTGAGGCTCAGAGAGCTGGGGGTACCCTTGCCCAGGGCCAAAAAGCAAATGAATAGGTGAGTTTGGATCCAAACCCAGTTTGTCAACTTAAAGGCCCAGGGTTCACGCGGCTAACACTTTCTCCACCGGAGCTTACGCAAACGTGTGTCTGTGAGGCTGCCTGCGGCCAGGGAGAGAGGAACTCAAAGCTCTCTGCTGAGGATGCAGAGGGAACAGCGCTGGTGGGGGGTGGGATGGAGACCTGGGCTGGACGGGGCACCTGTTGGCCGGGGGTCTTGGCCTTGCCCTCGGCCTCACTCTCTTTGCTCATCTGGCACCTCACACACTCATTCCTTTGTTACTGTTTCCTGAAACACCTGCTGTTCGGAGGCTCCGATCAGGCAGCGGAAGTCAGACGTAAAGAGAGTTCCTTGCTGTCGGGGACCCCCGGTCCCATAATTGTCCACCACCATCCAAGCCCCACCGCGCTGGGACACCCTCAATCCAGTAGATGAGCCGGGTTGACGGGCAGGTCTGAAGCTGTGTCTGTGGAGGCTCCAGAAGGTCAGCCCATCTTCCCAAGAGAGCAGAACCTCTGCCTGCCTGGCTCAGTGCTACAACCCTTTCCTTGATGGGTAACAAAGCCACTGACACGTCCAGGGTGCTCTGTTCTAAGCCCAGATGATACGTATTGACCGAGCGAACCCTTTATGCCCATTTTACAGATGAGCAGGACTGAGGCAGGGCAAATGAAGTGCAGGAACTTGCCCAGGTCACCCTGTCAGCAGGGAGAAGGGCCTGGCTGCCTGGCTCTGGAACCACAAGCAGTGGGTGCTTGGGAAATGTCTCCTAAATGATGAACCAGGATAGTATTTGGGTGGAGACTGGGTCACAAGGAGGTGTGTGGTGGGCAGGGCAGCAGGAAGTGGAATTCCAGGTGGTGATAAACACTATCTGCGGCTGGAAGCTGGGCTGCAGGTTACGGGGGAGCCCACAGGGCCCTGGGGGAGAATGCAAGGGTGGCTCCAGGTTAGGGACGGGGGTGTCAACAGGCCCCCGGCCCTGCAGGCCCCATCCTACCGTGCTATGTTTCAGTCTGCAGGGTGCTTGCAGCCGGCAGGTTTTAGGTGGCAGAGAGGTAAGGACCTGGCACTAAGAAGCACTGAGTCACATGGTGAGAGACACATACTCTTTTCAATTATCAGTCAGTCCCTGAACAGACTGAGATTCAGTCTCAGCCTAATGATGACTAATGTCCTTTTTAACAAAAAGAGCAGCCCTCAGGTTCAGAGCCTTGAAGGGTGGCTGAATCTATCACTAGTTTCAGAATATTATTTTTTCACTGTGTTCACTGTTATAGTCACCTTCCGCTGACTCCAAGTGATACTGTTTTGATGGATATTAGGTTTATCTGAAAGTATCTGAAATTCCCAAATCACGGTGGCTTCAGTGAGAGACGTTGATTTCTCTCGCACAAATGGAAGGCTGAGGTAAGTCTTCTGAGGCTGCTAGGAAGTTCCATGACCATCAGGAACACAGCCTCTTTCTATCTTGTTGCTTTACTCCCTCATGGTCCAACATGGCTGCCCATGCTCCAGCTCTCATGCTTGGATTCCAGCCAGAAGGAAGGAAGAAGGGGATGCTGAAGCACACGTCCCCTCTCCTTTTAAGAATACTTCTAGAAAGTTCCAACTACCACTTTTGCTCATAGGCAGAACTTCGGCTGAATGACCATATTTTTCTGTAAGCAGTCAGGCCTGGGCGTGGAGAGGGGCCTGCAGATGGAGAGATGGAGGGAGGTGGTCTGGGGAGGAAGCAAGTGCTTGCTCTGGAAAAGAGATTGAAAGGGCCTGAGCAGGCAGGGGAGCTGGAGGCAGGGGAGCGGGAAGGAGAGGTGGAAGAGGATGGCTGCCTGCCTCCTGCTTCCAGGGCTCGGGAGGCCTGATGGGCAGCGTTCCATCAGCCTGCCTCTGTTTGCTTTGGGAGTAGGAGTGGGGTCAGGGCCTGCAACTGGGTTTAAGAATGAGGAAGGTTTGGAGCAGAGGTGGAGAAGTTGATGGGGGTCAGGTCAGAGGTCAGTAGGTCAGAAGCTGCTGGGAGGGACCCCCAGGTTCTGCTAAGCACAGGTGATCTTGAATAAGTGAATGAGCAAAGCCCTAAAGAGGTGGGACTCAGGGGGAGGGCTCAGGACTGCATCCTCACAGCACAAGAAACCCACCACCGTTCTGTCCCCTTTGAACGGCGAGAGGAAGCTGTTCCCTGTGTCTCAGGGCTGTAAACAGCAGGCAGATCCTGCCAAGCCCAGCACTCCCTGCACCCCTGTTGGCTGTGCTCCCTGTGGTGCCCTGATGCCAAGAGCAGGACCAGGCCCAGGAAGGTGACCTCGAGGACGAATGAATGAACGAAAGGGTAGGAGCTCCCCTGCGTCTGTGCTCAGACCCTGTCCAGCGGGTGTCGCTGGAGAAATGGAGGGTGGAGGGTGGAGGGAGGCAGCTCCTGGTGGCCAGGGCTTGACTTCCCCAGATAAAAGAGGTGGGGACGGAAGTGTGGCTCGTGCTCCACCCTGACTCTCTGGGCGGGAAGCCAGCAGATGGGCCTATTTCCAGAATCAGCAGTGCTTTCAGCAGAGTATTTCTGGAGCGCATGAGCCTTACTCTAGCTTTCGGGGTTGCTCCCACCCTGGGCAGACACCTGGCCACTCCCGCTTCCTGGTGACTGACTGTGGTGAGACGGCAGCAGCCTTCCCCTGGAGCCTCTGGCTTTGTGCCCCTCACCCCGAGCTGGGCCACTTTCCAGGCCTGCTGTGCCTGTCTGGGCACTAGAAAGTTCTGCAGGGCAGGCTGGCTCTCTCTTTCTGGCAGAACAACTGGAGACCTCACTCTTCCACCTCCTGCGGCAAGACTCGCCACCCACGTGCTAATCTCCGAACTCCCCTGTGCCCCCATGTCCCTATGGGTCAAAAGGGAAAAACAACCTCCCTTAGCACAGTTCCAGGTTCCTGTGAGACTAAGACAAGAGGCAAGCCCCAAAGCACTCAAAAACCCAAAGCTGCTAGACAGCCTTAAGTGGTGTGCCACCTTCTTCCTAAGTGTGTGACCACATTTTTTTCTTGTAACTCTCCAGAACCTGCCTGGAACCAGTCCCACAAATCTGCTTGCTGCCTCCTGAACAAACCCTCCAGTTTCCTGCCTCCTGGCCTTCGTCATTCTTGTTTCCTGTGCCTAAACTGCTCACCATCTGGCAAACTCCTATTTATCCTATGAAACCCAACTGAAAAGACCCCTTCTCTGAAATACAGATGTCCTAGATATTGCATGGGCCTTGGAGGCAGGGGGCTTGGGTTCCAGTCCTGTCTCCACCTTGAGACTTGACAAATCACTTCAACTCCCAGGACGCCGGTTTCTTCACTTGTAGTTGTTTCTGTTTGTCTCCTCAACGTCAGCAGCATGTTTTATTCGTCTCAAGTCTTCTTCTTCCTTCCCAGTGCCTAAGACTGTAACTATCCCGCGATAATAATAAATCAGCACTAGCTTCTAGGCTCTGCGTTGGCCTTGTCCCCCAGCAGCCCTAGGGGAAGGCAGAGGCCCCCAAATTTACTCACAGGAAGTGCAAGGTTGGGGGTTCAACACCAGTGAGGAGTTAAGTGCTTGTAGGCAAAGGCGTGACCCCTCCCGCACTGGGGCCTCGTCCCCGCGTGGCTCCCAGCACTGGATACACAGGGCTGTAAGGACTCGGAACCCAGCTGCAGGGACGCAGTGGGCATCAGAGGCGGCCCAGTGTCACCCTCCAGGAGAGGGGAGTGCCGTGCCTCTCCCTCAAACAGACGCTCCGTGAAGGCGGCTCCCGACGTAACTCCTGCCTGACAATGTCTCCCGTATAGTAGGTGCTCGCCGAACACTTGCTGGAAAGTGAGCGAATGAATGACTCTGGGCAGGCTCTTTACCTCAACGTCACTCCTTCACCTATATACATTTCACCAGGCGTCATCTGTCTTTTAAACTTGTTTATATTTTTTGAAAAGTAGACATTTTTAGTTTTTTAAGTGGTCACACTGATCAGCCTTTTGCTTCTTGGCCCTCTCCTTCCTCTGCAAGATTGAAGTTTTCCCAGGGTTTGCATCATTTTTAAAAGAAATTCATATTTTGTATGCATTGGGAATTTATTTGGGTAGGAGCGAGGTAGGGTTGGAAGAATCTTTCCCAGTTGTCCTAACCCCATTTATTGAATTCTTTTCTCATTGATTTGAAACATTTTCTAAATTCTCATCTGATTACCATATGCCTTTACTGCATCAACACCAGAAAATCCAATGAAACTGTCTGGAAGACATTTCTAAAAAGTGTCATCACATGTGACGGTGCCCAGAGACAGAGCAAGCTGATTCAGTTACTCAGTGATGCTTGTCTCTCGGCTCTGCTGTCTGCTTCAGCAGTGTCATCGAGATTACCAGACGGTGCAGGGACAACGGAGGCCGCAGGCGTCCTCGTGTACACACCTGTGCTTTATGAACAAGTCAGTCCTCCCAGCATCCCTTTGAAGCTGGTCCTCTAATACTCCATTTTGCAGCTGAGTTAATTGGCCCAAAGTCACACGGCTGCTAAGGAGCAGAGCTGGGATTCAAACCCAGGCTGTTGGCTAGAGGACAGCCTCCTTGGGATGCCCTGCCTCTAGGTGGCACTGCTCACTTTACCTCTATTACATCTACCTTATTCCAACTATCCCATGCCTCCACAGGGTCCCCTGCTGTGTGACAAAGATGAGTCAGTCTCCTGGTCAACCTATGTACTCTCAACGTGTATTTCTGTGGTCTGTGGTCTCTGGTCTGGGCTGTGGACATCAGTGGGGCCAGATGACAGAAGATGCCGCGGCCGGGCCGGACTCGTGTGCTCCTTGGTGAGAGGCATGGGGGCTGGTTCCCCGGGTATCATCTGGTGCCTCTGAAGACCTCGGGGAAGGAACATGTGATGCGAGTTTCACAGCTGTCATTTAAACATGCGGAGCTATTCAGGAATAAAGAGTGACATTTAGTGACCTTTACCACGTGCCAGTAACACCCAGACACTTACCACCACTTGCAACTGGGAGCGGGAGGGTCCCATCAGACAGGCAAGGGAGATGCAGAACTGGGCTCACTGTGGGTCACCCAGCTAGAGGGACGCGAAGCGGGCAGCCCCCGTCTGAGCTGTCAGCCCTTTGATAAAAACCTACCAAATGAGGGCACGGACGGGCGGACGACGGATGGGCAGACGCGCGAGATGGCTGCACATGTCAAGAGCGCTCAGCGCAAAGGGTGCGTGCTCCTGTGCAGGTGGCACCAGCCCTGCCAGAGGGGCGGCCCTGGGGTGGTCTGTGGCGATTCAGGGGCGGGGGTGCCTCCCTGGGGTCCCTGGCTGGGCCTAGGCAGCGTGGAGGGCAAGTCCTGGGTCTCGCTCGCCGCGGGCTGAGGTGGATGGAGGGGCCCCTGGGCCCGTGTGCTTCCTTCCCTGTGGCTCACTTGCTCACCCGCTCCCTGAGCGCACGGTGGGCCTCCGCTCACTTAGCTGCACGCACCGGGAGCCGCGCCTGGTGGGGCTCTGTCAGGGTGGGCAGGGTCCGCTGCGGGCGGTGGGGGTCGGACAGGGCCGCATCACACTGGCAGCCTGGGCCGGGCCGTGGGGACGGGGGCAGGTGTCAGGGAGCGGGCGGGCTGCACGGGGCAGGACCCCCTCTCGTTCCTCAAGGTGCTGAGGGGCCCGGGTACCTGCAGCCAGGTTTCTCCAGCCCAAACCACCCCCCGAGGGAGCAACGGGGGACGGTTTATTTATAACATTACTTCCACGCACACGCTGGGCCCGCTATGAGCTCATGCTTCCAGCCCTCGTAATCTGTAAAACGCCAGTAAAATTACAAATGAGAGAGAAGCCCACAGAATGGATAACTCAGATCATGTAATTAGTTAATTTAATGTGAGGTATGATTGTTAAAATTGTGGTAACAATACACATAAAACTGACCCTTTTGGCCATTTCTAAGTGCCACTGGGTACACGCACCATGTTGTCAACAGTCACCGTCACCCATCTTGAGAACTCTGTCATCTCCCCAACAGGTGTTCTGTCCCCTCAAACAACATGCGTTGTGCTGAAACCAAACCATCACCTCATGTCTAGAGACTGTCACCAGGCGGGTTTGGGAGATGGTGCCCGGGTGACCAAACGGCCCGCCACATTCTCCTGGTCCAGCCACACCAGGAAGGCCTCACCCACGCCCTGACCGGGCCTCTGCTCCTCGGTGACAATCACACGGTGGGTATACATGTGGGACTCTGGCCACAGGGTCTTAGCTTAGTCATGGACTTAAACTGAGGGCTTCCTGGATGAAAATGGTTTCAAGAGCGAATTTTCCCTGCGTGAGAATCTGTGCCTGACTCAGCAGCTGGAGGGAGACAGGCGGCGAACCTGCGCCAGGCCTGCCTGTCCGGGGCCCCTGGGCTGAGCAGGCAGCCCGCAGCATGGCTCAGGACGGTCGCCGTGGAAATAGAAACACGCAGCTGAGCACTACGTGCAGAGACCTCGCTCTGAGAGCGCAGCCGGGTCTGCAGTATGACGCGGCTGGCTTGCCTTTCTGGCTGCTGACCGGGGTGGGCGGTGGGGGCGAGGCAGGGACAGGCCGAGGCTCTGCCGGGGCGGGGGGACAGGGGCCAGTGCTCAGATACACACGGGATCGCGCGCCCCAGGGAGGGGCCGGGGTCTGCACCGCGGGCAACTGGGTGGATTGCCCTGCAGCACAAGGCACGGAACTGGGCACAGGTCGGGGGGTGCCGACTCTCAGGTGCGTGGGGGGCAGAACGCCTGCCCACATGATACCCACATCCTGATTCCAGAAAGCTGTGATCTGCTCCCTCCTAAAGCAAGTGCTGCCCCCAGGCTGCTGACAATGAGGGTCTGGGGGAGAAAAAGGCGTGGGAGGCACCGGGGAGAGATGAGGCCAAGGTGCCCCCCGCGAGGAGCTGAGAGAGAAGGGTGGGCTGCTGTAGGACAGGGTGAGGCGTCTGAGGGGCGTGGCCAGGGGGAGGGAAGCCAGAGCATTCCGCGGAGAGAACA